>NC_133768.1:43070305-43405662 GCF_036562045.2 Rhinolophus sinicus
GTAGGGGTGATCAGAGAAGGCTTCCTGGAGGAGGTGATGTCTGAGGAATCCTGAGGAGCAGTAGGGTGTGGCTGGAGGATGGGAGATAAACATTCAGGCTCAAAGTCTTTACTACTATGCTGTACCTTTGCTGGGAGAGCTTTGAGTGTAATAGAGTGCTCGTAAGTTTAACATAGTACAAGAAAATTGTTTGATACCAGGAAGGGATAAAAATATTTAGAGCCCAGTGAGTGTAACATTCTGAGATAGAAGCTGTGTTGGGGTGATGATTTCACATGTAGACAAATGGGTCTGCATGTGAGGTTGAGCAGTTGTTTAGTGTTGGGGGACGGTAAGTCAGCCAGTTTGGGAGTTTGGTGCAGACAAAGGTAGATGTAGGCCAGCTTCTACAGGCCTCTCATTGGCAAGCCAGCCACCAAGTGACTGCCTGTATTTCTCTATCTGCAGATAAACTCGCCAGTAAGCTGTCCGATTCCATGATGTCTGTCCTTGACCTCTCTGCCAACGCTGATGATAGTGCTAGTGACTGATCGACTGATCTCACCCCCTTCCCTGTCCCCTCTCGAGCAACAGTTCCAGTGGGATGGGGGAATACAGATGAAATGAAATGGTTTGTTTCTCCCTGAAGCAGTTGCATATTAAAAGAACCTCACCACCATACCGCCCACCACCACTCTTCCCTCCATTCTCCAGGGAAGGAGTCCCGAGCGGCTGGAACTGCCAACCCAATACCCTTTATTTAACTCCTACTCTGTTTACAAGAGAAATGAAATAAATTATCAGCAGATCCCTGATGCTAACAATTTATCTGCCACCCTGTAGGTTGGGCTGGTCAGGGGGCTGACCCCTTACAGAACCCTCTAAACATGCAACTAGAGGCCAGGCTGCTGGTAGGTCTGGGGGTCCCTGAGAAGGTGATGATTTCTTTCCCAATCCACAACAGATCTCAGCGGCATGACATTCCCACAATGGGCTGTAGGCCACACATCTTCCACCCAAGTCCACAAATCCTCACCTGCGAGGCATTGGGAGTTGGGGGAACAGTGATGAGCCTTCTGTGCCTCTGGGAGGGTGTGGGGATAGGATAGAGGGAAAATGAGAATACACAAGCCTGAATGGTGCTGAAGTGTGGCAAGCACTACCTTGTTCGCATTAAGGGAAAACAAGGCACCTGTTGGTAGGGTGGCTAGGTGTGTTAGGGGCAAGGCCCACTTTGGGCCATTTCTGGGCAGACGGAGTTGGAGGAATCCCTTGAACTGAAGCACTCTGGGCCCTGCACTTGTGTGACCACATCTCATCTAGCACCAGCAGTTGAATTCTATGATTCAAAAGGGTTCTGTACCATTTATTCATGGGTTGCATCCCTCAGAGAGCTTCTATGGGGTGTGCCCAATACGGTGAATGTTTAAATTAAAAAAAATTACAGTAAAAGACATTGCCATTTATCCCCTCAAGACACTCCCACTTCGCTTCGAACATGCTTATCCCATCATTCTTGCCACTTTCTGAAGCAGTTCTGGAAGTCATCTTTTGTGAGTGTCTTTAGTTGCACTGTTGTGGTCGATTCAAAACATTTACCTCTCATGGTCATTTTGACTTTGGGGAAGAGCCAGAAGTCACCCGGTGCCAGATCTGTTGAATAAGGTGGATGAGGACACACCGTAATGTTTTTATTTGACAAATTGCCGTTCCATGGAGCCTTCCCATTGTGATCAAAACATACGGTGAATGCTGCGGCCAAGTGCCATCCAATGGAAAGGCAGGGATTTTCAATATGGGAAGCAGCGCGTTAAACCTTAGTAACAGTGGGTGACAAGTTTCAACTTGTTCGGTGCAGTCAGTCGAGTGTGAGCTACGGTTGAGTTTTTTTAAGTGTGCCATAAACCATTCTCCATTATGACAGTGCTCTCTGTCACACATTGCTTAAGTGTACGGCAATTTCTGTCAGAACATTACAGTGTGTCCTCATCTACCTTATTAACTGGATCTGGCACTGCGACATCCAGCTCTTTCCCCAAAGTCAGAATGGTTCAGGACATCGAGGCAGTCATGACAGTGCAACTAAAGACACTCATGAAAGAGGACTTCCAGAACTTCAGAAAGTGGCAAGAATGATGGGATAAGTGTTTGAAGCAAGAGGGAGTATTTAAAACAAAATTTTAAAAAAACTTTTATTTAAGTGTGTTTTTCCAGCACCCATCAGCTCCAAGTCAAGTAGTTGTTGCAATCTAGTGGAGGGTGCAGCTCACAGTGGCCCATGTGGGAATTGAACCAGCAACCTTGTTAAGAGCACCGTGCTCTAACCAACTGAGCTAACCGGCCGCCTAGGGGGAGTTTTTTGAGGGGGATTAATGGTAATGTGTCTTTTATTTTTAAAAAAATTTAAAAAATTTAAACATTCCCCTTTTTTGATCACACCTCGTATATTGGGGGTGGTCCATCCAATTCCTTTTCCACTGTGTAGAAAGTCATATGCCATTAAAATACGATGAAGCCTACCCCATCAGACAAACACAGACAAACCCAAGCAGTGTCAGGGACTCTCAGGGACAGATGGCTGATAGCAGCAGAAACAGAATCTTACTTTACCTAGGATTGTTTGGGGTAATCACATGAACTCAGTTTCCAGCAATCTACCTGAGACTGGATACATGTGAAGGAAGTGGGCACTAGATTGCTTCAGTCTTTGCACCCCCAAACTTCCACACCACCTTTGGACCCAGAGCCACAACTTAGCCTTGCCTCTTATGCTGTCTCCCCCAAATTTACCGATTTAAATCTTAAAAGCGGAACCAAGAGAAGCCCTTGGCTGTAGGCTGATTGGCAGGAGAATGCAGACCACTGATGCATTCTGGGGCAGCCAAAGGAGAGAATTATGGAGCACAAACCACCAAACCTTAGAAACCTGTTAGCCTTCTTTAACCCTCAATACAGCTTTGCCAGTAAGGGATTAGCCTCTCCAAATGTGAAAGATGAACATGCTCATAGTTGTCAGGATGTACCCCAGGTGACATTAAGTGGTGCCAATATTGTAATCCAGGTGTGATTAAAACCTTATGCAGTCCCTTTCCTCTGCATTGTACTCCCTCTTTGACATTGATTAAGCACCTACTTTGTGCCAGCCTCTGTTACTAGCCCTTTAAATACATTCTTTCTTTTTGGTTTTTAAAAACTAAGATTTCTCTCCTACTCTACTTGGATGGGTTCCAACTTATTTCACACTATCAAACTCTCCTGGTAGATAATAGTGTTAATGAAAAATTGGGATACTAGGACAGCGAAGGCCATTTTACAGTCATAGCATTTCATAATTGAACATTTAAAGTATGTTGTAGTACTCCTAAGAGATGCTGGTTACTAAGTGCTAGAAATAGGTATCTCATTGATAAAGAAATAGCATGGGAAGATAAATTGGCCCAAATCAAATAGAAGAACTAAAGTCATGTCAGGGTAAGAATATGGGACCCCCGATTCTCTACAGCATATCACAAGGTTTTTAAAAGCTATTCCTTTGAGTCTTCTTACCTTTTAAAAAATTAAGCTATAATTTACATACAAAAAACCCTTTCATCAGTTATAAAAAATAGTCACAGGGATGTAAAATACAGTAAAAGGAACATAAACAATATCGTAATAACCATGTATGGTGTCAGATGGGTATGAGACTTATCAAGGTGATCACTTTGCAAGGTATATAAATCTCTAATCACTATGTTGTACACCTGAAACTAGTATAACATTGTATGTCAACTGTAATAGAAAAATAAATTTGAATTTTTGTTTAAAGGTTTCCCTTTATAGTATAAGATCTGGACAAATGTACACAGTAGTGAACTAGCATAAGAATTAAGATATACATTAGTTACATCACCCCCCAAACTCTCAGGCCCCATTGTACTAACCCCCAACACCCACCCTCAAATCCCAGGAACCACTGATCTGTTTCCTGTCCCTGTAGTTTTGCTTTAGCATGAATGTCACATAAAAAGAATCATACAGCATGTAAGCTTATTTTGTGCCTATAGGTTTTTAATTTTTTTTAAAAAAAGCTTACATAGGATAAAATTCCCTCTGGTGTACAGTTCTATAGGCTTTGACAAATGCATACAGTTGTGTAACCAACTCAATCAAAGGTATAAAACAGTTCCATTCCCCCCCCCCCCCACCCACACCGCCAAATTCATTCATGCTACTTTGTAGCAAAAACCTCCCTAGCTCTAAGTCCTGGCAACCCTGATTTGTTCTTTCTCCTTATACTTTTGTCTTTTAGAGAATGTCATGTAAGTGGAATTACATAGTATGTAGTCTTCTAACAATGGCTTTTTTCATTAAGCACAGTACATTTGAGATACATCCACATTTTTAGGTTTTATCAATAGTTCTTTATTTCTGAGATATGCTTCATTGTATGGATGTACCACCATTTGTTTATCCATTCACCAGATGAAGGCACATTGGGTTGTTTCCAGTTTTGGACAATTACAAATAAAGCTGCTATAAATATTTGCATGCATTTTTTTTGTGTGTGTGTTTTCATTTCTCTAGAGTAAATATTTAAAATTGGATTGCTGGAATATATAGTATGTTTATTTTTATTTTTCAATTACAGTTGACATATAATATTAGTTTCAGGTGTACAACATAGTGGTTAGACATTTGTATAACTTATGAAGTGATTCCCCGACAGGTCTAGTGCCCACCTGACTCCATACATAGTTATTACAATATTATTGACTTACAATATTATTGATCTTTGTACGCTTTCAATTCTTTGGACTACATACCCAGAAGTAGGATTGCTGGATCATATGGTAATTCTATTTTTAACTTTTTTTGAGGAGCCTCCATACTGTTTTCTGTAGCAGGTGCACCATTTTACATTCTTGCCAACAGTGCATGAGGGGTCCAATTTCTCCACATCCTTGCCAACACTTTTTTTTTTTAATAGTAATCATCCTAATGGGTGTGAAGTGATAATCTCACTGTTATTTTTATTTGCACTTCCCTAATGATTAGTGATGTTGAGCATTTTTTTTGTATGCTTATTGGTCATCTGTATATCTTCTTTGAGTAATGTCATTTTTAAATTGGGTTCTTTGGTTGCTATTTTTTGTTGTTGTTTAGTTGTAGAAATTCTATGTCTGTATATTAACCCCTTATCAGATACATGATTTGCAAACATTTTCTCTCATTGTGTGGGTGGCTTTTTCATTCTGTTATTTATGTCCTTTAATGCACAGTTTTTCATTTTGATGTGTCCATTTTTTTTTTCTTTTGTTGTCTTTGCTTTGTGTCACATCCAAGAAATCATTGCCAAATCCAATGTCTTGAAGCTTTCCCCCTGTTTTCTGCAAATAATTTTATAGTTTTACGTCTTACATTTAAGTCTTTGATCTATTTTGAGTTAATTTTTGTATATGGTGTAAGGTAAAGGTCCAACTTCACTTTTTTGCCGGTGGATATCCAGTTTTCCCATCACTGTTTGTTGATCTAAACAGTGTCTTCTGAAGGGAATAATTTTTTAATTTTGATGAAGTTTAATTTATTATTTAATTTTATGGATCACGCTTTTGGTGTCATAATGAACCTTTCTTTGCCTGTCACAAAATTACAAAGGTTTTCTCCTATGTTTCCTTTTACAAATTTTATAGTTTTAGGTTATACACTTAGTTCTGTGACCCATTTTGGGTTAATTCTTTTGGTACTTTAAAGCATTTTTTAATTAAAATATAGCTAACATACAATATTATATTAGTTTCAGGTGTACATCATAGTTATTCAACAGTACCCACCTCGCACTATACATAACTATTAGCACATTATTGATTATAGTCCCTATGCTAAAGAAGTGATCACCATGATAAGTCCAGCAACCATCTGACACTGTACCACACTATCACAATATTATTGATCTTTCTCCCCTTTTGAAATTTTTCAATTAGAGTTGATATTCAATATTATTTTATATTAGTTTGAAGTACATAGCATAGTGGTTGGACAGTTACATAATTTAGGAAGTGATCCCCCTGACTAGTACCACCTGGCACTATACATAGTTATTACCATATTATTTATTATATTCCCTATACTTTACATCTTCACAACTATTTTGTAACTACCAATTTGTTTTTCGTAATCCCTTCACCTTTTTCACCCTGCCCCTAACCCCCTCCCATCTATCACTCCAAATCTAGTACTGATCTAACACCATACATAGTTATTACAATATTATTGACTATATTCCTTATGCTATACCCCACATCCCCATAACTACTTTGTAACAACCAGTTTGTAGTTGTTAATCCCTGCTCTTTTTCAAGCTACCCCAACCCCCTCCTCCCATCTGGCAACCATCAAAATGTTCTCTGTATCTATGAGTTTGTTCCTATTTCGTTTGCTTATTTATTTTGTTCTTTAGATTCCACTTAAGAGTGAATTCATATGACATCTTTCGATGTCTGACTTATTACACTTAGCACATTACCCTCTAGGTCCATCCCTGTTGTCACAGATGGCAAGAATTCATTCCTTTTTATGGCTGAATAATATTCCAAGGTATATATGCACCACCTCTTTATCCATTCATCCATTCAGGGATACCCAGGCTGCCTCCACATCTTGGCCATTGTAAACAATGCTGCGAAGAACATGTGAATGTGTACATGGCCCCTCAAAGCAGTGTTTTGGGTTTCTTCAGATAAATACCCAGAAGTGGGATTAGTGGGTCCTTCTTTGTCTCTTGTTATAGCCTTTGTTTTAAAGTCTATTTTGTCCGGCATAAGTATTGATACCCCAGCTTTTTTTTTCTTTCGTTTTCACTTTTATGAAATACCTTTTTCCATCCCTTTACTTTCCATGTGTGTGTCTTTCAATCTGAAGTGATTGTCTTTTAGCAGAGTATGTAAGGGTTTTTTGTTTTCTTATCCATTCAGCCCACCTATGTCTTTTGATTGGAGCATTTACTCCATTTACATTGAAAGTAATTGTTGATGGATATGTAACTATTGCCATTTTATTCATAATTTTTAAAAAAATTTTATTGGGGAAGGGGAACAGGACTTTATTGGGGAACAGTGTGTACTTCCAGGCCTTTTTTCCAAGTTAAGTTGTCCTTTCAGTCTTAGTTGTGGAGGACACAGCTCAGCTCCAGGTCCAGTTGCCATTTCTAGTTGCAGGGGGCGCAGCCCACCATCCCTTGCGGGAGTCAAACCGGCAACCTTGTGGTTGAGAAGACTCGCTCCAACCAACTGAGCCATCTGGGAGCTCAGCAGCAGCTCAGCTCAAGGTGCCGTGTTCAATCTTAGTTGCAGGGGGCGCTGCCCACCATCCCTTGTGGGAGTTGAGGAATTGAACTGGCAACCTTGTGGTTGAGAGCCCATGCTCCAACCAACTGAGCCATCCGGGAGGCAGCTCAGCTCAAGGTGCTGTGTTCAATCTTAGTTGCAGGGGGCGCTGCCCACCATCCCTTGCGGGACTCGAAGAGTTGAATGGGCAATGTTGTGGTTGAGAGCCCACTGGCCCATGTGGGAATCAAACCAGCAGCCTTTGGAGTTAGGAGCATGGCGCTCTAACCGCCTGAGCCACCAGGCTGGCCCTATTATTCATAATTTTGATCATTATTTTTCCATCTTAAAGAAGTCCCTCTAATATTCCATGTAATATTGGTTTGGTGGTGATGAGCTCCTTTAGCTTTTTCTTGTCTGGAAAGCTCTTTATCTGTCTTCAATTTTAAGTGATAGCTTTACTGGGTAGGGTAGTCTTCATCATAGGTCCTTGCTTTCCATCCCTTTGAAAATTTCATGCCAATCCCTTCTGGCCTACAAAGTTTTTGTTGAGAAATCAGCTGACAGTCTTATGGGAACTCTGTTTTAGGTCACTAACTGCTTTTCTCTTGCTGCTTTTAGGATTCTCTCTTTGTTTTTAACCTTTGCCATTTTAATTATAGTGTGTTTTGGTGTGGGCCTGTTTGGGTTCATTTTTGGGGGGACTCTCTGTGCTTCCTGGACTTGTATGTCTATTTCCTTCACCAGGTTAGGAAAGTTTCTAGTCATTATTTCTTCAAATAGGTTCTCAATCCCTTGCTCTCTCTCTTGTCCTTCTGGTACCCCTATGATGCGAATGTTGGTACACTTGATGTTGCCCCAGAGGTCTCTTAAACTATCGTTATTTTTTTGGATTCGTTTTTCTTTTTGCTGTTCTGATTGGGTGTTTTCTGCTACTTTCTCTTCCAAATTGATGATTCAATCCTGTTTCATCTAGCCTGCTGGTGATTTCTTCTAGTGCATTCTTCATTTCAGTTATTGTGTTCTTCACTTCAAATTGGTTCTGTTTTGATGGATTCTGTGTCCTTTTTTATCCTGGCTATCTCTTTGTTGAAGTTCTAAGTTCCTTGAGCATCCTTATAACTATTGTTTTGAATTCTGTGTTGGGTAGGTTGCTTGCCTCCATTTCATTTAGTTCTGTTTCTGGAGTTTTCTGCTGTTCTTTCATTTGGGATGTATTTCTTTGTTTCTTCTCTATGTTTGTTTCTATGTAGTAGGTAGATATGCTGTGTATCCCAGTCTTGGCTGGGTGGCCTTATGTAGTAGGTGCCCTGTGGGGCCCTGGCACCGTCTACCTGATCACCTTCTCTGGGTGCTCCAGGAGTGTCTCTTGTATGGGTTGTGTGTGCCCTCCTGTTATATATGAGCATTGATTGCTATTGGCACATCAGTGGGTGGGCTGGACCCTCAGTCTGATTGGCTGTTGGGTTTGGCTATGTCCACAACTTACAGGCTGCTGTGTGGGGTCTTACCTTGCTGAGTTGGATCCACCCCAGTGGGCTCTGGTGCCTTTTGAGACCCCCCTTTGCATATGCTACTTGTGGGGCTAACTGGATAGTGCTCTGCTGTGGTCCAAAGCCAACCTCCAGGCATGTTGGTTCTGGGGCCTCTTGGGAGGGGTTTTGGTGCAGGCCCAGGTCACCCACTGCCTGTGACTCATCGGGGCTATCTGGTAGGAGCTACAAAGTGATCCACAGTTGTTGGAGACTTGTGCTAACCCTGGAGGCGCGTGGGAGAGGCCACGCTGCCAACTGTGGACTGCTGCCACCAAGTCCAAGCCTGGGGTTGCTCCGCAAAAAGTCAGGATCACACTGAGGCCTGCTGCCACCTGCTGGCTCCCTTAAAGGTAAGCCCCAGGATAAAGCCTCATGTGGTATACGAGTTGGGTGAGGTGGGGTCCCAGGGAGTCACTAGAGTGGGAAGAATTGTGTTCACCGGGTGAATGTAGAGTCTGACTTGATGCCAGTGCTAACCCTGGAGCTACTCAGCAAAAGTCTCAGCACACCAAGGCCAGCTACCGCCTGCCTGGGTCCTGCGGACTCTGATAATTTTTCAAGAAAGAGTGCAATGCAGGCGGGGCTGGCTGCAGGCTGAGAAAGTGTCTCTGGTGTTGGGCAAGTTGGGTGGGATGGGGTCCCAGTGAGTCAACAGGGTGGAGAAGTGGAGTTCAGACCAATCAGATTCAGATTTGTCCATAAGGGGTCGTGCTCAATAGAGGAAAGACAGCACCAACCTACCTGCAGCTCAGGAGCAGGACCCCACACAGGGAAAATGGCGACTGTCCTCTGGCCCTTGTCATGAAGGCACACACCTCAGTCTCCCCCCATATGCCTCCAGTGCTCCCCAAGTCACCATCCCTCTGCTGGAGCCCAGGGTGAGTGCCTACAAGTGAGTCTGTGTGCAGGCCCTTTTTGGAGGATGTCTGGGTTTTCCTCAGCACCTGTCCCACCTGGATGGTCAGAATCCCCATTGTTCTTCACAGCCAGATGTTGTGGGTCTTCTCTTCCCAGTACCAGTACTCTGGACTGGGGAGGATGGTGTGGGGTTGGAAACCCTTGCTTCTCCGTGGGGAATCTTTGTGGCCAAGATATTCCTCCCAATTTTTACCCGCCACATGGAGGTTTGGGGCCAGCCCATTTTGCGTCTCCTTCCCTTCTACCAGTCTCAACATGGCTTCTTCTTTATATCCTTAGTTATAAAACTTCTGATCAGTTAGACTTTAGATGGTTCTCCAGGTTGATTGTTCTATAATTGAGTTGTAATTTTAATGTGTTCATGGAAGGAAGCAGGCACAGTGTTTATCTACTCTGCCGTCTTTGGTCTCTCATATATTCTTGATGGATTTAGCCTTGTTTCATTATAAAATGTCTGTTTTTGTATCTAGTACTAATTTTTGTCAAGTCTATTTTTTCTGACATTAATATAGCCACTCCAGGTTTCCTTTGGTTATCGTTGCCATGGTATATCTTTTTCCATCTTTTTAAGTATTTGAATCTAACATGTTTCTCTTGATGAGTATATAGTTGGATCATTTAAAAGATTTATTATTTCTTTAAATTCAAGTGTTTAATGCATTTCATATATATATAATATCAGGTAAGGCAAGATTTATGCTTGCCATTTTGTTATTTATTTCTTATATGTCATATCATTTTTGTTACTTTCTATATTACTGCCCCTTTTGTGTTAAATAGACATCTCCCCATATACCATTTAATCCCCTTGTAATTTCTCTTATTATATATTATTTTCAGTTTTTTCGTAGTGATTGCTCTGGGGATTACAATTAACTTCCTAATTTATAATAATCTAGTTCAGATTAATACCAACTTAATTTCAGCTGTATACAAATCTTTGCTCCTGTATGCTTTGTTCCCTCCCCCATCCTTTGTGCTGCTATTGTGATATGAATTACATCTTTATCCATTGTATTCATTCAACTCAAAGTATTTTCTAATTTCTCTTTTTTTTGTTTGACCCTTTAGTTATTTTCACACATTTGTGAATTTCACAAACTTCCTTTTGTTATTTATTTCTAATTTATAGTCAGTCATTCATGTAGTTGTCTTTCAAATTCTATAGGTAAAAAACGAGTAATAAATAAAAAAATGCATTTACACTCTCTTTTATACATATCTATGAAGTTACTTTTATCAGTGTTTTTACATCTTCATATGGAGTCAAGTTACTGTCTAGTGTCATTTCATTTCAGCCTGAAGGACTCCCTTTTGTATTTCTTGTAGAGCAGGTTTGCTGGCAATGAATTATCTCAGTGTTTGTTTACCTGGGAATATCTTATTTATCCTTCAATTTATCACATAACAGCTTTATTGAGGATAATTCATATACGAGGTTGGACAATTAAGTTTGTGAACTCATCCTAGAAAAAGTGCTACATACCTCATTGCTGAATATCACTATGGTCACCTTTGAAGTACTCCCCTTGGAAGCTATGCACCAACTCCAGTGCCTAGTCCACGCTTCAAAGCAATTTTGCAATTCTTTTTCTGGAATGGCCATCAGAGCTGTTGTCATATTACCCTTGATGTCCGGAATGTCATCAAAATGTCTTCCTGTTAACATTTCCTTTATCTTTGGGTAAAGAAAGAAGTCACTGGGGGCCAGATCAGGTGAGTCAGGAGGGTGTTCCAATACAGTTATTTGTTTACTGGCTACAAACTCCCTCACAGACAGTGCCGTGTGAGCTGGTGCATTGTCATGATGCAAGAGCCGTGAATTGGTGAAAATTTCAGGTCGTCTAACTTTTACATGCAGCCTTTTCAGCACTTCCAAATAGTAAACTTGGTTAACTGTTTGTCCAGTTGATACAAATTCGTAATGAATAATCCCTCTAATATCAAAAAACATGTTAGCAACATCATTGCAATAAGTTTGCGAACTTAATTGTCAGAACTGATACTTTTTACATGCTGTCAACAGTAAGTGAAGATTTCAGTTACTCATCCTCACAGATGCATGCTATTGACTATGTTTTTGCTTATAGACAGCCTAGGGGTATGACGTGAGATCATACTGTGGTTTTGATTTGCATTTCCATGATGGCTAATGATGTTGAACATCTTTTCATATGTTTATTGGCAATTGGTATTTTTTTAAAAAAATGTTTATTTAGATCCATTGCCCATTTGTTAATTGGGTTATTTATTTATCATTGAGTTGTAAGTGTCTTTTATATATTTTAGAAAGAAGTCCCTTATCAGGTAAATGATTTACAAATATTTCAAATATATTTCTGTGGTTTGTCTTTTTACTTTGTTAGTGGTATCCTTTAAAACACAAATATTTTTAATTTTGATGAAGTCCAATTTACCAATTTTTTAAAAATTTTGGTGCTCGTGATTTTAGGGTCATGTCTAAGAATACATTGCTGAATACAAGATCATGAAGATTTAGGCCTATATTTTCTCTAAGGGTTGTATAGTTTTGGCTGTTACATTTTAGTTCCTTTATTTTGAGTTAATTTTTGCATAAGGTGTGAGGTAGGAGTCCAGCATCATTATTTTGCATGTGGATATCCAGTTGTTCCAGCAATATTTGTTGAAAAAATGGTCTTTCCCAACAGAATAATCTTGGTACCCTTGTTGAAAATTAATTGACCATAAATGTGAAGATTTATTTGTGGACTCTCAACTTGCTTTCGTTTATCTTTACCTATAGCTATATCTGTATTTACTTATGCCAGTACCATATTGTATTGTTTGCTATAGCTTTTTTGTAAGGTTTGAAATCAGGAAATTTGAGTTCTCCACTTTTGTTCCTCTTTCTCAAGATATTTTTTGCTATTCTGGGTCCCTTACATTTCCATAAGAACTAAGGAAATGTCTTTTATGAGGGTTGTACAACATTGTGAATGTACATAGTGTCACTGAATTGTATAATTTTAAATGGCTAAAATGATAAGTTTCATGTTATGTGTTTTTTTATGACAACTTTTCATTAGCCTCTAGCTTTGAGTTCTTCACACTTCCATCCATCTTTTAGTCTTCTAGTTACTGTTAGTAACTTTGCATCAGGGGTTCTTCATTACCACTGCATATTGTTAAGGTACCAGTCCCACTTCTAATCATCTCTATGCATTTGTACCTGTGAAACTTCAAACTTAAAATATTTTAAGTGAAACTTGTCTACTCAATCTGTCCCCTTATTCTATTTTCTCTATTAACAAAATTTTCTCAATAACCTATAATTGAAACCTTGAAGTCACCCTTGAATCCTCCCTTCCCCTCAACCCTGGGAGTCACTAAGTTTACGCTACTCTTCTGTCATCCAACAGTAGCTGCTGTGACGCTGAAATTCCTACTGGCTTAATACAATAAAAGTTTATTTCTTGCTCACATTCAATACCAATCTCTCCTTAATCTAGTGAACTCTGAATAATACTGTCAGATCAAACACCTTTTGATATACCTGTTGGCCATTTGTATCTCTTTTTTGGAGAAATTGAGAAATCCACTATTATATTATTGGGGTTCTATTGTACATACCTTCTCTCTTTTCTCTTGCTGCTTTAAAAAAATATTTATTTGTATTTTGATAATTAAATTTGTCTCAGTGTAGTCCTTTTTGGTTTCAACCTTTGTGGTATCCTTTGGCCTTCATGGATCTGGATGTCAATTTCTCTTCCTAGGTTCAGGAAGTTTTTTTTTTTTTTTTTTAATTAAAATTTATTGGGGTGACAATGGTTAGTAAAATTACATAGATTTCAAGTGTACGATTCTGTATTACATCATCTGTATATCACATATAGTGTAGGAAGTTTTCAGCCATTATTGCTTTAAACATATGTTCTCTCCCTTTTTCTTTCCCTTCTGGAATTCCTTATGCAAATATTGTTTCTTTTTATTGTGTCCCATATGTCTCATAGGCTTTCTTTACTATTTTTCATTCTTTTTTTCTTTTTGCTTCTGTGACTGAATAATTTCTAGTGTTCTATGCTCCAGGTCACTGATTCTTCTTCTGCATGGTCAAGTCTGCTTTTGAAACTCTCTGTTGAATTCCTAAGTTCGGTTATTGAATTTTCAACTCTTGGAGATATATCTATATATCTATATCTGTATATCTGTGTATAGCTATCTATATCGATATATGTTTTTGATGGTTTTTATTGCTTTGTTGAACTTCTCATTTTCCTAATTTCATTTAGTTGTCTCTGTGTGTTCTTGTAGTTCACTAAACTTCTTTAATAGGGTTACTCTGAATTCTTTGTTTGACAGTTCACTTGAGGTCAGTTATTAGAGCTTTATTAGCTTTTTTTGGGGGGTTTTCATATTTACCTGGTGTTTTTTTTTTCATAATCCTTTACTTCTTCCATTGGTATCTGCTCATTTGCATAATCGGGTTGCTCTTCTAGAATTTACATGTTTGCTTTGGTAAAGACAGATCTTAACCAGTCATCTCAAGTTTGGGCTTCTGGGTGTGTCTGATGGTAATGTACTTGAGCAGGTGGGGCCTGCTATTATGGTCTATTTTTGGGTGAGGCAACTGTTCAAGTGCTGAGGTTGGGGATGGGGAAGGGGTATGCCACTGGTTGAGAACAGTTGGATAAGATTGCTGGTTTGGTTTCCTAACCAAGTGAGGCTATAGAATGGGCTCCAAGTTTATCTGGATTCTCTCTTCAAGCTTACTACTGTGTTTCCCCGAAAATAAGACCAGGTCTTATATTAAGTTTTGCTCCAAAAGATGCATTAGAGCTTATGTTCAGGGGATGTCATCCTGAAAAATCATGCTAGGGCTTATTTTCCGGTTAGGTCTTATTTTCGGGGAAACAAGGTAGATGGTTGGGACTGGGTACTATATTAAGGAGTAGATGAGGCTATGAATTAGCTTCTTTGCTGTGGCAGGGCAGCAGGACTGGATCCCTTGTACACGATGAATCAATTATCCCTTACTGCTTTCAAGATTTTCTCTTTGTCTTTCAACAGTGTGATTGTAATGTCTTTGTGTGGATCTCTCTGAATTTAATTTAATGGAGCTCTTTGAGATTTGTGGATGTGCAGATTAATGTGTTTCATTGCATTTGGGAAGTTTTTGAATTTTTTTTTTTTTTTTTAAGGGGAACAGGACTTTTTTATTGTGTACTTCCAGGACTTTTTTCCAAGTCAAGTTGTTGTCCTTTCAATCTTAGTTGTGGAGGGTGCCATTCAGCTTCAAGTTGTTGTCCTTTCAGTCTTAGTTGTGGAGGGCGCAGCTCAGCTCCAGGTCCAGCTGCCGTTGCTAGTTGCTAGTTGCAGGGGGCACAGCCCACCATCCCTTGCAGGAGTCGAACTGGCAACCTTGTGGTTGAGAGGAACAACTGAGCAATCCGGGAGCTCAGCGGCAGCTCAACTCAAGGTGCCATGTTCAATCTTAGTTGCAGGGGGCACTGCCCACCATCCCTTGCGGGACTTGAGGAATTGAACCGGCAACCTTGTGGTTGAGAGCCCACTGGCCCATGTGGGAATCGAACCGGCAGCCTTCGGAGTCAGGAGCATGGAGCTCTAACCGCCTGAGCCACGAGGCCGGCCCCAAGTTTTTGAATTTTTGTATATTACAACTGATTTTTTTCGTATATTGATTTTATATCCTGTAACTCTACTGTATTTGTTTATTGTTTCTAATAGTCTTTTGGTGGAGTCTGTAGGGTTTTCTACATATATAGAATCATGTCATCTGCAAATAGTGACAGTTATAATTCTTCATTCCCAATTTGGATGCTTTTTATTTCTTTGTTTTACCTGATTCCTCTGACTAGGACTTCCAGTACTATGTTGAATAACAGTGGAAACAGTGGGCATCCTTGTCTTGTTCCTGACCTTACAGGAAAAGCTTTCAATTTTTCACCATTGAGTATGATATTAGCTGAGGGTTTGTCATATATGGCCTTTAATATGTTGAGGTACTTTCCTTTTATAACCATTTTAATGAATGTTTTAATCATAAATAGATGTTGTACCTTGTCAAGTGGGTTTTTCTGCACCTATTGAAATAATCATAAATTTTATATTTTATGTTGTTAATGTGGTATATCATATTGATTGATTTGTGTATGGCAAACCATCCTTGCATCCCTGGAATGAGTTCCACTTGATGTTGATGTATTATGCTTTTAATGTATTCTTGTATTAGATTTGGTAGTATTTTGTTTAGGGTTTTTGCATCTATGTCCATCAGAGATACTGGCCTCTAATTTTCTTCTTTATGTGTTGTCCTTGTCTGGTTTTGGTATCAGGGTAATGTTGGCCTCGTACAACGAGTTAGGAAGTATTCTGTCTTATTTAATTTTTTGAAAGAGTTTGAGAAGGAAAGATATTAAATCTTCTTTGAGTGTTTGGTAGAATTGACCAGTGAAGTCATCTGATCCTTGAATTTTACTTTTTTGGGAGGTCTTTTGATGACTGTTTCAATTTCCTTACTATTGATTGGTCTGTATAAGTTTTCCAGTTCTTCATGGTTCAGTCTAGGGAAGTTATATATTTCTAAGAATTTTTCCATTTCTTCTAGGTTATCAAATTTCACTGTGTTCTTGTATAATCCTTTGTATTTCTGTGGTATCTATGGTAACTTTTCCTCTTTCATTTCTGATTTTATTTTTTTGAGTCTTTTCTCTTTTTTCCTTAGTGAGTCTAGCCAGAGGTTTGCCAATTTTATTAATCTTTTCAAAGAACCAGCTCTTTGTTTCATTATTTTTTTCTATTGTCGTTTTGTTTTCTGTTTCATTTAATTTGCTCTAATCTTTATTATTTCCTTCCTTCTACTGACTTTGGGCTTCATTCTTTTTTTTCTATTTCTTTGAGGTGTACTGTTACATTGTTCATTTGAGATTTTTCTTGTTTTTTGAGGTAGGCTTGTAATGATATATCTTCCCTCTTAATACAACTTTTGTGGCATCCCCCAAATTTTGATATGTTGTATTGTCATTTTCATTTGTCTCCATGTATTTTTTTCTTTTTGTGAGGACATTTGAATTATATTTACTAATAAAGACAACTAACATTTTGCTTTTCCTTTTACTAGCATTTATTTGATGTTGAATTTACTCCCGGGCCATAAGTTTTTGTTTCTTCAGTTTCTTCTGGGAGATCTTCTTCTTCTGAGCAACCTCCTCTTCTGGTTTAGGAACAATTTGTTCTTTTTCATTAGGATCATCTCAATGTGGCAGGGAGAGCTCATGTACGAGTTAATCCACTCATGAGCTCTGTAAGTTCTGCGCCGCATCTTGGGAGCTTTGTTCACTTGGATGTGCTCAATGACCAGCGAGTCGACATCTAAGCCCTTAAGTTCGGCATTACTCTCTGCATTTTTAAGCATGTGCAGTTAAAATTCTGCACTCTTTTTGGGCCACTCTGTTTGGTCTGGGCACATCTCCCAACTCCACCATTGTAACGACGGAATGGCACACATTGCTTTTGTAACGTGACATCCTTTAAATACTTGGTGGTTTTTCAGATATGCATCCCCTTGATGGCCTGGGCAGTTTCACGAGTGTTCTTAAAATGAACCCGTAGATTTGAACCTCTTGATTTACATGATTTTGTGGGGTTCTCTGGGTCAAGCGAATAGCGAACCATTTTCAGAGGTCACCTCAGGCCGCTTTCGGGAAGAGTCCATGTATTTTTTGATGTTTTATTTCCCTTTGACCCAAAAGTTGTTCAGCAGCATGTTGTTTAATCTCCATAGATTTGTAATTTTTCCAGCTTCCTTCTTGTAGTTAATTTCTAGTTTCATACTGTTGTTGGAAAATATGCTTAGTATTGTTTCAATCTTCTTATACTTACTGAGTTTAGTTTTATCCCACAACATATGGTCAGTCTTTGAGAATGTTCCATGTGCACTTGAGAAGAAGTGTATTTGGCATTTGGGGATGGAAAGTTGTATAATTACCTATTAAATCCATCTCTTTTATGTGTCATTTAATGGCAATGAATAATTGTTGATTTTCTGTTTGGATGATCTATCCATTGATGTAAGTGGGGTAATTAAAGTCCCCTACAATTATTGTATAATACCAGTTTCTCCCTTTAGGTCTGTTAATAATTGCTTTATATGATTTGGTGTTCCTAATTTGGTTGCATATGTATTAATAAATGTTATGTCTTCTTAATGGATTGTTGTCTTTATCATTATAAAATGTCCATCTTTGTCTCTTGTTACCATTTTTGTCTTCAAATCTATTTTTTCTGATATAAGTACAGCTACACCTCCTTTTCTTTGGATGCCATTTGCTTGGAGTATCACCTTCCACCCCTTCACTTTGAGCCTAGGTTTGTCTTTGGAACTGAGATGGGCACCCTGAAAGCAGCATATACTCAGGTCTTATTTTTAAATCCATACCACCACTCTATGCCTTTTTTATTGGAGAGTTCAGTCCTTTTACATTTAGGGTGATTACTGATACATGAGGACTCACTACACCCATTTTATCTTTGTGTTCTATTTGCTCTGTATTTCCATTGTTTCTCTTCTCTTGTGTTTCTTATATTTTAGTTTGGTGGTTTTCTCCATTTCTTTTCTTTATGTTTCGAGTCTTAGTTCTGGGTTTTTTGTTTTGTGGTTACCATGAGGTTTGTATAAAATGTCTCCCAGATAAAATAGTCCTTTTTCTTCTGATTACATCTTATCTTCATTCTCCTATGCAATTTCAGTCCTTTTCAGCCTCCCCCTTTATGTTTTTTTTTTTTAATTAAATTTTGAGGGTGACAATGGTGAGTAAAATTATGTAGGTTTCAAGTGTACAATTGTGTGATACATCATCTATATATCACATTTTGTGTTCACCGCCCAGAGTTAGTTCTCCTTCCATCACCATATATTTGACTTCCTTTACCCTCATCTATGATCCCCCTCTCCACCCTTACCTTCTGGTAACCACTAAACTGTTCTCTTCATCTATGAGTTTTTGTTTCTTTGTCTTGTTTCTTTGCTGCTTTCAGTTTTATATCCCACATATCAGTGAAATCATATGGTTCTCGACTTTTTCGGTCTGACTTATTTCCCTTAGCATGATAATCTCAAGATCCATCCATATTGTCGCAAATGGCACTATTTCACCTTACGGCAGAATAGTATTCCATTGTGTATATGTACCACATCTTTTTTATCCAATCACCTATCGGACACTTCAGTTTCCATGTCTTGGTTACTATAAATAGAGCTGCAATGAACATTGGAGCACATATAACGTTAAGGATAAATGTTTTCAGATTTTTTTGGGTATATACCCAGGAGAGGGATTGCTGGGTCATATGGTAATTCTATTCTTAATTCTTTGAGGAACCTCCACAATGCCTTCCATAGTGGCTGCATCAATCTGCATTCCCACCAACAGTGTATGAGGGTTCCTTTTTCTCTACAGCCTCTCCAACACTTGTTACTATTTGTCTTGTTGATGATTCTGACTGGGGTGAGATATCTCATTGTGGTTTTTATTTGCATTTCTCTGATGATTAGTGATGTTGAGCCTCTTTTCATATGTCTATTGGCCATCTGTATGTCCTCTTTGGAGAAATATCTCTTCAGGTCCTCTGCCCATTTTTCAATTGGGTTTCATTTGTTGTTGTTGAGTTGTATGAGAGTTCCTTGTACATTTTGGATATTAGCCCCTTATCGGAGGCACTGTGACGATTTAACTTCTTCATTCCCAATTTGGATGCCTTTTATTCCTTTCTCTTGCCTGATTGCTCTGGCGAGGACTTCCAACACTGTGTTGAAAAGCAGAGGTGATAGGGGACAGCCCTGCCATGTTCTTGAATGTAGAGCAAAGGGTTTCAGTTTTTCACCATTAATTATGAGATTAGCTGAGGGTTTGTCATATATGGCCTTTATTATGTTCAGGTATTTTCCTTCTATACATATATTATTAAGTGTTATAATCATAAATGGATATTGTATCTTGTCAAATGCTTTTTCTGCATCAATTGATATAATTGTATGATTTTTGTCCTTTATTTTGTTTATGTGGTTTATCACATTGATGGATTTGCAGATGTTGAACCATCCTTTGACCCTGGGATGAACCCCACTTGGTCGTGATGAATAATCTTTTTAATGCATTGTTATATTCGATTTGCTAGAATTTTTAAAGAGTTTTTGCATCTGTATTCATCAGAGATATTTGTCTGTAGTTTTCTTTTTTTTGTGTTATCCTTACTAGGTTTTGGTATGAAGGTTATGTTGGCCTCATAAAATGAGTTAGGGAGTATTGTCTCTTCGTCAGTATTTTGGAAGAGTTTGAGTAGGACAGGTATTAGGTCCTCTTTGAAGGTTTGTTAGAATTCACTAGTGAAGCCATCTGGTCCCCGACTTTTGCTTTGGGGAAGGTTTCAGATGACTGATTCAATTTCCTTTTTGGTCATCGGTCTATTTAGATTTTCTAATTCTTTGTGATTCAGCCTACGAGTGCTATATGTTTCTAAGAACTTGTCCATTTCTTCTAGGTTATTGAATTTGGTGGTATAAAGTCCTTCGTAGTATTCTTGGATGAACCTTTGTATTTCTGTGGCATCCGCAATAACTTCCCCTTTATAATTTCTGATTTTGTTTATTAGTGTCTTTTCTCTTTTTAGCTTAGTCTAGCCATGGGTTTGTCAATTTTATTAATCTTTTCAAAGAACTGGCTCTTTGTCACATTTATTATCTCTAGTGTCTTTTTGTTCTCTATTTCATTTAGTTCTGCTGTGATTTTTATTATTTCCTTTCTTCTGCTGACCTTGGGTTTAATTTGTTCTTCTTTTTTAGTTCTTTTTAGGTGTAATGTGAGGTTATTTATCTGGGATTTTTCTTATTTCTTGAGATAGGCCTGTAATGATATAAATTTCCCTCTTAAAACTGCTTTTGCTGCATTCCAAAATTTTGGTAGGATGTATTTTCATTTTCATTTGTTTCTATGTGTCTTTTGATCTCTCCTCTTATTTTTTCCTTGACCTGGTCTTTCTTTAAAAGTATGTTGTTTAATCTCCATATATTTGTTGTTTATCCTGCTTTCCTTTTGCAGTTGATATCCAATTTCAAAGCCTTGTGATCAGAGAATATGCTTGGTATGATTTTAATCTTCTTAAATTTGCTGAGGCTAGTTTTATGTCCCAATATATGGTCTATCCTTAAGAATGTTCCATGTACACTAGAAAATAATGTATAGTCTGATGTTCTAGGATGAAGTGCTCTATAAATGTCAATTATGTCCATTTCATCTATGTGTCATTTAGGGCTGCTATTTCTTTATTTTCTGTTTGGATGATCTATCCATAGCTGTCAATGATGTATTAGGTCCTCTACTATAATTGTGTTTTGGTCAATTATAGTTGTTTGTAGTTGCTTGGTATATTTCGGTGCTCCCTGATTGGGGCATTAATATTGATGACTGTTATGTCTTCTTTTTGTATAGTCCTGTTTATCATTATGAAGTGTCCATCTTTGTGTCTTGTTACTTTTTTATCCTGAAGTCTGTTTTATCTGATATCAGCATAGCTACACCTGCTTTTCCCTGAATATCATTTGCTTGGAGTGTCAATTTCCACTCTTTCACTTTTAGTCTGTGTCTTTCCTTGTAGCTGGGATGTGTCTCTTGGAGGCAACATATGGTTGGGTTTAGTGTTTAGACCAATCTGCTACTCTGTGCCTTTTTATTGGTGAGTTCAGTCCATTTACATTTAGGGTGATTATTGATATACCGTATTTCCCCGAAAATAAGACCTGGCTGGACAATCAGCTCTAATGCTTCTCTTGGAGCAAAAATTAATATAAAACCCAGTTTTATGTTTTATTATATTATATAAGATCCCGTCTTATATTATAGTAAAATAAGACCAGGATTTATACGAAGTTTTGCTCCAAAAGACGGATTAGAGCTGATTGTCCAGCTAGGTCTTATTTTCGGGGAAACACGGAATGAGGATTTCCTATCATTCTATCTTTGGATTTCTGGTAGGACTGTGTCTCCATTGTTTCTTTGCGTTTTTGTTGCTGTCTATTATTTCAGTGTGCTGGTATTCTTCCCTGTGTTTTTCCCTGTGTTTCTTCTTTTATTATGTTATATAGTTCAATTCTGGATTTTTTTTTTTTTTTTTGAGTGGTTACCATTAAGTTTATGTAAAAGAAAGTTTCATATTTAGAGCATTCCATTTTCTTCAGCATCCTTACGTTTTCCATTCCCTTAGGCCGGTTCAGACCTTTACTCTCCCCCCTTTTGTTTTTGCTGTCACAAATTATTCCTATTTATGCTTTGAGTTGATTTCTGCACTGCAGTAGGAAGTAGTATTTTTCATCTTTTTCTTTAAGTGTTTTTTCCTTCTTTACCCTGTAATGTTTAAGTGCACAGTGTCTTATTTGGTGTAGGAGTTGCCATTTCCTGCTTCTGTCTGTCTGTTCGTAATACTACTCATGGTTGTGTATTGTTTTGCATTTCTGTTTCAGGTCTAATAGCCTGCTTCAGCAATTATTGTAGTGCATGTCGTGCATTAGAAATTTCCCTCAGCTTCTATCTGTCTGGAAAGGGCTTTATTCCTGCTTGATATCTAAAGGATATCTTTGCTGGATATATTATTCTTGGCTCATAGTTTCTGTCGTTTAGTAGTTTGAATATTTAAGTCCACTCGCTCCTGTCTTGTAGAGTTTCTGCTGAAAAGTGTGGTGATAATCTAAAGGGCTTTCCTTTGTAGGTTACCGTCTTCTTTTCCCTGGCTGCCTTGAGGATTCTTTCTTTGTCATTGATTTTTGACAACTTCAATACAATGTGCCTTGGAGAAGGCCTGTTGGGATTGAGGTAATTAGGTGTTCTATTTGCTTCTTGGATTTGAGGATCCAGTTATTTCCACAAGTTTGGGAAGTTCTCGTCGACTATTTGAATATATTCTCTGTTCCCTTCTCTCTTTCTTCACCTTCTGGTATGCCCATTATTCTTATATTGTTCTTTCTGATGGAGTCAGAAAGTTCTTTCATTTCTTTTAACTCTCAATTCTCTCTCTTCTTCGATCTGTGTTATTTCCGAATTTTTATCTTCAGTGTCACTGATACTTTTCTCCATCTGGTCAGCTCCATTACCTAAGATGGCTATTTCATTCTTCATTTCTTTTATTGAGTTCTTCATCTCCAGAAATTCTATTTGGTTCTGTTTTAATATTTCAATCTTTTTGCTAAAATGTTCATGTTGTTCTTTGATTGTGTTTCTGAGTTCATTAAACTGCCTGTCTCTATTTTCTTGCATCTCGTTGAGTTTTTTCAGAACTGCAATCTTGAATTCTCTGTCATTTAAGTCACATAGTCCATGTCTTTAAGTCATTTTCTGGAGAGTTTTCATTTTCTTTCCAAGCTGTCTTGTTACCTTGGTTATTCATGGCAATTTGTGAATTATTATTTCTCTTCCTAGGCATCTACAACAGTGGGTTCTGCAACAGGTTGGTAGGAAGAGGTCTTTCCTTTGCTTTCCAGTAGGTGTTGGTAGAATGCTTTATTTTCTTTCCAATGCAGCCCTTTATTCTCTCTCACACAGTAGTGCTATGTTTTCTCTGCACTGTTCAGGCTTCTCATACAATGGGGGGATTCCCTGGAAGGCGGGCTTCTCCTCTGAGCAGGTTGCCTGGGTCTCAGGGCACCGCCTCGGTTGGGGGATGTGAAAAACTTCTGAAGTTGGGAAGCTCTTCCTGCACCAGATTCAGGGCCTGTGTGTTTCAGCGGCTCTGTTTACCCCTATAGGGTTTCACCCAGACAAGTGGGGGCAAGGGTGGGGTAGGTTGTCAGAGGTCGCTGTGAGCAATGGTGGCGACCAACAGCACAGCCCATCCTGCACCCAAGGATCCCCACTCTTCTCTGAAACTCATTGGGCTGCAAGTCCATGGCTGCGAGTCGTAGTTCTCAGAACTGCAAATACTCTGTTCTTTTGATCTGACACTGCTACCATTCAGCTTCTATCACTGGGCAGGCGAGGGTGGGGTGAGCTCTGCGAGGGTAGGGAGGGGTCAGCTTGGCTCCATGTCTATTCGTTCTGTCCTCTGCTTGGCAGTGAGGGCTTAAACCGCTGTTGTCACCCTTCTTCCCTCAGTCTTTGTTCCAAGGTCTCTGCTGTGAGTGTTGGGTTTAGTCGTGTCATATGCTGATCACTCAGGCGGGACTGTGGGACATAAGGGGAGCACTAGCAGTCCGAATTCTTCCCTCTTCCACAACTGCTGTAGCTCCGGAATGCAGGGAGCTCCGAGCTCTGGTCTGTGTCTGTCCTGTTCCTGCAGGGCCCATGGTTTTGCACTTCCTGCTTCCCTCCTCCCCCACTTACCCTATTTGCCCACCTTTAGGTCATTTCAGTTCCGTATCTCTTGGTCTCGCCTATCTGGTGCGTAGGGAGTCCTTTGTGCAATTACAGTCGTTCAGTTTGTTGTAAATTCCATTGGAGATTTCAAGAGCCTCACTTATCGCTGCCATTTCTATGACGTCATCTAGATTTCTATCTTTGAGCATGCTAATTCTTTCTTCTATCTGGTCTTCTCTATTTCCAATGTGCTCTAATGCATTATTAATATTTTTTGAATTTTCATAAGAGTTTATTTAAGCCCAACTGACAACACATGCTGGGGTACAAGATCTCAAATGCTCCCTCTCTAATGTATTCTTCATCTTATCCATTGAGTTCTTCACCTCCAGAATTTGTGTCTGGTTCTTTTTTTATAGTTTCAATCTCTTCGGTAAAGTACTCTTTTTGACTATTATTTTTATTCTTGAGCTCACTGAACTATCTCTCTTAGTTTTCTTGTATCTCGTTGAGTTTCTTTATAATTGAAATTTTGAATTCTCTGTCATTTAAATCACAGTCTTCCATGACTTTGAGTTTGGTATCTAGAGACTTCATTTTATTTCTGTGTTATCTTGTTTATTCATGGTAATTGATGGATTATTTATTTGCTTTCAAATTTGTGGTGGTGTATTCTTTCTATTTAGATAACATTTTGCTCTTAATTCAGCAGGTTGATAAGTAGTGGTCTTTTTTTTGTTTTCCAGTAGATGGTGCTATAGTGCAAGTTCTTATTTTCTCTTACCTGTGTTACTTGCACCTCTGGGGTAGTGGTGGTGGGTCCTTGCTTTGGTTGTTGAAATTGCCACATATCCGCCGGGGTGGTGGGTATCCTTTTTGTGTCTGGGTCGCCTTGCTCTTGGGTCACCACCACCATGGTGGGGGGAAGTGGAGGGTGGGTGGCCATCAGGTTTGTGACCCCATAGTACTGCATCCTTGTTACTAATGACCGCTGGCACCGTTGTGCTTTTTGATGCTCTCTGCTGCTGCTACCGGGTTCTGCTGCAATGGGCGTGGTGGAAGGGAACCAGCTTCTTAGGCACAGAAACTGCTTTTGCCCTTATTACCCTCTACCAGGCTATAGTGTGAGGTCTGCAGCCTGACTCCTCCAAGTGCTACCATTTTAGCTCAGGTTTTGGCAAGTGTTGGAATGAGTCTGTGGATACCATCCCTTTTCTTGCCCCATCCTGCCTCCCCTACTCATTCAAATACCCCCACCTTCAGATGTACCAATGCATGCATCTCTCAGGCATATTTATGTGTGGAACAAAGAAACTTTGTTGAATTATCATTGTCTGACTTGTAATTTTAAGTGGGGATACAAAGAAGGGTCTCCTTACTCCGTCATGATGCTTATGTCACCTACATTTTATTTTTAAAATTAGGTTATCAGATGCAAAAATCCTCAATGAGATATTAGCAAATCAAATCCAACAATGTATAAAAATAATTATACACCACAACTAAGTGGGAATTATCTCAGTCATGCAAGGCTGTTTCAACATTTGAAAAATCAATAAATGAAATTCATTACATCAACTAAATAAAAAATAAATATCACATGATCGTATCAATAGATGCAGAAAAATTATTTGGTAAAATTCAACAGCAATGCATGATAAAACACTGTCAGTAAACCAGGAATATAGAAGAACTTTCTCAGCTGGACCTATGAAAAACAATCTACAGCTAACATTCTAGTTAATAGTGAGAATCTTGAAGCTTTCCCACTAAGATCAAGTACAAAGCAAGGATGTTCTCTCTCACCACTCCATTTTAACATTATACTGAAAGTTTTTGCTAATGCAATAAGGCAAGTAAAGGAAAGAAAATGTATACAGATTGGGAATCAAGAAATAAAACTCTGTTCATAGATGACATGATTACCTCTAGAAAAACCTGAAAGAATCAACAAAAATAATTGAAACCAATAAGTGATTATAGCAAGGTTGCAGAATACAATGCTAATATACAAGTCAGTCACTTTCCTATATAACAGCAACAAACAAGTGGAATTTGAAATGAAAAATAATATCATTTACATTAGCACCCCCAAATTGAATATTTAGGTATAAATCTAACAAAATATGTACAAGATCTATATGATGAAAACTATAAAACTCTGATGAATGAAATAAAAGGAAAATGAAATAACTGGAGAGATTGTCCATGTTCATGGATAGGAAGACTCAATATTGTCAAGATATCAGTTCTTCCCAAAATTATCTATAGATCCAATGCAATCCCAGTCAAAATCCCAGCAACTTATTTTGAGGATTTCAACAAACTAATTCAGAAGTTGGTATGAGGAGCCAAGACATTATTGAAAGAAAGAACAAGATTGGAAAATTGTTATTATCTGACTTCAATACAGTTACAGTAATCATGACAGATAATAGGGAAAGAACAGAGAAATAGATCAATGGAACAGAATAGAGAGCTCAAAATAGACGTCCATAAACATAGTCAACTGATCTTTCACTATAAAGGAGCAAATACAATGGCCAAAGATAGTCTCTTCAACAAATGGTGCTGGAACAACTGGACTTCCACATACGAAAAATGAATCTAGACACAGACCTTATACACTTCAAAAAAATCAACTCAATATTGAACATAGACCTACTCTGATTACCTAATTTTAATTTAATGGCCTCTTTAAAGACCCTATATCCAAATACAGCCACATTCTGAGGTATTGGGGTTTAGGTTATCAACATATGAATTTTGATGGGATACAATTGAGCCCCAAACACTTTCCTTCTTGGATGCCTTTTATTGCTAGTTATTGCCAAGTTGCTCTGACTAGAAATTTCAGTACAATGTTCAATTTCAGCAGTGCAGGAGGGCATTCTTGTCTTTGTCCTTATGTTAGGGGAAAGCTTTCAGGTTTTCACTGTTGAGTCTGGTGTTAGCTTTGGATTTTTCATTCATGCCCTTTACCATGTCCAGGAAGTTCCTTTCTATTCCTTGTTTGCTGAATGTTTTCTGTTCATCATGAAAGGGTGTTGGATTTTATCAAAGGCTTTTTCTGCATAAATTGAAATGATTGCTTTTTATTGCTTTGTTCTATTAATGTGGCATATTATGTTCAATAGATTCCACTTGGGCATGGTGTATAATCCTTTAAATATGATGTTGGATTTGATTTGATGGTATTTTGTTGAGGATTTTTACATCTATATTCATAAGGGTTATTGATCTGTAATTTTCTTTCTTGAGTCTAAAGCTGTTATTTGGTCTATGAAGATTGCTTTCATGATTTCCTTAGGAGTCATCCTAAAGAAGTTCTTTCCCTCAAGGGATGCATGAATAATCCCACCAGGGCTCTAGGGCCTTGATGTGAGACCAAGAGGCATAGTCCAAAGCTTGGAAAACACTTGGATTTCTTGGGTGGCTGGGAAATAGGCTGCTAATTTAGCATACTTATTTTTTTTAAAGGAAGATTTTTTTAAAATTGGGGAATATTGGGGAACAGTGTGTTTCTCCAGGGCCCATCAGCTCCAAGTCATTGTCCTTCAATCTAGTTGTGGAGGGTACAGCTCAGCTCCAAGTCCAGTTGCCGTTTTCAATCTTTAGTTGTACGGGGTGCAGCCCACCATCCCATGCAGGAATTGAACCGGCAACCTTGTTGAGAGTTCGCACTCTAACCAACTGAGCCATCCGGCTGCCCCTCTGGGAGCTCAGCAGCAGCTCGTTGTCTTCAATCTAGTTGTGGAGGGCACAGCTCACTGGCCCATGTGGGAATCAAACCAGGAACCCTGCTGTTCAGAGCTCGCACTCTAACCAACTGAGCCATGCGGCTGCCCCTAGCATACTTATTAACCAATTTAGTTCCCCAGTCCTCATCTGAATTTTTTGTGCTTTGTCCCTCAGTGTTAACTATAATGATATACTGGATTAATAACAGTGTCTCTAGAAGTTCTGCTATTTGGCATTCATTTTTGACTGGTGTACCTGCTGCTGTCATGAATCTTCTCTGTTTCCATACATACCACAATAATGTACTACCCGAAGGGCATAGCGGCTATTAGCTTAAATGTTTACTTTCTTTCTCTCTGCTCTTATGCAATCAAACCCCAGTAAGAGCAATTAACTTGGCTACATGGGCTGATATAACATTTGGCAGGGCTTGATATTCTAGAGTTTTATGTTGATCAGTGACAGTATACCCAGCCTGGAAGGTCCCATCCTCCTTCCAGAGGTAGGTGCTGTTGACATAAAAAGTGAGGTCAACTTGGGGGAGAGGTTTTCTGCTAAATCTAGCCTAGGACAGGATAATGATCTACTATTAATCACACAATTTTGGGAAGTTCCATCAGTGGGTAATAGAAGCAAGGTGGCAGGGTTAAGGTTTTGACAGTGATATATGATCATATAAGAGGGAGAGAGTAGTATTCATGAGGTAAGTCGAGGTGCAGAAAGGTGCTATGTTTTCATTAAGCAATAGGGTCTGCACTGCATGAGGAACATGTATGTTAAGCTAATACTAAATCAGAAGTAGCTTGGACAAATTTGGCAGTGACAGCAATAGTTTGCCGGCAAGGGGGATATGCTTTTAGCGACTGGGCCTAAGGCCAAATTATGTCCCAGAGGTCTTTGGTGGCCATTATGCTTCTGAGATAACACTACAAGGATATAACCCTTTCATTCATGCACAAACAAGGAACAAGGCAGGGAGTAAGTGGAATATCCAAGGGTGAGAAATGAAAGTAGAGAACCCTTAAGGTTATCAAAAGCAGTTTTGGATGGGGGTCTAGGGAGGCCTCCCTAGTCATGGCATGGTGGGGGGAGGTGAGGCAATCATAGAGAAATTGGATATTCATATCCTACAATATCCCACAAGACCCAAAAAAACCTCTCAGTTGTAGTTTTGTTTCAGGGAGAGGAAAATGTTGATAGTGAATTACCAAAACCCATCAATGGTAAAGTTTTGTGATTCAAAGGAAGGATAGCAGGAAATGAGGAGGTGTTAAGAATAGAATGTGTTGCCTGCTATGATGAGAAACATGGTGGGGTACCCTTCAACTTGTAGGGTTATTTCCCCTTGCAAGTTTAATGGCAGTTTAGGGCATTGGACATTTACTTCCCCAGAGAAGAGTAAATAATTTTCTGGTTAGGAGGGGCCTCGGACTTTTTCCTGCCTCTGAAGGTCTAGGCACTCCCAGACCCAGTGTCCTGTTTTTCTTACAATTTTGGCAAGTGTCCTGATCAATGGAAGAATATGATTTTGGAGCTTGCCATAGATTAAGATGTTCAGATGTTTCTAGTTGTTTTCATTGCAATACCATAAGCTTGTGTTGTGTATTTGTTTGAAATACTATCTTCATAATGCTGGGCTAACGTCTGGAGCTCAACCATGTTTGTGTTTTGCTAGTTAATACTATTCCTCTGTAACATGTCATGGAGTTCCAGTCTGAAACCATTTACAAAGCTTGTGGCTAGAGCACAAGCTGTTTGGGAAGTCAGTACCAGCCCTGAATGCTCTTTCCATGTTGTCTTTAATAGATGGCAATTGTTAACCACAGTCTCATCTCTTTGTTGATTACAATTTTGAATACATGACCAATCAGTTGTGGTGGGATAGACCTGAGGGATGACTCCTAGTAATTTTTTTTCTTACTTCCTTCAGTTTCCAGTGGGAATCAGTGGATAGTCTGAGACCTTTGAAGGTCTTCAGGACTGGTGTTCCATTTGGCCTTTTCAAACCAAAGGGAAGCAAACCCCGGGCCAACCAATGAGTGGATAAGTGGATATAAATCAGGGAATCCTGGAGACAAGGCTCCCCAAACAATCCTAAAATCAATAAATCTTTTTATTCCTTTCTGGGGGCCAGGAAAGTCCTTGATGATGGCATTTGCACCTAGATCAAGGTTTAAATGTTATCTCTTTTGTTGGCCTCACTTGAAAATGAGTACCAGCTACACCTTGGGCTTCATCTACAAGAGATGGGGTCCCAGTGAACCTTATCGTTACAAGGAGATGAGGGGCTGGAGGAGCTATTGGTGGGGGGCATTGTTGCAGAGGAAGATATAAAGGAGAGCTGGGAGGGAAATATGATGGTGTTGTGGAAGATGCTAGGGGTCAGACAAGTTTTTTCTGAAGACGTGTTTAAGAACCTCTATAGCTGGAATAAGGTTTGAATTATTAGCAACTTTTCAGCTTTTCATATTAAGAAAAAACCAGAATATTGTGCATCTGAGATTCTTGTTCCTTTTTGCTATAGCACTCCCTGTAGGTGGACTAATTTGGGCATATCCCAGAAGTTCCAGAGGGTCCATTGTAGCTCAAGAGAGTTTTTAGTAAAGTTTTGCCAGTGAGAACAAAAGCAGAGAGTATTAAGTCTGTAATGGCAAAGCACATTTGTATAGTCAGCAATTGAGAAGCTCCCTTGTTATTGACTAATAGCACCTTTACACTTATGAACAGAGAAACTTGAGATTCTAATCCAGCATCTGTTCCTTACAGAGACTAGTCTCTTACACATAGAAAAGCCCTTTATCCATAAAGACGTGTGGTCCAATGTTCATTGCAGTTTTGTTTACGGTAGCCAAGACATGGAAACAACCAAAATGCCCTTTGATAAATGAATGGATAAAGAAGTTGTGGTATGTATGCACAATGGAATTCTATTTGGAGGTAAGAAAAAATGAAATAGGACCATTTGTGACAACATGGATGGATCCTGAGATTATAATGCTAAGGGAAATAAGTCAGACAGAAAAAGCAGAGAACCATATGATTTCACTAACATGTGGTATATAAAACTAAAAACAACACAAGAACAAGACAAATAAATGAAGGAACAAAAACTCAAAGACATAGACAATAGTTTAGGGGTTACCAGAGGGTAAGGGCAGAGGGGGGGCTCAAGAAGAGGGTAAACGGGGTCTAATGTATGGTGATGGAAACTACATAATGTGATATATAGTTAATGTATTACAGAATTGTACACCTGAAATCTATGTAACTTTACTAACAATTGTCACCCCAATGAACTTCAATTAAAGAAAAAGAAAAAAAAAAAGCCTTGGACTCTAATCAAGCTACTTAGAAACAGCTGCTTGCCTGTGATTCAAACCCAGCTTATTACAGACAGACCTAGGACTCTAACTGTTCCCTGCTTTTCTTTGGACTCTAACTTGGCTTCTAGAATATATGTACAATCTTAAGAATCAAAATCTATGCTCACCTTGCTTCAATGGACATTTATCTGGAGCACCGAATTTTGGTGAGAGTCAGACTCTCCACTGGCTACCCAAATGAGTAAGCAAAAGATCTTGGGGGAAGCTTGGAGACCTGGTTGTCCCTTTTGTGGGTCTGATGGTGGTTCTGATCCAGATCTGAGTTGTGGCACACCAAAAACTGTTAAAGAGAACCAGAGCCAGAAAGAAGTTAAAGCAGTGAAGATAGCAATAAATTATTGCAATAGGGAAGAGAGACTCCAGTATAGAATTGGTCTCAATTATGAGTACAGCCAGAACAAGTGGGGATATATGGCTAAGGAGCAAGATGGGGGGTGCAGTGGTGGATGGAATATTACTAAGAGGAAATATCAAGTCTGGTAGGATTCTGGCTGAACTGACCTAACAGAATTCTTGCTGAAGGCAAGCCAGGGTGATCAAATATCAGCTGTGGGAGAGTGAAGATGAGGAGTTTGATTAGATATCAAAGGTAGGGAATTCTCACCAAACTGAGCTAGCAGAATTCTTGCTACAACTGGATTCTACAAGGAATTACATGGATGAGCCTTGTTGGGGAGGGGTTTCAGGAAATCGGACTGAAGTTTGGTCAAGCAAAGAATCTTTGTCAGTGGACATGAGTTTTCACCTCCTTTGGGTTGGTACCAAGGAATGTGATTGCTGGATCACATGGAAAGAGTATGTTTAGTTTTGTAAGAAACCGCCCAAGTATCTTCCATTTTCCATTCCTACCAGCAATGACTGAGAGTTCCTGTTGCTCCACATCCTTGTCAACATTTGAGGTCACCTCACAATGTTTTAAAATGTTGTTTGGTCTTCGAAGTCCTAAAGTCTGGGAAGGGGATGTTTTGCCACTTGCTTATTTTGTCCAAGATGACCTTTTCCTCCCTTTTGGCAAACTCCTATCTACCTTTTAGGTTCTACCTCCTCCTGGAATCCAGCCTGATCCATTCCTCTGAGAATATACAGCCTTTTTCTGTCCGTATTTTTGTCTCCTCCACCAGACTGGTGGGGAGTCTGATTATATGAAGCCACAAACAACGTTTACTGACAAGATCCTTGGTGCCATTACCTGTTTTGTACTGGAAATATAGGGTGAATTAGACATGGTTCATACCAGCGAGTGTTGCTACAGAATTAAGTATATAGTCCTTAGCACAGTTCCTGGGACAGTGCAAATGTTTAATAAATATTAGCTATCATCATCACCTTCACCACCACCACTATCAATATCTTTCCATATCAGTTTATAAACCTATAACCCCATTGTTCACCCAAAGAATAATCTGCCTAGTGGTTCTTTCAAGTTTTCATTATTGCAAACAAATTAGCAAGGCTTATAGTTGTTCATGCCTGCTTCCTTGCAAAGTTTCCCCCTCTAGATCAAAGGTTCTTGAAGTGTGTGGTTCCCAAATAGGTTAGCATCAACATTACCCTGAACTTGTTAGAAATGCAAATTTCACGCCCCATTCCAAACCTACTGAATGAGAAACTCTGATTGTGGGTGGGCCTCAACAACCTGGGTTTTAACAGCCCACTAGGTGATTCTGATGCACTGCTCTAGTAATCTTGGAGATATATATATATATATATATATATATATATATATATATATATATATATATATAAATGGGATCACAGAGCCAATTGGATATACACATTTTAAAATTAGTGGTACCTTGATTTTCGAATGTAATCCGTTCCGGAAGACCATTCGAGTTCTGAAACGTTCAAAAACTGAGGCGTGGTTTCCCAATAGAAAATAATGCAAAATGGATTAATCCGTTCAAGATCTTTAAAATCAACCCCTAAAACTGCAAATTTAGCATCAATTTTACTATCTAATGATATCATAGATCCATAAAATTTACGGCGTTCGTAAACCGAACTGTTCATCAACAGAGACATTCGAAAACCGAGGTACCATTGTAGACATTGTCAAACAGCTCTCCAAAAAGGGCACAAACTTCCTCTTAATAGGGTCTTACTTTGAATAGCGTTACTAAGTGGGCTGGAATATTCCTCTGCAATCCCAGCTCCCCATCTCATCTGACATGCCCCACCTGCCTGGCTTGATTGCATCAACTTCAAAGTCCCACGCCCCTTCCCCCACTTCCCTCCGCCCCTCCCCCCGCCCGCTCTGTGCACAAGCCAGCGCGGTTTAGGTATCTGAGGACCAACTAGACGTACATGGGGCGGGGCTTCGATTCCCACGCTTGGAGGAGGGAGGTGGAAGGAGTCAGAAAGGGAGGGTATCTATCTCCGGAGTAGGTGGTACAAAGGCGGAGCTTTGGGGTTCGCAGCTTTTCTTGCATTCTGCTGTCTCTCAGAACCGCGAGTTTGCCTGCATTTGTCTCTTACGAGTATGGTTTTGCAACTTTTTGAAATATTCGAAAAGAGAAAAGAGAGAACTCCTGGGTCCGAAGCTCCGCCCCACTTGGGGCAAAGACGCTCCAATTGGCCAGTGGTGGGGGCGCATGCGAACCAGTGAGAATGACATAATCTTGCAGAACCGAGCGGGAGTGAGGCTTTGGGGGAGCTCGGAGCTCGGTTGAGAGTAGAGATGTGGGATGAGTCTGGGCCTAGTCCGGGTTGAAGCGCGTATTAGGAAATGGAGAGCCCCAGAAAAGGGGAGAGGGAGGAGACTTGGATGCAGTGAGAACTAGGTTGGGACTGGGCCCTCAAGCGTGGAAGTCGCTGACTAGGTATGGTTAGAGCCATCCAAGGGCGGGTAGTCAGGTGGCCGCCAGGGGGTGACAGTGCCTGCACAGGTCCTCGAGTGGCCCCCCCCCCCCCAGACTGGTCCACATATCTTGAAACCGTTTGTTTTTGTATCTCTTTTCTCTTCTGCCCTAACCTACCCGAGGAGAAGGACCGCGGTGACTTACCTGTGAGTCCCCAGCACCTAATGGAGGGCCTGGTATAAAAAGGGCACATAATCAAGACGGTTAACTGAAGAAAAAGAAAAAAAAAGAAAGCTCAGAGATGTTCACAGTTTACATAAAGAACGTTTAGGGTTGTTTGTTTATAGAGAAGACATTTTAAATGTCCACCAGCACACCCTGAGCCCATGCAGTTTTTGCATTGTTGAAATTGGAGTATACACATAATTCTGTATCCTTAGTTACAGCATAATAATTTTTCCTTGTTGCTATAGAATCTCCACAGCCGTAATCCCTCGGTAATGGTTGTAGAATGTTCCATCACACAACTGTGCCACAATTCACTTCACCCTCCCCTCTTTTTGGACATTAAGACTACTTCCCTGTGTTTCACCATTAGAAAATAGTCCTGCAAAGAATAGTTTGTGCTTAGAGCTTTTCCAGTTTGCGAGTGGGGGTGAATGGATATCAATTTAGGAGCAGAATTACTGGGAAAATGGCATGAACATATTTTAGGCTCTTGTCAATTGCTTTCCTGAGAGGGATTGTAACTATTGACACAGTGACCAAATCTGAAAACAACTCTAGTGAACTCCGGGTCTCATCTTCCTCCAGGCTGGTTTTAATTTCTCCATCCTACAGCCATGCTCATTTATTATTAGTTCTGACCTTTGGGGCAAGACAAACACCAAAGGTTCAGAGACAACTTTAGCAAAAGCAACAGCTGACATTGTGAGAGGTGCAGCTCAGGTTTCAATCTTGGGCAACTGGTGTAGATAAACTTGCCTCATTGAGACAAGGAATCTGAGAAGAGGAACAGGTTTGGCAGGGGGCAGATGAGATCAGTTTTAAATACGTTTAGTTGGAAGTGCCTTTGGGACATCTAAGGGGAGGTATCCAGGAGACAGGCATACATATGGATAAACAACAGTCTTTGCCCTTCTCTGAACTCCCAGAGCTCCCTATCTTTGGATCTCTCATAGATCAGGTTGCATTTTTCCTTGCATTACCCTGGGAACTCCTTGAGGCCAGGATAAGGGCCGGATTCATTTGTGTATTCCTGCTCTCAGTACCCAGCACAGTGTTTTACACTTGGGAATCCTTAAAAGTCTATCCTGAATGAAGGAATTTTATTGATTTCTTAATTGGATGATTGCTGCAGTTCAGTTTCTGTTCTGGAGGGGGGGAAGTATGGGAAGCTTGAGAGTTCTGGGAAGGCTTCCTGTAAGAGGTGGCATAATGTTGCTGTTAATAATCATGGCCATTTATTGAACACCTACCATGTGTCAATCACTCTGCTACACACATGCATCCTTACATTCTTCTTGCCTGCCATCCTTACACCCCCTTCTGGGATAATCTGTTCTACTCACAGTTCCTGCTGAATGGTCAAGCGAGACCTAATAATGTACTATATCCTCCCCTCCCTTAGGGTACAGCTGATTGCACTTGATTCAAAGCCAGACCCAGAACCCGTGAGTTTTATGGCTCAACTTGAAAAGATGAGGTGGACCAATCAGACTGCTCTTTTAGGAATGTGAAATAAGAGCTCCAGAGGGGAGTTGCCAATAGGTTGTGGGAAGTTGAGCCAACAGGTCCAGTAGACCAGGATACTGGTTGGGGCAGGCATTATGGACCAGATCAAGTGCCAGCTGAAATTCTGAGTTGAGCAAGGAGCATGGGAGAAGTGTGCAGAGAGAAATAGACATGTAGTGTAGATGAGTCATGTTAATGGCAAAGCTCTAGAGAAGAGGTCCATGCCTCACCCAGGATTTTTTTTTTTCAGCTCCAGGCTTAATGAGCTCTAACTATACTTAAATTACTGACCTTGTATTCCTGATTCCTTTTTTTTATTAGTGTGAGGATGATATCAATATTTACTTGGGGGAGCTCAATGTCACCTTCTCTCTTCTCAGTGGTCTACTTCTGTTCATAGGACCAAAAATGCCAGTATCTGTGGAGTTGTTATGCTATACTTGTTCTATGAAAGGTGTTTAACCACATTCATATCTTACATAAATGTATGTGTGGCTATTGCTATAAAAATAAAATTTCTACACCAAAAGTTATTTCATTAAGAGTAGCTCAATGTATAATTGATAGTGATATATCCAGCCATCAATGTGCATGAAGAGAATTCTTGCAAACTTTGAAAGTGAGATGAACTTTTAAATTATTTTCTAACATAATGCCATTAAAAAATAGTGACTTGAATACTTAACACTTAAGGATTTTAAACATACCAAAATGGGGGATCAAATATAAGGTGATGGAAGGAGAACTGACTCTGGGTGGTAAACACACAATGGGATTTATAGATGACGTAATACAGAAATGTACACCCGAAATCTATGTAATTTTACTAACAATTGTCACCCCAATAAACTTAAAAAATAGATGAATGGATGAAGAAGTTGTGGTATATATACACAATGGAATACTATTCGGCGGTAAGAAAAGATGATATAGGAACATTTGTGACAACATGGATGGATCTTGAGAGTGTAATGCTGAGTGAAATAAGTCAGACAGAAAAAGCAGAGAACCATGTGATTTCACTGATATGTGGTATATAAACCAAAAGCAACAAAAGAACAAGACAAATGAGAAACAGAAACTCATAGACACAGACAATGGTTTGGTGGTTGCCAGAGGGTAAGTGGGGTGTGGGGTGTGGGGTGGGAGATGAGGGTAAAGGGGATCGAATATATGGTGATGGAAGGAGAACTGACTCTGGGTGATGAACACACAATGGGATTTATAGATGATGTAATACAGAATTGTACACCTGAAATCTATGTAATTTTACTAACAATTGTCACCCCAATAAATTTAATTAAAAAAAAAAAGAAAACCTAAATTTAAAAGAGAGTAATAAAGGAAATGAGGCTCCAAAAAAAAAAAAATACATAGCTGGCATACAACATTACTTCAATTTTTTAAATTAAAATTTATTGGGGTGACAATGGTTAGTAAAAGTACATAGGTTTCAAGTGTACAATTCTGTAATGTATCATCTCTATATCACATTGTGTGTTCACCACCCAGAGTCAGTTCTCCTTCCATCACCATATATTTGACCCTGTTTACCCTCATCTCCCACCCCCCACCCCCCTTACCCTCTGGGAACCACTAAGCTATTGTCTGTGTCTATGAGTTTTTATTTCTTTATTTGTTTGTCTTATTCCTTTGTTGCTTTCAGTTTTATATCTCACATGTCAGTGAAATCATATGGTTCTCGACTTTTTCTGTGTGACTTATTTTGCTTAGCATAATAATCCCAAGATCCATCCATTTTGTCGCAAATGGCACTATGTCATCTTTTCTTATGGCAGAGTAGTATTCCATTGTGTATATATACCACATTTTCTTTATCCATTCATCTATCGAAGTACACTTTGGTTGTTTCCATGTCTTGACCACTGTAAGTAAAGCATCAGAGCACATATATCTTTACGGATAAATGTTTTCAGATTTTTTCGGTATATACCCAGGAGAGGGATAGGTGTACACCATAGTTGTTCAACATTTAAAGACCTAAAGAAGTGATATCATAAGTCCAGAACCCATCTGACACCATACTATGCTATCACAATATTATTGACCATATTCCCCATGCTGTACATTATAACCTCATAACTTACTTGTTTTATATCTGAAAATTTGAACCTCTTATTCCCCTTCATTTTACCCTCCTTTTTAATTTTTCAATTACAGTTAACATTTATTATTATTATTGTTATTTTAATTTTTATTGGGGAATATTGGGGAACAGTATGTTTCTCCAGGGCCCATCAGCTCCAAGTCGTTGTCCTTCAATCCAGTTGTAGAGGGCTCAGCTCAGCTCCAAGTCCAGTCGCCGTTTTCAGTCTTTAGTTGCAGGGGTCATAGCCCACCATCCCATGTGGGAATTGAGCTGGCAACCCTGTTGTTCAGAGCTCACGCTCTAACCAACTGAGCCATCCAGCGGCCCTAACATTTAACATTATTTTGTGTTAATTTTAGGTGTACAGCATAGTGGTTAGACATTTGTATAATTTAAGAAGTGATTCCCCTGACTAGTCTAGTACTCACCCGGCACTATACATAGCTATTAACTTATGGTGTGTTTTTTTTGATTTTCTATTTTCCCCCCATTTTCTGCCTTCCCCCACCCCCCCACTCCAGTTCAAGACATTGTTTCTCAGTCTAGTTGTGTAGGACACAGTTCCCTGGCCCATGCTGATATTATGAGCCTTGCACTCCCCCCAGCTGAGGCAGTGGGTCACCGTTCGTCAGTCGGCCACTCACAGCAGCTCACGGCAGCTCTTGCCAGCTCTCACCAGCTGCCGGCCAGTTGGCCACTCACACTGGCCATTGGCTGCTCATGGCAGCACACGGTAGCCCATGGCAGCACACAGCAGCCCATGGCAGCTCATGCCAACCTCCGGCTGCTCACAGCAGCTCCAGGGAGAGCCATTGTTCACACTCTTAGCTGTAGAGGACGCACCTGACTGGCCCATGTGGGAATCGAACCGGCGACCTCAGCGTTAGGAGCTCGGCGCTCCAACCACCTGAGCCACCGGGCCAGCCTCACATTATTGATTATATTCCCTATGCTTTACTTTACATCCCATGACTATTTTTTAACTACCAATTTCAACTTCTCAATCCCTTCACCTTTTTCACCCTGTTCCCCAAACCACTCTCATCTATTACCCTGATAAATCTAGTACCCATCTGACACCATACATAGTTATTACAATATTATTGACTGTATTCCTTGTGCTATACCCTATATCCTTATCACTACCTTCTATCAACTAATTTGTACTTCTTAATCCCTTCTCGATTTTCACTCAACCCCTCATACCCCCTTGCCATCTGGCAAACATCAAAATGTTCTTTGTATCTATGAGTGTGTTTCTGTTTTGTTTCTTTGTCCTTTAGGGTCCACATACAAATGAAATCACATTGCATCTGTCTTTCTCTGTCTGACATACTTGGCACAACACCTGCCAGGTCCATCCATGTTGCCACAGATTGCAAGAACCCATTCCCTTCCATGGTCAAGCGATATTCCATTGTATATATGTACCACCTCTGCTGTATGCATTCATCCATCAATAGACACCCAGGCTGCCTCCACATCTTGCCATTGTAAACAATGCTGCAATGAACATATGGATGCACACATCCCTTCGAAGTAGCATTTTGGATTTTTTTGGATAAATTCTCAGAAGTGAAATTACTGGGTCCTTCTTTGTCTCTTGTTATAGCCTTTGCTTCAAGGTCTATTTTGTCTGGTATAAGTATTTCTACCCCAGTTTTTCTTTTCCATTTATATTTTCATGAAATAACTTTTTCTACCCCTTTATTTTCAGTCTGTGCGTGTCTTTCAATCTGAAGTGAGTTTCTTGTAGGCAGCATACGTGAGGGTTTTGTTTTCTTATCCATTCAACCACCCTATGTTTTTGATTGGAGAATTTAATCCATCTACATTGAAAGTAATTGTTGATTGTTATGTACTTATTGCCATTTTATTATTCACATTTTTCATCTTTTTTTTTTTTTTTCATCTTAAAGAAGTCCCTCTAAGATTCCTTGTAATACTGGTTTGGTGGTGATGAACTCCTTTAGCTTTTTCTTGTCTGGAAAAAGCTCTTTATTTGCTCTTTGATTTTAAATGACAGCCTTGCAGGGTAGAGTCTTGGTTGTAGATCCATGCTTTTCATAACTTTGAATATTTCCTGCCAAATGCCTTATGGCTTGCAAAGTTTCTGTTGGGAAATCAGCTGATGAGCTTCTGGGAGCTCCCTTATAGTTACTAGTTGTGTTTCTCTTGCTGCCATTATAATCTCAAGATCCATCCATGCTGTCACAAATGGTCCTATTTCTTACAGCCGAATAGTATGCCATTGTGTATATATACCACCACTTCTTTATCCATTCATCTATCGAAGGACATTTTGGTTGTTTCCATGTCTTGGCACCATAAATAAAGCTGCAATGAACATTGGAGCACACATGTCCTTATGGATAAATGTTTTCAGATTTTGGGGGTAGATACCAAGGAGAGGGCTTGCTGGGTCATGTGGTAATTCTATTCTTAATTTTTTGATATACCTCCATACTGCCTCCCATAGAGGCTGCACCAGTCTGCATTCCCACCAACAGTGTATGAGGGTTCCTTTTTCTCCACAGCCTCTCCAACACTTGTTACTATTTGTCTTGTTGATGATAGCCATTCTGACTGGGGTGAGGTGATATCTCATTGTGGTTTTGATTTGCATTTCTCTGATGATTAGTGATGTTGAGCATTTTTTCATATGTCTATTTGCCATTTGTATGTCCTCTTTGGAGAAATGTCTCTTCAGGTCCTCTGCCCATTTTTCAATTGGGTTGTTTGTTTTTTGTTGTTGAGTTGTATGAGTTCCTTGTATATTTTGGATATTAGCCCCTTATCGGAGGCACTGTTTGCAAAAATCTTCTCCCATTCAGTTGGTTGCCTCTTTATTTTGTCGATGGTTTCTTTTGCTGTGCAGAAGCTTTTAAGTTTGATATAGTCCCATTCATTTATTTTAGCTTTTACTTCCCTTGCCTTTGGAATCAAATTCATAAAAAGCTCTTTGAACCCAAGGTGCATAAGTTTAGTACCTATGTTTACTTCTATGCAGTTTCTTGTTTCAGGTCTTATGCTTAGTTCTTTGATCTATTTTGAATTAACTTTGGTACATGGTGACACATAGCAGTCCAGTTTCACTCTTTTGCATTGGCTTTCCAATTCTGCCAGCACCATTTATTGAAGAGGCTGTCTTTTCTCCATTGTATGTTTTTGTCTTGTTTGTCAAAAATTGTCTCTCCGTATTTACATGGTTTTATTTCTGGGTTCTTAATTCTATTCCATTGATCTGCGTGTCTGTTTTTGTGCCAATGCCATGCTGTTTTGATTATTTTTGCCCTGCAGTACAAGCTGAAGTCAGGGAGTGTGACACCTCCAGGATTGGTATTTTTTCTTAGCATTGCTTTGGCTATTCAGGGTCTTATGTGGTTCCAAAAAATCTGATGATTGTTTTGTTCCATTTCTTTAAAAATGCCATTGGAATTTTGATGGGGATTGCATTACATCTGTGTATTGCTTTTGGTAATGTGCCCATTTAAACTATGTTGATTCTTCCAATCCACGAGCATGGAATGTCTTTCCATTTCTTTGTGTCTTCTTCAATTTCTTTTAAAAATGTCTTATAGTTGTCAGCATATAGGTTTTTCACATCCTTGGTTAAGTTTATTCTTAGGTATTTTATTCTTTTTGTTGCAATTGCAAAATAAGTTTTTTTTAATTTCTTTTTCTGAGATTTCATTGTTAGTACATGGGAATGCAATGGACTTTTGTATGTTGATTTTGTAACCGGCAACTTTACTGTATTCATATATTGTTTCTAATAGCTTTTTGGTGGAGTCTTTAGGGTTTTCTATATATAGCATCACGTCATCTGCAAAGAGTGACAATTTAACTTCTTCATTCCCAACTTGGATGCCTTTTATTTCTTTCTTTTGCCTGATTGCTCTGGCGAGGACTTCCAACACTATGTTGAAAAGCAGAGTTGATAGGGGACATCCCTGCCATGTTCTTGAATGTAGAGCAAAGGGCTTCAGTTTTTCACCATTAATTATGAGATTAGCTGAGGGTTTGTCATATATGGCCTTTATTATGTTAAGGTATTTTCCTTCTATACCTATTTTATTAAGTGTTTTAATCATAAAGGGATGTTGTGTCTTGTCAAATGCTTTTTCTGCATCAATTGATATAATCATATGATTTTTGTCCATTATTTTGTTTATGTGATGTATCACATTGATGGATTTATGGATGTTGAACCATCCTTGTGCCCTGGGAATGAACCCCACTTGGTCGTGATGAATAATCTTTTTAATGCATTGTTGTATTCGATTTGCTAGAATTTTGTTTAGGATTTTTGCATCTGTTTTCATCAGTGATATTGATCTGTAGTTTTCTTTTTTTGTGTTATCCTTACCAGGTTTGGGTATCAGGGTAATGTTGGCCTCATAAAATGAGTTAGGTAGTATTGTCTCTTCTTCAGTTTTTTGGAAGAGTTTGAGTAGGACTAGTATTAGATCTTTTTTGAAGGTTCGATAGAATTCACTAGTGAAGCCATCTGGTCCCAGACTTTTGCTTTTGGGAAGGTTTTGGATGACTGATTCAATTTCGTTACTGGTGATGGGTCTGTTTAGATTTTCTAGTTCTTCATGGTTCACCCTAGGAATGCTATATGTTTCTAAGAACTTGTCCATTTCTTCTAGGTTATTGAATTTGGTGGCATAGTATTCTTGGATGATCCTTTGTATTTCTGTGGCGTCTGTGATAACTTCCCCTTTTCATTTCTGATTTTGTGTATTAGTGTCTTATCTCTTATCTTAGTTTGTCTAGCCAAGGGTTTGTCAAGTTTATTTATCTTTTCAAAGATCAGGCTCTTTGTCACATTAATTTTCTCTGTTGTCTTTTTGTTCTCTATTTCATTTAGTTCTGCTCTGATTTTTATTATTTCCTTTCTTCTGCTGACCTTGAGTTTCATTTGTTCTTCTTTTTCTAGTTCTTTAAGGTGTAATGTGAGGTTATTTATCTGGGGTTTTTCTTGTTTCTTGAGATAGGCCTATAATGACATAAATTTCCCTCTTAAAACTGCTTTCACTGCATCCCATAAAATTTGGTAGGGTGTATTTTCATTCTCATTTGTTTCTATGTATCTTTTGATCTCTCCTTTAATTTCTTTTTTGACCCAGTCGTTCTTTAAGAGTATGTTGTTTAATCTCCGAATATTTGTGTTTTTTTCCTGTTTCTTTTTGCAGTTGATATCCAATTTCAAAGCCTTGTGATCAGAGAATATGCTTGGTATGATTTCAATCTTCTTAAATTTGTTGAGGCTAGTTTTATGTCCCAATGTATGGTCTATTCTTGAAAATGTTCCATGTACACTAGAAAAAAATGTATAGTCTGATGTTCTAGGATGAAGTGCTCTATAAATGTCAATTATGTCCATTTCATCTAATGTGTCATTTAGGGCTGCTATTTCGTTACTTATTTTCTGTTTGGATGATCTATCCATAGCTGTCAATGATGTATTTAAGTCCCCTGGTAGAATTGTATTTTGGTCAATTTCTGCCTTATTTCTGTTAGTACTTGCTTGGTACATTTTGGTGCTCCCTGATTGGGGGCATAAATATTGATGACTGTTACGTCTTCTTGTTTTATAGTCCCCTTTACCATTATGAAATGTCCATCTTTGTCTCTTGTTACCATTTTCACCTTGAAGTTTGTTTCATCTGATATCATTATGGCTACACCTGGTATTTTCTGGATACCATTTGCTTGGAGTGTCTATTTTCACCCTTTCATTTTGAGTCTATTGCTGTCCTTGTAGCTGAGATGTGTCTCTTGGAGACAGCATATGGTTGGGTTAATTTTTTTGATACGATCTGCTACTCTGTGCCTTTTTATTGGTGAGTTCAGTCCATTTACAGTTAGGGTGATATTGATATGTGAGAATTTCCTGTCATTCTATGTTTAGTTTAATGGTTAGACTGTGTCTCCATTGTTTCTTTGCCTTTTGTTGTTGTCTATTATTTCTGTGTGTTGGTATTCTATGATTTTCCCTCTGTTTCTTCTTTTGGTATGTTATATATTTCAGTTCTGGATTTTTTTTGAGTGGTTACCATTAAGTTTATGTAAAAGAAAGTTTGATATTTAGAGTATTCCATTTTCTTCAGCATGCTTACTTTCTCCATTCCCATATTCTGTTCAGGCCTTTACTCTTCCCCCTTTTATGTTTTGGTTGTGACAAATTATCCCTGTTTATGCTGGTCAAATAGCCTCCTTCAGTATTTCTTGTAGTACAGGTCTTGTGTTAGAAAATTCCCTCAGCTTCTGTATGTCTGGAAAGGTCTTTATTCCTCCTTCATATCTAAAGGATATCTTTGCTGGATATATTATTCTTGGCTCATAATTTCTGTCTTTCAATAGTTTGAATATTTGGTTCCACTCCTCCTGGCTTGTAGAGTTTCTGCTGAAAAATCTGATGATAATCTAATGGGCTTTCCTTTGTAAGTTACTGTCTTCTTTTCCCTGGCTGCCTTGAGGATTCTTTCGTTGTCGTTGATTTTAGACAGCTTCAATACAATATGCCTTTGAGAAGACCTGTTGGGATTGAGGTAATTAGGTGTTCTATTTGCTCCTTGGATTCGAGGGTCCAGTTCTGTCCACAAGTTTGGGACGTTCTCATCGACAATTTGTTTGAATATATTCTCTGTTCCCTTCTCTCTTTCTTCTCCTTCTGGTATGCCCATTATTCTTATATTGCTCTTTCTGATGGAGTCAGAAAGTTCTCGTAGAGTTCTTTCATTTCTTTTAAGTCTCAAGTCTCTTTCTTCTTCCATCTGTGTAATTTCCAGGTTTGTATCTTCAATGTCACTGATTCTTTCCTCCATCTGGTCAACTCTACTACCTAAGCTTGTTATTTCATTCTTCATTTCTTTTACTGAGTTCTTAATCTCTAGAAATTGTGTTTAGTTCTTTTTTTTAAAATCTTTTTTAAAAATTTTATTTTATTAAATTTATTGGGGTGACAATTGTTAGTAAAATTACATAGATTTCAGGTGTACAATTCTGTATTACATCATCTATAAATCCCATTGTGTGTTCATCACCCAGAGTCAGTTCTCCTTCCATCACCATATATTCGATCCCCCTTACCCTCATCTCCCACCCCTCACCCCCCACCCACCTTACGCTCTGGCAACCACTAAACCATTGTCTGTGTCTATGAGTTTCTGTTTCTCATTTGTTTGTCTTGTTCTTTTCTTGTTTTTGGTTTATATACCACATATCAGTGAAATCAGATGGTTCTCTGCTTTTTCTGTCTGACTTGTTTCGCTCAGCATTACTCTCTCAAGATCCATCCATGTTGTCACAAATGTTCCTATATCATCTTTTCTCACTGCCGAATAGTATTCCATTGTGTATATATACCACAACTTCTTTATCCATTCATCTATCGAAGGACATTTTGGTTGTTTCCATGTCTTGGCCACCGTAAACAAAGCTGAAATGAACATTGGAGCACACGTGTCTTTATCTCTAAATGTTTTCAGATTTTTTGGGTAGATACCCAGGACAGGGATTGCTGGGTCATATGGCAATTCTATTCATAATTTTTTGAGGAACCTCCACACTGCCTTCCATAACGGCTGCACCAGTGGAAGAATCAACATAGTTAAAATGGCCATATTACCCAAAGCAATATACAGATTCAGTGTTTAGTTCTTTTTAAAAATTTCAATCTCTTTCGTAAATTGTTCATTTTGTTCTTTGATTCTGTGTCTGAGTTCATTAAACTGCCTGTCTGTGTTTTCTTGCTTTTTGTTGTGTTTTTTAAGAACTGCAGTCTTGAATTCTCTGCCATTTAAGTCACATATTTCCATGTGTTTAAGTTCACTTTCTGGATATTTTCGTTTTCTTTCTGAGCTTTCTTGTTACCTTGGTTATTCATGGCAATTAATGATTTATTATTTGTCTTCCTAGACATATACAGGGGTGGGTTCTGCAACAGGTTGATAGAAAGAGGTCTTTCTTTTGTTTTCTAGTAGGTGTTGGTAGAATGTTTTATTTTCTGTCTGACTGCCACCTTTTATTCTCTCTCACACTGTAGTGTTATATTTTCGCTGCACTATTCTAGCTTCTCACACAATGGGGGGATTCTCTGGAAGGCAGGCTTCTCCTCTGCGAACAGTTCGACTGGGTCATAGGGTGCCGCTTCTGTGGGGGACTGTGGAGAGCTTCTGAAGTTCCAAAGCTCTTCCTGCACCAGATTCAGAGCCCCTCTGTTTCAGCAGCACTGGTTAGTCCTTCAGGGATCTGCCCAGATAGGTGGAGACAGTGGCGGTTTGGGTTGTGAGAGGTGGCCCAGAGCAATGGCAGTGACCACCACCACAGCCAGTCATGCTTCCACGGCTCCCTCCCCTTTGCCATCTCATTGGGCTGCAATTGCATGTCTGCAGACCATAGTTCTCAAGAAATGCAAATGTTCTGTTCTTGTGATCTGACACTGCTACTCTTCCGCTTCTAGCACTGGGCAGGTGGGGGTGGGTTGTGCTCTGGGAGAGTAGGGAGGGGGAAGCTAGGCTCAGTGCCTAAAGCTTCCGTTTTCTGCTCAGCCGTGAGGGCTTAAACCACCATTTTCAGCCTTCTTTCCTCAGTCTTTGCTCTGAGGTCCCTGCTGTGAGCGGTGGATTCAGCCCTGTTATATGCTGTCCCCTCAGCCCTCTGGGCCATAAGTGGAGCCCTAGCAGTCCGAGTTCTTCCCTCTTCCCGAGCTGCAGTAGTTCTGGGATGCAGCATACTCGAGAGCTGAGCTAGGTCTGCCTCCTGCACCTGCGCGTCCCCGTCACCGTACTTCTTACTTTCCCCCTCCCCTCTTGTGCAATTTTCCCACCTCTAATAATTTCCGTAGTGCGCCACTTAATCTTGCCTGTCTGCTGTACAGGGAGTCCTTTATGGAGTTACAGTTGTTCAATTTGTTGTAAATTCCAGGGGAGATTTCAAGAGACTCACCTCACGTCGTCATTTTTATGATGACATATGATGAGAGTATTCTTACGCTTGATGTTGTTTCAGAGGTGCCTTAAAGTATCTTCATTGTTTTTGGATACTTTTTTCTTTGTACTGTTCCTATTGTGTGTTTTCTGCTACCTTGACTTCTAAATTGTTGATTCAGTCCTGTGCTTCATCTAGTCTGCTGTTGTTTCCTTCTAATGCATTCTTCTTTTCTCTTATCGTATTCTTCACTTATGACTGGTTCTTTTATATGATTTATAAGTCTTTTTTTATGCTTTGAATTTCTTTGTTGAAGTTCTCACTGAGTTCCTTGATCATTCTTATAGCAGTGTTTTGAACTCTGTCTCTGGTAGGTTGCTTGCCTCCATTTTATTTAGTTCTGTTTCTGGAGTTTTCTCCTGTTCTTTCATTTGTGATGTGTTTCTTTGTTTTCTCATTTTGGCTGCCTCTCTGTGTTTATTTCTATTTATTAGGTAGATCTACTACATCTCCCAGTCTTTCTGGATAGCCATATATAGTAGATGCCCTGTAGAGCCCAGTGGCATAGTCTCCCCGGTCACCTTTTCTGGGTGCTCTAGGCGTGTCTCTTTTATGGGTCATCTGTGCCCTTTTGTTATATTCGAGCATTGATTGCTATTGGCATGTCAGTGGGTGGGGTTGACCCTCATTCTGACTGGCTGTGGCATTTGGCCATGTCCAGAGACTACAGGTTGCTGTGGGGGGAGCTTACCCCATGATGTGGCATTCGCCCCAGTGTGTTCTGGTGCCTGTTGAGACTGCCCTCTGGGTGTGCCACTTGTGGGGCCAATAGGCTGGTGCTCTGATGTGATCTGAAGCCAACCTCTAAGTATGTTTTTTGTGGGGCCTCTTGGAAGGGGCTCTGTTATAGGCCTAGGTCAGCCACTGCCTGTGACTGGCCATGGACTACCTGGTAGGAGATACAAAGTGATCCACGGTTTTTTGCTTCCTGTGCTTTACCTGGAGGTATATGGGAGAGGCCACACTGTGAACCAAGAGTGGCTGCCACCAGTACAAGGTCTGGGGTAGCTCCACAAAAAGCCAGGACATACCAAGGCCTGCTACCAGTTGCCAGCTCCCATAAGGTTCAGCCACCAATAAAGCCTTGTGTGGTATGGAGTTGGGTGTGGCTGGGTCTCAGTGAGTTACCAGGGTGGAGTAAGTGGAGCTCACCAGACCAATTCAGATTCAGATTTAGCTATGGGTGTGGGGTAGGGCTCAACATAGGAAAGATGGCACCTGCCTGCCAGCTGACCAGGAGGACCCTACACAGGAAAAATGGCAACTTCTTCCAGCCCTTGCCTGAAGCCACACATCTAAGTCTGCCCCTTGTATGTCTCCAACATCCCCCAAGTCACTGTCCCTCTGCCAGAGCCCAGGGTGAGTGCCTGCAAGCGAGTCTGTGCAGGCCCTTTAAGAGGATGTCTGGGTTTCCTGCAGTCTTTTGTCCCACCTGAATGGTCTGAATACTCACTGTTTTTCACAGCGAGATGTTGTGGGAGCTCCTGTTCCCAGCACCAGTATTCTGAGCTGGGGAGGCTCATGTGGTGCTGGAGTCCCTTGCTTCTCCATGGGGTACTTTTGTGGCCTAGATATTCCTCCTAATTTTCACAAATGATTGGGGCCAGCCTGTTTTGCATCTCCTCTTCTCCTACCAGTCTCGGCATGGCTTTTTCTTTATATCCTTAGTTATACAACTTCGTTTCAGGTAGACTTCAGATGGTTTTCCTCATTGATGGTTCTATAATTTAGTTGTAATTTTGATGTGTTCATGGGATGAGGCAAGCACAGCATTTACTACTCTGCCATCTTGGATCATTATCTGGTTTATTCCTTTTTCTGTTGTTTTATCTCTTCTTTCATTTGGGGCATGTTTCTTTATGTCCTCATTTTGGCTGTCTCTCTGTGTTTGGTTCTATGTATTAGGTAGATCTGCTACATCTCCCAGTCTTGGCAGGGTGGTCTTACGTAGTAGGTGTCCTGTGGGGCCCAGTAGCACTGTCTCCCTGGGTACCTGAGCTAGGTGCTGCAGGAGTGTCCCTTGTATGGGTTTTGCATGCCCACCTGTTGTATTGAGCTTTGATTGCTATTGGCACATCAGTGGGTGGGATTGACCCTTAGGCTGACTGGCTGTGAAGACTGGCCATGACCACAGCATGCAAGCTACTCTGCAGGGGCTCCCCTCATGGAGCAGGATTTGTCCCACTGGTATCTGGTGGCTGCTGAGACCATCCTTTGGATGTGCCACTTGTGGCACTAATCCAGTGGTGCTCTGTTGTGGTCTGAATGTGGACACTGGCTGTGTTGTTTCTGGGGCCTCTTCGGATGGGATTCTGTGCAGGCCAAGGTCAGATGCTGTCTGTGACCAGCCCAGGGATACCTGGTAGGAACTACAAAGTGACCAACAGTTAGTTGCTGCCTGTACTGGTCTTGGAGGCATGTGGGAAAGGCCACAAAGAATCAAGGCCATCTTCCACCAGTACTGGGCCTTGGGTAGCTCAGCCTAAGGTCCAGGGCACCCTGAGGTCTGCTGCCACCTGCTGGTTGCCTGTAAGGCTGAGCTGCTGAAAGAGCCTCAGGCAGTACACAAGTTGGGTATGCTGGGTCTCAGGGAGTCACCAGGGTGGGGCAAGTGGTAATCACCAGGTTAATGCATATTCAGATTTGGTGCCAGTGCTAAGCCTTGGGCCACTCAGCAAAAGGTACAGGGCATACTGAAGCCAGCCGCTGCCCACCTGGGTGGATCTCTGATTCTTGATCTAGCTTGACTGGGTTTCCGTTCCTTGCATCCAAAGAAGTCCTAAACAAAACAGTCCTTTACATAGGTTTGCACTTTGGCCCTCTGAGGAGAGTATACTTTTCCTCATTTTACAAATGAAGAAACTGAAGCTTAGTGACATTAACTTGACTAAGGTAACATAGCCAGTAAGTGATGGAGCTAGTCTATCTAATCCTTTTACTCTTTTAAAAACATTAATATGTCATTGTTATTAAAAAATTACCATAAACTTGTTATAAAAATGTTAAAAGGAAAACAATCAGTACAGACATGATGTATCTCACCCTCAGTCAGCTCCTCTGACTCTTCTCTACAATTTCTAAACTCCACCTACACTTGTCTCTGTTTCTGGAGCACACCAAGATTGTTCTTGACTTTGGGACTTTGCACTGAGTGTTTCTTCTATTTAGAATAATTTTCTTCTTGATTTTCTGGTGACTGGCTCCATATTGTCATTTAGGTCTCAGCTCACTTGTCCACTCCTCAGAGAGGTCCTGCCCAGCCATGCAATGTGCAATAGCCCATCTAACTTTTTACCTCTATTTCTCTCTGCTCTATCACCCCATATTTTTTTTCTGCATAGAACTCATTGTGTTGAAATTGTGTCTGAAATTTTGCTGCTCATTTATGTAATTGTTTGTTGTCTGGATCTCCTTCAACACTGAGAGCAGAGGCCTCATCCGTATTTCCCGGACCTAAAATAGTGCTGCCACATAATAGAACTTCAATCAGTATTTGTTGAATGAATGAATGTATAAACTAAAAAAGAAGTTTTCATCCAAACCTCTTCTGTTCCAATAGCAATTCCCAGAGACAATAACTATTAACACTTTGGTTTACACCTTCACAGGCATTTTCTATGCACATATGAATATATCTCTCTGTATAAAGATAAATATGCATATATTCTTTTTTTCAAACCAATGGAAGTTCTGCAACTTGATTTTCTTCACATAACAATTTATCATTAACAACTTTCCATGTCAGTACATCATTACTTCATTAAAAAATTTCATATTATTGCATTTTATGGATGTACCAGTATATATTTAACTAGCCCCCACTTAATGGCTATTATTTTCTTCAAATTTTTTATTATAAGAAATAATGTCAAAAATATTATACATGTATTTGCACAAATGTTCCCCACACCCATTTGTTGTATTTTGACTTTGCTTGTGGTATATGCAGAGAAGAATTTTGTTTAAAATTATATGATCAAGTTTGTCAATCATTTTCTTTATGGCTTCTGTGTTTCATTTTATGCTTTAAAAGACCTTACCCACTCCAAAATTATATATTAAAATTGATCCATCCATGTTTCCGGTAGTACTTTCATAGTTTCAGTTTTACAATTAAACAGTTAAATCTTTGATTGGTTTGGAATTTATTTTGGGGTAGGGTTTAAAACAGGGATCTAGACCTTTTTTCCTTTCTAATGCTAAGTCAGTTGTCTCAATACCATGTGTTGAATAATAAATTTTGGCCCATTGATTTGAAATGTTACCTATTTAATTTATGAAGTTTTTATATGTGCTTGGGTTTATTTCTGCACTTTTTGTTCTGTTCCTTTGATATGAATGTCTATGCCTTCACCAGTGCCACTCATTTTTTATTAATATAGCTTCATAATGTATTTTATTTTTTAAAAACATTTACTATTATTAATTTTTCAATTACAGTTGACATACAATATTATATTAGTTTCAGGTGTACAACATAGTGATTAGACACTTATATAACTTATGCAGTGATCACTCCCATAAGTCTATTACCCATCTGACATCACACAGAGTTACTAAAATATTATTGACTATATTCCCTGTGCTGTATTTTACATCCCTATGACTATTTTTTATAAATGGCAATTTGTACATTTTAATCTCTTCCCATTTTCACCTACCCCCCCCCCCCCAAGCTCCTGCCATCTGGCAACTATCAACATTTTCTCTGTATCTATGAGTTTGTTTATGTTTTGTTTGTTTGATTATTTTGTTTGTTAGATTCTACATATAAGTGAAATCATATGGTATTTGTCTTTCTCTGTCTGACTTATTTCACTTAGCATAATACCCTGTTGGTCAATCCATGTTGCCATAAATGGCAAGATTTCATTCTTTTTTTATGGCTGAATAATATTCCAGTATATATATGTACCACATCTTCTTTATCCATTTGTCTAACCATGGACACTAAGATTGCTTCCATATCTTGGCTATTGCAAATAATGCTGCAATGAACATATGGGTACACATGTCTTTTTGAATTAGTGTTTTGGGTTTCTTCTGATAAATAACCAGAAATGGAATTGCTGGGTCATATGGTAGATCTATTTTTAAAATTTTTTTAAAATTTTATTTTATTAAATTTATTGGGGTGACAATTGTTAGTAAAATTACATAGATTTCAGGTGTACAATTCTGTATTACATCATCTATAAATCCCATTGTGTGTTCATCACCCAGAGTCAGTTCTCCTTCCATCACCATATATTCGATCCCCCTTACCCTCATCTGCCACCCCCCACCCCCCACCCCCTTACCCTCTGGCAACCACCAAACCATTGTCTGTGTCTATGAGTTTCTGTTTCTCATTTGTTTGTCTTCTTCTTTTCTTGTTTTTGGTTTACATACCACATATCAGTGAAATCGCGTGGTTCTCTGCTTTTTCTGTCTGACTTATTTCGCTCAGCATTACTCTCTCAAGATCCATCCATGTTGTCACAAATGTTCCTATATCATCTTTTCTTACCGCCGAATAGTATTCCATTGTGTATATATACCACAACTTCTTTATCCATTCATCTATCGAAGGACATTTTGGTTGTTTCCATGTCTTGGCCACCGTAAACAAAGCTGCAATGAACATTGGAGCACACGTGTCTTTATGGATAAATGTTTTCAGATTCTTTGGGTAGATACCCAGGAGAGGGATTGCTGGGTCGTATGGCAATTCTATTCGTAATTTTTGAGGAACCTCCACACTGCCTTCCATAACGGTTGCACCAGTCTGCATTCCCACTAACAGTGTATGAGGGTTCCATTTTCTCCACAGCCTCTCCAACACTTGTTACCATTTGTCTTGTTGATGATAGCCATTCTGACTGGGGTGAGGTGATATCTCATTGTGGTTTTGATTTGCATTTCTCTGATGATTAGTGATGTTGAGCATTTTTCATATGTCTATTTGCCATTTGTATGTCCTCTTTGGAGAAATGTCTCTTCAAGTCCTCTGCCCATTTTTCAATTGGGTTGTTTGTTTTTTCGTTGTTGAGTTGCATGAGTTCCTTGTATATTCTGGATATTAGCCCCTTATCGGAGGCACTGTTTGCAAAAATCTTCTCCCATTCAGTTGGTGGCCTCTTTATTTTGTCAATGGTTTCTTTTGCTGTGCAGAAGCTTTTAAGTTTCATATAGTCCCATTCATTTATTTTAGCTTTTACTTCCGTTGCCTTTGGAGTCAAATTCATAAAATGCTGTTTGAACCAAAGGTCCATAAGTTTAGTACCTATGTTTTCTTCTATGCAGTTTATTGTGTCAGGTCTTATGCTTAAGTCTTTGATCCATTTTGAATTAACTTTGGTACATGGTGACAAATAGCAGTCCAGTTTCATTCTTTTGCACGTGGCTATCCAATTCTCCCAGCACCATTTATTGAAGAGGCTGTCTTTGCTCCATTGTATGTTTTTAGCTTCTTTGTCAAAAACTATCTGTCCATATTTATGTGGTTTTATTTCTGGGTTCTCAATTCTATTCCATTGGTCTATGTGTCTGTTTTTCTGCCAATACCATGCTGTTTTGATTATTGTAGCCCTGTAGTACAAGCCAAAGTCAGGAAGTGTGATACCTCCATTATTGTTCTTTTTCTTAAGATTGCTTTGGCTATTCGGGGTCTTTTGTGGTTCCAAACAAATCTGATGATTTTTTGTTCTATTTCTTTAAAATATGCCATTGGGATTTTGATGGGGATTGCATTGAATCTGTATATTGCTTTGGGTAATATGGCCATTTTAACTATGTTGATTCTTCAAATCCATGAGCACGGAATGTCTTTCCATTTCTTTGTGTGTTCTTCAATTTCTTTCTAAAATGTCTTATAGTTTTCAGCATATAGGTCTTTCACATACTTGGTTAAGTTTATTCCTAGGTATTTTATTATTTTGCTACAATTGCAAAAGGAATTGTTTTTTGTATTTCTTTTTCTGAGATTTCATTGTTGGTATATAGGAAGGCAATGGACTTTTGTACATTGATCATGTAGCCAGCAACTTTACTGTATTCGTTGATTGTTTCTAATAGCTTTTTGGTGGAGTCTTTAGAGTTTTCTATATATAGCATCATGTCATCTGCAAAGAGTGATAATTTAACTTCTTCATTCCCAATTTGGATGCCTTTTATTTCTTTCTCTTGCCTGATTGCTCTGGCAAGGACTTCCAACACTATGTTGAAAAGCAGAGGTGATAGGGGACAGCCCTGTCGTGTTCCTGAACGTAGAGCAAAGGGCTTCAGTTTTTCACCATTAATTATGAGATTAACTGAGGGTTTGTCATATATGGCCTTTATTATGTTAAGGTATTTTCCTTCTATACCTATTTTATTAAGTGTTTTAATCATAAATGGATGTTGTATCTTGTCAAATGCTTTTTCTGCATCAATTGATATAATCATATGATTTTTGTCCTTTATTTTGTTTATGTGATGTATCACATTGATGGATTTGGATGTTGAACCATCCTTGTGCTCCGGGGATGAACCCCACTTGGTCGTGATGAATAATTTTTTTTAATGCATTGTTGTATTCGATTTGCTATAATTTTGTTTAGGATTTTTGCATCTGTATTCATCAGAGATATTGGTCTGTAGTTTTCTTTTTTTGTGTTGTCCTTACCAGGTTTTGATATTAGGGTATGGTTGGGATCATAAAATGAGTTGGGGAGTACTGTCTCTTCTTTAATTTTTTGGAAGAGTTTGAGCAGGATTGGTACTAGATCCTCTTTGAAGGTTTGATAGAATTCACTAGTGAAGCCATCTGGTCCCGGACTTTTGCTTTTGGGAAGGTTTTGGATGACTGATTCAATTTTATTACTGGTGATCGGTCTGTTTAGATTTTCCAGTTCTTCATGGTTCAGCCTAGGAAGGCTATATGTTTCTAAGAACTTGTCCATTTCTTCTAGGTTATTGAATTTGGTGGCATATAGTCCTTCATAGTATTCTTGGATGATCCTTTGTATTTCTGTGGTGTCCGTGATAACTTCCCCTTTTTCATTTCTGATTTTGTTAATTAGTGTTTTCTCTCTTTTTATCTTAGTGAGTCTAGCCAAGGGTTTGTCAATTTTGTTAATCTTTTCAAAGAACCAGCTCTTTGTCACATTAATTTTTTTATTGTCTTTTTGTTCTCTATTTCATTTAGTTCTGCTCTGATTTTTGTTATTTCCTTTCTTCTGCTGACCTTGGGTTTCACTTGTTCTTTTTCTAGTTCTTTAAGGTGTAACATGAGGTTATTTATTTGGGAGTTTTCTTGTTTCTTGAGATAGGCCTGTAATGATATAAATTTCCCTCTTAAAACTGCTTTTGCTGCATCCCAAAAATTTTGGTAGGATGTATTTTCATTGTCATTTGTTTCTATGTATCTTTTGATCTCTCCTCTAATTTCTTCTTTGACCCGGTCGTTCTTTAAAAGTATGTTGTTAATCTCCATGTATTTGTGTTTTTCCTGCTTTCTTTTTGCAGTTGATATCCAATTTCAAAGCCTTGTGATCAGAGAATATGCTTGGTATGTTTTCACTCTTCTTAAATTTGCTGAGGCTGATTTTATGTCCCAATATATGGTCTATCCTTGATAATGTTCCATGTACACCAGAAAAGAATGTATAGTCTGATGTTTTAGGATGAAGTGCTCTATATATGTCAATTATGTCCATTTCATCTAATGTGTCATTTAGGGCTGCTTTTTCATTATTTATTTTCTGTTTGGATGATCTATCCATAGCTGTCAATGATGAATTTAAGTCCCCTAGTATAATTGTATTTTTGTCAATTTCTCTCTTTAGTTCTGTTAGGAGTTGCTTGGTATATATTGGTGCTCCCTAATTGGGGACATAAATATTGATGACTGTTATGTCTCCTTGTTGTATAGTCCCCCTTACCATTATGAAATGTCCATCTTTGTCTCTTGTTATCTTTTTCACCCTGAAGTCTGTTTCATCTGATATCATTATGGCTACACCTGATTTTCTCTGGGTACCATTTGCTTGGAGTGTCAATTTCCACCCTTTCACTTTGAGTCTATGCTTGTCCTTGTAGCTGAGATGTGTCTCTTGGAGACAGCATATGGTTGGGTTTAGTTTTTTGATCCAATCTGCTACTCTGTGCCTTTTTATTGGTGAGTTCAGTCCATTTACATTTAGGGTGATTATTGATATGTGAGGATTTCCTGTCATTCTATCTTTAGTTTTCTGGTAAGGCTGTGTCTCCATTGTTTCTTTGCCTTTTTTTTGTTGTCTATTATTTCTGTGTGGTGGTATTCTATGATGTTTCCCTCTGTTTCTTCTTTTATTACAGTATATATTTCAGTTCTGGATTTTTTTGAGTGGTTACCCTTAAGTTTATGTAAAAGAAAGTTTGATATTTAGAGTATTCCATTTTCTTCAGCATGCTTACTTTCTCCATTCCCATATTCGGTTCAGGCCTTTACTCTCCCCTTTTTATGTTTTGGTTGCCACAAATTGTCCCTGTTGATGGTGGTCGAATAGCCTCCTTTAGTATTTCTTGTAGTGCAGGTCATGTATTAGAAAATTCCCTCAGCTTCTGTATGTCTGGAAAGGTCTTTATTCCTCCTTCATATCTAAAGGATATCTTTGCTGGATATATTATTCTTGGCTCATAATTTCTCTCTTTCAATAGTTTGAATATTTGGTTCCACTCCCTCCTGGCTTGTAGAGTTTCTGCTGAAAAATCTGATGATAATCTAATGGGCTTTCCTTTGTAGGTTACCGTCTTCTTTTCCTGGCTGCCTTGAGGATTCTTTCTTTGTCGTTGATTTTAGACAGCTTCAATACAATGTGCCTTGGAGAAGGCCTGTTGGGATTGAGGTAATTAGGTGTTCTATTTGCTTCTTGGATTCGAGGATCCAGTTCTGTCCACAAGTTTGGGAAGTTCTCATCGACAATTTGTTTGAATATATTCTCTGTTCCCCTCTCTCTTTCTTCTCCTTCTGGTATGCCCATTATTCTTATATTGCTCTTTCTGATGGAGTCAGAAAGTTCTTGTAGAGTTCTTTCATTTCTTTTAAGTCTCAAGTCTCTTTTTTCTTCCATCCATGTCATTTCCAGGTTTCTAACTTCAATGTCACTGATTCTTTCCTCCATCTGGTGATCTCTACTACCTAAGCTGGCTGTTTCATTCTTAATTTCTTCTACTGAGTTCTTAATCTCCAGAAATTTCAATTGGTTTTTTAAAATTTCAATCTCTTTCGTAAAATGCACGTGTTGTTGTTTGATTGTGTTTCTGAGTTCATTAAACTGCCTTTCTTTGTTTTCTTTCATCTCGTTGAGTTTTTTCAGAACTGCAATCTTGAATTCTGTGTCATTTAAGTCACATATTTCCATATCTTTCAGTTCCTTTTCTGGAGACTTGTCATTTTCTTTCTGTGCTGTCTTGTTGCCTTGGTTATTCATGGCAATTACTGATTTATTATTTCTCTTCCTAGACATCTACAGGAGTGGCTTCTGCAACAGGTTGAAAGGAAAAAGTCTTTCCTTTGTTTTCCAGTACTTGTTGGTAGAATGTTTTATTTTCTCTCTGACTGCAGCCTTTTTTTCTCTTTCACACTGTAGTGGTATGATTTCTCTGCACTATTCCTGCTTCTCACACAATGGGGTGATTCCCTGAGAAGCAGACTTCTCCTCTGTTAATAGTTCACCTGGGTCACTGGGCGCAGTGTCCGTGTGGGTATGCGGAGAGCTTTTGAAGTTCCAAAGCTCTTCCTGCACCAGATTCAGAGCCCGTGTGTTTCCGCAGTTCTGTTTTGTCCTTCAGGGATCTGCCCAGATAGGTGGGAACAGGGGCAGGGTGAGTAGTGCGAGGTGGCCCAGAGCAATGGTGGCGACCAACACCACAGCCAGTCCTGCTTCCACAGCTCCCTCCCCTTTGCCGGAACTAGTTGGGCTGCGAATCTGTGACTGTGGTCCACCGTTCCCAGAACAGCAAATATTCTGTTCTTTTGATCTGACACTGCTACTGTTCTGCTTCTAGCATCGGGCAGGTGGGGGCGGGGTGAGCTCTGGGAGGGTTGGGAGAGGGGTGGCTAGTCTCAGTGCCTAAGGCTTCTGTTCTCTGCTCGGCATTGAGGGCTTAATCCACCATTTTCAGCCTTCTTACCTCAGTCTTTGCTCCGAGGTCTCTGCCATGAGCATGGGTTCATCCGTGTTATATGCTGTCCCCTCATACCTGTGCGCCATAAAAGGAGCCCTAGCCGTCCTAGTTCTTCCTTCTCCCGCAGCTGCGGAAGTTCCGGGATGCAGCGAGCTCGGAGCACTGAGCCAGGGTTCGTCCTGCACCTGCGCGGCTCGTTCTCCACCCTTCTCCCTTTTCTCCTCCCCTGCTCGCCTGATTTGCCCACCTTTATGTGATTTCAGTATTGGGCCTCTTCGTTTTCCCTGTCTGCTGTGCAGGGAGTCCTTTGTGGAGTTATAGTTGTTCCATTTGTTGTAAATTCCAGGGCAGATTTACAGAGGCTCACCTCACGCCGCCGTTTTGATTATGTCTATCTTTCATTTTCTTTACATTGTCGTCCTGGATCTATTTGGTTTGGTGTCATTAATTTTAGAAAACTCAGTCATTATTACATCAAATATTTCTTTTGTTGCGTTCTTTCTTTTCTTTTTGGTATTCCCATTATGCAAGTTACACTTGTTGTAATTTTTCCAGAGTCTTGTATATTCTGTTTTATGTTTTTCTTCTTCTTTTTTTTTTATTTCAGTTTTGGAAATTTCCATTGACATAGTTTTAAGCTCACTGATTTTTTTCCCTCAGCTATATTCAGTTTATTGATGATCTCATCAAAGTCATCCTTCATTTATCTTGCAGTGCTTATGATTTCTACTATTTCCTTTTGATTTTTTTTTTACTCTGCTTACATTATGCATCAGTTCTTGCATGTTGTCCACTTTTTCCGTTAGCGCTCTTAGCATATTAGTTATAGTTATTTTGAATTCCTAGGCTTATAATTCCAAAATCTCTGCCATATCTTAGTCAAGTTCTGATACTTGCTCTGTCTCTTCAAACTGTGTTTTTTGTTTTAGCATGCTTTATCATCTATTTTATTGTTGTTGTTTGTTTGTTTAAAGCTGGACATAATATACTGGGTAAAAGAATCTGGTACTGGATAAAGTGGTGAGCTTCTGCTCCAGTAAGCTGTGATTTTTCTCTTATTTGTCTATCTAATTTTGGGTGTAGTGGTTTGCCCTCTGACCTCAATTCTGCAATGAATCTGAGAAGAGTTATTTATTTTCAGTTTGTTCATATTTTTTCTGTTGTGAGGAAGGGAATGACAACTTCCAAGCTCCTTCCATTTTGGAGTGGAGATTGGAAATTCCTATTTTTTATTTAAGTCTTTATTTTTAAAATAGCTTTAATGAATAATAATTGATATAATTAAAGTACACATATTCATTAGAAATATTCTTTTTATTTTACTTTTTAAAAATATTTTTTATTAGTTTCAGGTGTACAAAATAATGTAGTAGTTAGACATTTAACATTTAAATCCCTGACACAGTGACAACCCCCCCCCATCCACTACCTCTCTGACATTGCACACAGCCATTACATTTCCACTGTCTCTATTCCTAATGCTGTACAATTATATATATATAATTGTAGTTGACATTCATTATTGTTCAGCTTCAGCTTCAGGTGTACAGTGCAATGATCATGGATCTACATCATCCCTGAGGTGGTCTCCCTAATGAGACAAGTGTCCATCAGATACCCGACAAAATCTTTACATTATTGATTATATTCCCCAAATTGACTTTTCTATCCCTGTGGCAATCTTGAGGTTGCTGACTGTGCTTTCTAATCCCCTCACTTTCCCCCTTATCCCCACCCCCCCACCCATCTAGCAACCCTCAGTTTTTCTTCTATGTCTCTGAGGCTGTTTCGGATTAGTTCATCTGTTTATTCTTTTTTTTAGATTCCACATATAAGTGAGATCATGTATTTGTCTTTCTCTGTCTGACTTATTTCACTTAACATAATGTTCTCTAGGTCCATCCATATTGTTCCAAATGGTAAGATTTCATTCTTCTTTATGGCTGCGTAATACTCCATTGTATAAATGCACCACTGTTTCTTAATCCAGTCATCTACCAATGGGCATTTCGGTTGTTTCCATGTCTTGGCTATTGTGTATAGTGCTGCAATAAGCATAGAGGTGCATACATTTTTTTGAATTCGAGTTTGGGATTTCTCTGAATAGATACCTAGGAGTGGAATTGCTGAGTCAAAAGGTAGTTCCATTTTCATATTTTTGAGATACCTCCATACTGTTTTCCATAGTGGCTGCACCAATCTGCAATCCCACCAACAGTGCACAAGGGTTCCCTTTTCTCCACATCCTCGCCAGCACTTGTTGTTTGTTGATTTTATTATAAATATTCTTGATCTTTGCTCTGAGGTATAGTAGATTTACTTGGAAACAGTTTGATCCTGTCTTTTTTTTTTCTTTTAAAAACTACTACTTCTCCTACTACCAGTATTGCTATTAAAGTTTTTTTTCATCCCTCACCCTCTCCCCTTCGGCAACCGTCAACATATTTTTTGTATCTGTGGATCTGTTTCTGTTTAGTTTTGTTTACTCATTTGTTTTGATTTTTTCAGATTCAATAAATAATTGAAATCATATGGTATTTGTTTTTCTTTGCCTGACTTATTTCACTTAGCATAATACCCACTAGTTCCATCCATGTTGTCATGAATGGCAAGATTTCATTCTTTTGTATTGCTGAGTAATATTCCATTGTGTGTGCGTGTGTGTGTGTATCAAATCTTCTTTCTCCATTAATCTATCCAGGGACATCTTGGTTTCTTCTGTATCTTGACTATTGTGAACAATGCTCAATAAATGGTTGCGTATATCTTTTTGAATTAGTGTTTTAGATTTATTTGGGTAAATATCCAGAAATGGGATTACTGGATCATAAGGTACTTCTGTTTTTAATTTTTGAGGTGCCTCCAAACTGTTTTCCATAGCGGCTGCACCAATTTTTAATCCCACCAACAGTGCATGAGGGTTCCCTTTTCTCCACATCTTCAACAATACTTGTTATTTGTTGATTTATTGATAATAGTCATTCTGACAGGTGTGAGGTGATATCTCATTGTGGTTTTAATTTGCATTTCTCTGATGATTAGTGATGTTGAGCATTTTTTCATATGTCTATTTGCCATTTGTATGTCCTCTTTGGAGAAATGTCTCTTCAAGTCCTCTGCCCATTTTTCAATTGGGTTTTTTTTTTTTGTTGTTGTTGTTGTTGAGTTGCATGAGTTCCTTGTATATTCTGGATATTAGCCCCTTATCAGAGGCACTGTTTGCAAAAATCTTCTCCCATTCAGTTGGTGGCCTCTTTATTTTGTTGATGGTTTCTTTTGCTGTGCAGAAGCTTTGAAGTTTGATATAGTACCATTCATTTATTTTAGCTTTTATTTCCCTTGCCTTTGGAGTCAAATTCATAAAATGTTCTTTGAACTCAAGGTCCATAAATTTAGTACCTATGTTTTCTTCTATGCAGTTTATTGTGTCAGGTCTTATGCTTAAGTCTTTCATCATTTTGAATTAATTTTGGTCCATGGTGACAGATAGTAGTCCAGTTTCATTCTTTTGCGCGTGGCTTTCCAATACTCCCAGCACCATTTATTGAAGAGGCTGTCTTTTCTCCATTGTGTTTTTTTTGCTTCTTTGTCAAAAATTATCTGTCCATATTTATGTGGTCTTATTTCTGAGTTCTCAATTCTATTGCATTGGCCTACATGTCTGTTTTTCTGCCAATACCATGCTGTTTTGATTATTGTTGCCCTGTAGTACAAGCTAAAGTCAGGGAGTGTGATACCTCCAGCATTGTTCTTTTTTCTTAAGATTGCTTTGGCTATTTGGGGTCTTTTGTGGTTCCAAACAAATCTGATGATTTTTTGTTCTATTTCTTTAAAAAATGCCATTGGGATTTTGATGGGGATTGCACTAAATCTGTAAATTGCTTTGGGTAATATGGCCGTTTTAACTATGTTGATTCTTCCAATCCATGAGCACGGAATGTCTTTCCATTTCTTTGTTTCTTCTGCAATTTCTTTTAAAAAGGTCTTATAGTTTTCAGTGTATAGGTCCTTCACATCTTTGGTTAAGTTTTTTCCTAAGTATTTTATTCTTTTTGCTGCAATCACAAAAGTAATTGTTTTTTTTTTTATTTCTTTTTCTGAGATTTCATTGTTAGTGTATAGGAATGCAACGGACTTTTGTACATTGGTTTTGTAACTGGCAACTTTACTGTGTTTGTTGATTGTTTCTAATAGCTTTTTGGTGGAGTCTTTAGGGTTTTCTATAAGTAGCATCATGTCATCTGCAAAGAGTGACAATTGGACTTCTTCATTCCCAATTTGGATGCCTTTTGTTTCTTTCTTTTGCCTGATTGCTCTGGCAAGGACTTCCAACACTATGTTGAAAAGCAGAGGTGATAGAGGACAGCCCTGTCGTATTCCTGAACGTAGAGCAAAGTCCTCTGACTATTTTTTAATTGGATTATTTGGGTGGTTTTTTTTTTTTGTATTGAGTTGTCTGAATTCTTTATAAATTTTGTGTATTAATTCCTTATTGTATGTATCATTGGCGAATATCTTCTCCCATTCATAGGTTGTCTTTTCATTTTGTTGATGGTTTCCTTTCCTGTGCAAAAAGTTTTTAGTTTGATGTAGTTCCATTTGGTTGTTGTTTCTCTTGTTTCCCTTGCCTGAGGAGATGTATCTGAAAAAATACTACTAAGAGCAATATCAGAGAGTTTACTGCTTATGTTTTCTTCTAGTCGTTTTGTAGTTTTGGTTGTTACATTTAAGTCCTTAATCTGTTTTGAGTTTTTTCTTGTATGTGGTGTAAGAAGGTGGTCTAGTTTCATTTTTGCATCTACATGTCTGCCCAGTTTTCCTAGCACCATTTATTGAATGGACAGACTCTCTTTCCCCATTGTATAGTCTTGTCCACTATGTCATAGATTAATTGACCACAGGCATGAGTTTATTTCTAATATCTCTATTCTGTTCCATTTATCTGTGCCTGTTTTATGCCAATGTCATGCTGTTTTGATTACTATAGCCTTGTATTATAGTTTGATGTCAGGTAGTGTGATACCTCTAAGTTTGTTCTTTCTCAAGATTGCTGTGGTACTTTGGATCTTTTGTGGTTCCAAATAAATTTGGGATTAATTATTCTAGTTCTGTGAAAAATGCCATTGGTATTTTGATAGGCATTGCTTTGAATTTATAGATTGCTTTGGGTAGTATGAACATGTTCATGATGTTAATTCTTCCTATCTTTGAGCATGGTATATGCATCCATTTATTTGTATCTTCTTATTATTTGTACCATGATTTGCAGATATTGAACCAACCTTGCATCCCATGAATACATTCCACTTTATTGTGGTGTATGATCTTTTTAAGGTAGTGTTGAATTTGGTTTGCTAATATTTTGTTGAGGATTTTTGCATCTATGTTCAACAGGGATATTGGCCTATACTTTTCTTTTATTGTGAAGTTTTCATCCGGTTTTGGAATCAAGGTAATTTTAACCTCATAAAATGAGCTTGAGATATTAACTCCCTCTTGCATTTTTTGGAATCGTTTGAGAAGGATAGGTGTTAGTTCTTCTTTGAATGTTTGGTTCACCTGTGAAGCCATGTGGTCTAGGACTTTTGTTTTTGGGAGTCTTTTGGTTACTAATTCATTTATTTTTAGTAGTAATTGGTCTGTTCAGATTTTCTGCTTATTCTTTTTCTCATTATTTATCTATTTATTTATTTTATATTAGTTTCAGGTGTACAAAACAACATAATGAGAAGCACGGTGCTGTGGGTGCTGCAGTCTGCATGAGCCATGTGCATAAATGAATAAAGAGGGCCTAGGACAGAGTCTTACTGACCAGGTTAGAGGAAGAGAGTCCAGAAAGGGAGATAATTCTGAGGAAAAGATTTTGGAACCACAAGAGAATGGCTTTATTGATCTACGAGATTATGAGAATGTAGATTAAACTTTTCCAAATCCTTTCCCATCTCCAGCTTCTGCAGAGAAAGATGGTGTAGGAGCTGAACCTGATGAAGAGTCAGGAAGAGAAGCACTGGTTCCTGTACCTCCACAGAGAACACTTAAAATGAATACATCCACGCTGGATGCTCAGATATTAATTTCAGAGAGAGGGCTTCCAGCATTAAGGCATGTGTTCGATGAGGCAAAATACAAAGGTAAATGTCATGAGGCTGAAGAATTGAAGATACTAATCAGACATATGGAGCATTGGACACATAGGCTATTCCCTAAACTGCAAATTGAGGATTTTATTGACAGAGCTGAATAACTGGGAAATAAAAAGGAAGTTCAGACCCGTTTAAAATCAATTTGACTTGATCTGCCTATTTTACATGAAGATTTTATTATCAATAATGATGAAGTAGGGGAAAATAATGACCATGGTATAACTGCTACTGAATTAGATTCCTTTCTGACAAATTCCCCTGAAAGTGAGAAGTTTGCTTCTGAGTCAAGTAGAAGTCTAACGGAAGAGCAACATCAAAGAATTGAGAGAAACAAACTGGCCTTGGAAAGAAAGCAGGAAAGCTACTGAGTAATAGTCAGTCCCTAGGAAATGACTTGTTAATGATCACAACCAGGGCACAGACAGTTTAAGTTGTTAATATGGCTGAGGATCAAAAAGAGGAGGAGTCAGATGGATTTGACAAAGACATTCTAGACAATCCACATAATGATGCTGGTGCCATTACTGTAAATGAAGAGCAGGAATTAAAAATAGAGAAAAGACAACTGGACCAATACTTTAAAAATGTGTAGCAGTAACTTTATGCTTCATCCAGAAATGTTACTGTGGTTGGATAGACCTCAACTAAGAGGCAATCTATTAACTTGATAGCCTCCAAATTTGAGACTACTGTGTATTTTGTCTACTTTGAAATCCTTATGTCAGAAAACCTTTACAGATTCTTGTTTAAAATCTGGTATTTATCATTATAGTTGTTTCTTATTAACTTTAGTGAAGTCTGTTCTCTTTAGTATTTATTTTTATATAGATATGACTTCTTAACAATGATTAGTAGTTAATAAACTGCTTCTGCTGCTAGTGTGCCATTAAATGCCTTGTTTTCTCTAAATTGGGTGGTGTTTAAAGATGTAAATATATAATTAATATTAATGTCTATTTAAAAAATAAAAATCTCTGTGATATATAGATGATGTATTACAGATCTGTTCACCTGAGATCTATGTAATTTTACTAAGAATTGTCACCCCAAAAACTTTAATAAAAAAAATGAAGAGGGCCAGCCTGGTGGGTCAGGCGGTTGGAGCTCCATGCTCCTAACTCCGAAGGCTGCCGGTTCAATTCCCACATGGGCCAGTGGGCTCTCAACCACAAGGTTGCCGGTTCAACTCCTCGAGTCCCGCAAGGAATGGTGGGCTGCACCCCCTGCAACTAGCAATGGCAACTGGACCTGGAGCTGAGCTGCGCCCTCCACAACTAAGACTGAAAGGACAACAACTTGACTTGGAAAAAAGTCCTGGAAGTACACACTGTTCCCCAATAAAATCCTGTTCCCCTTCCCCAATAAAATCTTAAAAAAGAAAAAGAAAAATCTCAGTACAAATTGGTAGTTAATACAGTATGTGGGATGCAATCAACAATGTTGTAAAGATCATGTAAGGTGTCAGATGGGCACTGGACTTATCAGGGGGATCACATCATAGACTGTGTAGATGCCTGACCAATGTGCTATACACTTGAAGCTGGAGTAGAACAATATTGAACATCAACTATAATGAAACATATAGGTATATATAGTCACGGGATGTGGAGTGCAACATAGGGAAGATAGTCAATGGTGTAACAGCTATATAAGATGTCAGAGGGGTAGTAGCTTTGTGGGGTGGGTTATAACTTTATGAGGGGTTTAAATGTCTTAACTATTACGTTGTTTTGTACACCTGAAACTAATAAAAACATCTTATATGCTGAAAACAACAACAACAAAAATCCTAATGATTAGACATTTACATCCCTCACAAAGTGATAAACCCCCCAAGTCTACTACCCTTCTGACTGAGAAAGACAAATACCATATGATCTCACTTACATATGAAATCTAAAGAGCAGAATAAATGAGCAAACAAAAGACAAATAGACTCAGAGATACAGCGAAAAATCTGATGGTTGCTAGATGGGAGTGGGGTTGGGGATGAGGGAGAAAGTGAAGGGGTAAGAAAGTACAAATTGGTAGTCATAAAATAGTCACGGGGATGTGAAATACAGATGGGGAATATAATCGATAATGTTGTAAAGATTATGTAGGGTGCCAGATGGGCACAGGACTTATCAGGGTGATCACTTCATAGATTGTGCAGATGCCTGACCACTGCACTGCACACCTGAAGCTGAAGTAGATTTTCTGTTTCTTCTTGATTCAGTCTTGGAGGAATATATGTTTCTAGGTATTTATCCATTTCTTTCAGATTGTCTAACTTGGCATATAACTGTTCATAGTATTTTCTTATAATCTTTTATATTTCTGTGGTGTCAGTTGCCACTTCTGCTGTTTTATTTCTCATTTTATTTATTTGGGTCCTCTCTTTTTTTTAAAATTAGTTTCAGGTGTACAAAACAATGTAATACATAGTTAGACATTTACACCCCTCACAATGTGATACCCCTCCCCCAATGTACTACCCTCTGATATCGTATATAGCTGTTACAATTCCATGGACTCCATTCCTTATGCTGTACTCCACATCCCGTGACTATATATGCATATATACATATATATATTTGACATTCCATATTTTTCAGTTTCAGCTTCAGGTGTACAGCTCAGTGGTCAGACATCTACACAGTCCATGAAGTGGTCTCCCTAATAAGACAAGTGCCCATCTGACCACCTACAAAATCTTTACAACATTATTCATTATATTCCCCAAACTGTATTTCATATCTCTGTGGCTATATTTTGATTACTAATTTGTACTTTCTAATCCCTTTACCTTATCTCCCACCCCCACCTTATCTTTTTTTTCTTGATGAGTCTGGTGAAAGGTTTATCAATTTTGTTTATGTTTTCAAAGAACCAGCTCTTCGTTTTGTTGATATATATATTTTTAAGACTCTATTTCATTTATTTCCGCTCTGATATTTATTATTTCCTTCCCTCTACTTACTTTGGGCTTTGTTTGCTGTTCTTTCTCTAGTTCCTTCAAGTGTAAGGTTACATTGTTTATTTGAGATTTTTCTTGTTTCTTAGTGTAGGGCTGTATTGCTGTGAATCTCCTCTTAGGACTACTTTCGCTATGTGCCATAGATTGTGAGTCATTGTGTCTTCATTTTCAATTGTCTCAAGGTATCTTTTGATTTTTCACCTGATCTCATTGTTAACCCACTCATTGTTTAGTAGCATGGTATTTAGCCTCCATGTGTTTGTTTTTCAGTCTTTTTCTTGTAATGTATTTCTAATTTTATACCATTGTGGTCAGAGAAGATGCTTGATAAGATTTCAATCTTTTTAAGTTTATTGAGACTTGTTTTGTGGCCTAACATGTGATCTACCTTGGAAAATGTTCCGTGTGCACTTGAAAAGAATATATATTTTGCTGCTTTGGGGTAAATGCTCCAAAAATATCAAATAAATCCATCTGATCTAATGTAGTATTTAAAGCTGCTATTTCCTGTGTGGAAGATCTGTCCAGTGGTGCCAATGGGGTATGAAAGTCCCCTACTATGACTGTATTATTGTTCATCTCTCCTTTTATGTAAGTGAATATTTTCTGTATATGTTTAGGTGCTCTTATGTTTGGTGCATAAATGTTTACAAGGGTTATATTCTCTTGCTGGATTGATCCCTTTTTCATTGTGTAATGTCCTTCTCTGTCTCATCATAGCCTTTGTTTTATAGTTTATTTTGTCTGGTATAAATATTGCTACTCCAGCTTTTTCTTTTTTTTACATTTCCATTTGCGTGGAATATATATTTCCTTTTTTTTTTACTTTCAGTCTCTGTGTGTCCTTCTATCTGAAGTGAGTCTCATACACAGCATATGTGAGGGTCTTGTTTTCTTATCAATTCAGCCACCTTATGTCTTTCAATTACAGCATTTAAACCATTTACATTTAAAGTAATTGTTGATAGCTATGAAGTTATTGCCATTTTATTATTCATATTTTTAATCTTTTTTTTCCTTCTTCTTAAAGAAGTCCTTTTAACATTTCTTGTAATACTGATTTGGTAGTGATGAACTCCTTTAGCTTTTTCTTGTCTGAGAAACTCTTTATCTGTCTTTCGATTCTCAATGATAGCTTTGCTAGGTTCAGTAATCTTGGTTGTAGGTCCTTGTTTTTCATCACTTTGAATATTTCACGCCAATCCTTTCTGGTCTGCAAAGTTTCTATTGAGAAATCAGCTGACAGTCTTATGGAAGCTCCGTTGTCGATAACTAGCTGCTTTTCTCTTGTTGCTTTTGAGCTTCACTCTTTGTCTTTAACCTTTGCCATTTTAATTGTGAGGTATCTTGGTGTGGACCTCTTTGGGTTCATCTTGTTTAGGGCCCTCTGAACTTCCTGGGCTTGTATGTCTATCTCCTGGGACAGGATAGGGAAATTTTCTGTCATTATTTCTACAAATAGATTTTTAATTCCTTGTTCATTCTTTTCTTCTCTTGATACCCCTATGATGCAAATGTTGGCATGTTTGATGTTGTCCCAGAGTCCCCTAAAACTGCCCTTATTATTTTGGATTCTTTTTTCTTTTTGCTGTTCTGATTGGGTTTTTTCTCCTGCCTTCTCTTCCAAATCACTGATTCAGTCCTCTGTTTCATGTAATCTATTGTTGATTCCATCTAATGTTTTCTTTATTTCAGTTATTGTATTCTTGATTTCTGGCTGGTTCTTTTGTATGTTTTTTATGTTGTTTTTTATGTTTACTCTCTCTTTGTTGAAATTCTCACTAATTTTTTTGAGCATGCTTCTAACCAGTGTTTTGAACTCTATATCTGGTGGATTGTTTGCCTCCATTTTACTTAGTTGTTTTTCTGGCATTTTGTTCTGTTCTTTCATTTGGGACATGTTTCTTTGTATCCTCATTTTGGCTGCCTCTCTGTGTTTGTTTTTATGTATTAGGTAGATCTGCTATATCCACTAGTCTTTGCAGGGTGACCTTATATAGTAAATGTCCTGTGGGGTCTAGTGGCACTCTCTCCCTGAGCCCCTGTACTGGGGCTCCAGGAACGTCCCTTGTGTCAGTTGTGTGGGCCCTCCTGTTGTAGTTGAGCCTTTATTTCTGTTGGCACATCAGTGGTTTGAATTGTCACTCAGGCCAACTGGTTACGAGGATTGGCCATGACCACAGTATAGGAGGTACTGGGTAGGGGCTGATCCCATAGAGTAGCATTTGCCCCAGCTGGCTCTGGTGCTGCCAATACTCCCCTTTGGTTGTGCCACTTGTGGAGCCAATTGGATGGTGCTCTGTTTTGGCCTGAATGTGGCCACCAGTGTGTTGATTCTGAAGTCTCTTGGGAGGTCTCCTGTGTAGGCCAAATTTAGCTGCTGTCTGTGACCAGCCTGGGGCTACCTGGTAGGAGGTACAAAGTGATCCGTGGTTGGTTGCTGCTTTTGCTGGACCTGCAGTCACATGGGAGAGGCCACCCTGTGAACCGAGGCTGGTCGTCACTACCACTGGAGTTGGGGCAGTTTAGCAAAAGCCACAAGGCACCCCGAGGCCTGCTACTGCCTGCTGGCTTCCCATACATCTCAGCTGCTGAAAGAGCCTTGGGTGTCATGTGAGTTGGGGTCTCAGGGATTCACCAGGGTGGCTTGAGTGGTGTTCAACAGTTTAATGTAGATTCAGATTTAGTGTCCGTGCTGAGCCTGCGACACTCAGCAAAAGGTGCAGGGCACACCAAGGCTAGCTGCCACCTGACTGGGGACCATGCACATCCTAGCGTTGTCCTGAAAGACTGCAGCAAATGTAAATACTGAGTGACCATCACATAAAGAGCCTCCGGCAGTGGGTGAGTTGGGTGGGGTGGAGTCCCAGGGATTCACCAAGGTGGAGTGAGTGAAGTTCACCAGGCCAGTGAAGGTTCAGATTTGGTTGTGTGGGGTAGGGCTCCTCAGAGGAAAGATGGCTTCTGCAGCCTGCTACGAAGTAGGAGGTCTCAATACAAGGACAGTGGTGGCTGTCTAACCCTTGCCTTGAAGCCAATACAATTGAATCTTTATCTGTATGTCTCTAGTACCTTTTGAGCTGCCATTTCTCAGCTAGAGCCCATTGTGAATACCTAGGAGCAAGAGAGTGTTTGCATAGGCCCTCTAAGAGGGTTCCTGGGTTTCCAGCAGCCTTCTATCTAACCAGGAAGGACAGAATCCCCATTGATTTTCTCAGCCAGATATATTGGGGTCTCCTCTTCCCAACACTGATGCTCTGGCCTAGGGATCCTGGTGTGGGGCTTGGACTCCTTGATCCTCAGAGGGGACCTCTGAAGCTGAGATATTCCTCCTGATTCTCAACTGCCACATGTGGGTGTGGGACCAGCCTGTTTTGCATCTCCATTCCTCCTTCCAATCTCAATTTTGCTTCTACTTTATGTCCTTAGTTACAGGACTTCAGTTCAGGTAGTCTTTAGATAGTTTTCCTGGTTGATTGTTTTATAATCTAGTTGTAATTTTAATGTGGTCATGGGAGGAGGCAAGCACAGCATTTTCCTTGTCCATCTTCTTAACCAGAACTCCCCTCTTATTTTCTTATTATATTATATTTATTGTTTTCCATTTATTATGTTTGTTCTACTTTTTAAATGTTTCCTTCTATTGAATTTTTTATTCTGATAATTCTACTTTTAGTTTTCCAGAACTCCTTCTTTCTTTTTTTTTTAAACATGCAGTTTCATGGGCTAAATATCTTTTGTTATCTTGGTGAAGACTTTTATTAGTGTTTTGAAGTTTCTTTCTGCTCTCTGAATTTACTGTTTCCTTTGAATTCTTTTATTTTTCCTGTTTGTTTGTGTTATTCTGCCTATCATTTCAGGAGGCCTTAACATATCAGTGTGACAGAGAGATGCACTGAAAAGCTGACTGAAAGCTCTGTGTTGGTGACTGGGTATTTTCAACAATTAGATTTCTCCAGAAGGTGCTGTGTTGGCAAGACAGCATTTGTAATAATGGAATAATCAAATCTTTGTATCTGGAGGTTCTTTCTTTGAGGTCTTTAATCTCACCAGATAAAACATTTTCTGGACCCCCTGAGGGGTTTAAACCAGTCTCTAGTACACTTGAAACAGGCCAATGGAAGGAGGATGTGGTTGCACTGTTTCAGATATAGAATTAAATTTTTATCCCTGTGTTTGCAGTCCTGTATTTCACTCTAATATCCATTATGTTTGATGTCCTCACATCCAAAGCCTCTGAGCTTCACTTTCTTCAGAGAATAAACCTTAGGAATCTTGTGGAGTAGGGGAATATTAGTAATTAATTTACAATGTTGGGGGCAAATTTGGGTGTTTAACCGCTATGTATGCAGACTTTCAACCAATCTCCTTTGTATAAGTCCTATACTTCACTTCCACCTCCCAAAGTATTCTATGCCTTCAAGTCCCAAATCTTTCCTGGTTCTGTGAGGAGATATTGGCTGTTATTTTGAGGCATTCAGATTGTAGCTTTCTCTTCTCTGCTAAGATAATTATTGCTTATTCATCTTATTTTCATGCTTCCAAAATTTGTTGAAATATCTCATCTACTATTGTGTCTCCTCTCATTCTCTTTACTCCCATTGACTTATATATTTTTCTTCCTCTACTATCATTTAGTAGTGTTTGGGACTGTGTCAAAGGTGCCTGAGGATTTATATTTAACCATATTAAAATCACCTAAATATAATTTAAGTATGAAATTGTGACTAGGATAGACTATGCTGTAGCACCTACCTGGGTCATGGTCACATCAATGAAGAATCATTTTCAAAAGAGTTTAGTTTCCTTATTTGATATCACTGACTCAAGGCTCTTTTTGCAGATGTCACATGTTTCTGTTGACTGTTATTGTTTATTTTAATGTTCAATTTGTTACTATTTGATTATTGGGTGATATCTCTAAATTGGAATATTTGACATCTTAAAAAGTTATGCTGTTACTTCCTTTTAAAAATATAACACTTACAAATAGTAACAAAAATGTCAAACAGCTCAACATGGTATTCAGTAAAAAGTAAGTATCCCTTTCTCCCCAGTAACTCAGCCACTTGGGTCCTCTCCTTAGAAGCAAACACTGCTGCTAATTTCTTTCTTTCTTTCTTTTTTATTTTTTATTAGTTTCAGGTACACAAGACAAAGTAATACTTAGACATTTATCATTTATATCTCTCACACTGTGTGAACCCCGCTCACCCCATCCACTATCGCTCTGACATCGCACAGAGCCATTACATTTCCACTGTCTCTATTCCTAATGCTGTACTCTGCTTCTTGTAACTATATACATACATATATATATATATATATATATATATATATATATATATATATATATATATATATATATATATATATAAAATGATAGTTGGCATTCATTTTTGTTCAGCTTCAGGTGTACAGTGCAGTGATCAGGCATCTACATCTTCCCTGTCCCTAACGAGACAAGTGTCCATCGAATACCCTACAAAATCTTTACGACATTATTGATTACATCCCCCAAATTAATTTTCAAAACCCCGTGGCCATCTTGTGGTTACCGACTGTTTTCTAATCCCCTCACCTTCCCCCTTATCCCCACCCCCCCGCCCATCTAGCAACCCTCAGTTTTTCCTCTATGTCTCCAAAACTGTTTCTGATTAGTTCATTCACTTATTCTTTTCTTTAGATTCCACATATAAGTGAGATCATATGGTATTTGTCTTTCTCTGTCTGACTTATTTCACTTAACATAATGTTCTCTAGGTCCATCCATGTTGTTGCAAATGGTAAGATTTCTTTCTTCTTTATGGCTGCGTAATACTCCATTGTATAAATGTACCACAGTTCCTTTATCCAGGCGTCTACCAATGGGCATTTCGGTTGTTTCCATGTCTTGGTTATTGTGTATAGTGCTGCAATAAACATTGGAGTGCACAAAGATTTTTGAATTAGAGTTTTGGATTTCTCCGGATAGATACCTAGGAGTGGAATTGCTGGATCATAAGGTAGTTCCATTTTCAGATTTTTGAGATACCTCCATACTGTTTTCCATAGTGGCTGCACCAATCTGCAATCCCACCAACAGTGCACAAGGGTTCCCTTTTCTCCACATCCTCGCCAGCACTTGTTGTTTGTTGATTTATTGATGATAGCCATTTTGACTGGGGTGAGGTGGTATCTCATTGTGGTTTTTATTTGCATTTCTCTGATGGTTAGTGAGGTTGAGCATTTCTTCATATGTCTGTTTGCCATCTGTATGTCCTTTTTAGAAAAATGTCTCTTCATGTCCTCTGCCCATTTTTTAATTGGGTTGTTTGTTTTTTTGGAGTTGAGTTGAGTGAGTTTTTTTATAAATTTGTGATATTAACCCCTTATCAGATATATCATTGGCAAATATCTTTTCCCATTCAGTAGGATCCTTTTTGTTTTATTGATGGTTTCCTTTGCTGTGAAAAAACTTTTTAGTTTGATGTAATCCCACATGTTTATTTTTTTTCTTACTTCCCTTGTACGAGGCGGTATATCAGTAAAAATTTTACTCTGGGTAATGTCTGTGAAGTTTCTTCTTATATTTTCTTCTAGGAATTTTATGGTTTCAGATCTTACATTTAAGTCTTTAAGTCATTTTGAAATTATTTTTGTATATGGTTTAAGGAGGTGGTCCAGCTTCATTTTTTTGCCTGTGTCTGTCCAGGTTTCCCAGCACCATTTATTGAATAGACTGTCTTTACCCCACGTATATTCTTGCTTCCATTGTCATAGATTAAATGGCCATATAGACATGGATTTATTTCTGGACTCTCTATTCTGTTCCATTGATCTATGTGTCTGTTTTTATGCCAGTACCATGCTGTTTTGATTACTGTAGCCTTGTAGTATAATTTGATGTCAGGTATCGTTATACTTCCCACTTTGTTCTTATTTCTCAAGACTGCTGAGGCTATCTGGGGTCTTTTATGGTCCCATATAAATTTTAGGATTATATGTTCTATTTCTGTGAAAAATGTGGTTGGTAGTTTGATAGGAATTGAGTTGAATATGTATATTGCCTTAGGCAGTATGGACATTTTAACTATATTAATTCTTCCTATCCATGAACATGGTATGTTTTTCCATCTATTTGTATCTTCTTTCATTTCTTTCTTCAGTGTCTTATAATTTTCTGAGTACAGATCTTTTACTTCTTTTGTTAAATTTATTCCCAGGTATTTTATAGTCTTTGGAGCAATTGTAAATGGGATTGTTTTTTTTAATTTCTCCTTCTGATGTTTTATTATTGGTATATACAAATGCAACTGATTTCTAAATATTAATTTTGTATCCTGCTACTTTACTAAAATCATCTATCAGCTCTAATAATTTCTTGGTGGAGCCTTTAGGGTTCTCTCTATATAGTATCATGTCATCTGCATATAATGACAATTTTACTTCCTCCTTACCGATTTGGATGCCTTTTATTTCTTTTTCTTGTCTGATTGCTATGGCTAGAACTTCCAGCACTATGTTGAATAGAAGTGGAGAAAGTGGGCAACCTTGCCTTGTTCCTGATCTTAAGGGGAATGGTTTTAGCTTTTCCCCATTGAGTATGATGTTAGCTGTGGGTTTATCATATATGGCCTTTATTATGTTGAGATATTCCTCTATTCCCACTTTCTTAAGGGTTTTATCATAAATGGCTGCTGGATTTATCAAATGCTTTTTCTGCATCTATTGATATGATCGTGTGATTTTTATTTTTCATTTTATTAATGTGGTGTATTATATTAATTGATTTGCGGATGTTGAACCACCCTTGCATACCAGGGATGAATCCCACTTGATCATGGTGTATGATCTTTTTAATGTATTGCTGAATTCTGTTTGCTAATATTTTGTTGAGGATTTTTGCATCTATGTTCATTAGAGATATCGGCCTGTAGTTTTCTTTTTTGTGGTGTCTTTGTCTGATTTTGGGATCAGGGTGATAGTGGCTTCGAAAAAGTGTTTGGGAGTCTTCCTCCTTCTGGATTTTTGGAAGAGCTTGAGGAGAATAGGTGATAATTCTTTTTGAACGTTTTGTAAAATTCACCTGTAAAGCCATCTGGTCCAGGGCTTTTGTTTGTTGGGAGATTGTTGATTACTGATTCAATTTCCCTGGTGGTAATCAGTCTATTCAGGTTTTCTGTTTCTTCTTGAGTTAGCCTTGGAAGGTTGTATGCCTCTAGAAAATTGTCCATTTCTTCCAGATTGTCAAATTTGTTGGCATATAGTTGCTCATAGTAATTTCTTAAAATTTTTGTATTTCTGTGTGTCTGTTGTCACTTCTCCTCTTTCATTTCTGATTTTATTAATTTGGGTCCTCTCTCTCTTTTTTTTTTTTAATGAGTCTGGCTAAAGGTTTGTCGATTTTGTTCATCTTCTCTAAGAACCAACTCTTGGATTCATTGATCTTTGGTATTGTTTTTTTGGTTTCTATTTCATTTATTTCTGCTCTGATCTTTATAATCTCCTTCCTTGTACTCCCTTTGGGCTTATTTTGCTGTTCTTTTTCCAGATCCCTTAAGTGTGAAGATAAACTGTGGATTAGTGATTTTTCTTGTTTCTTTAGGTATGCCTGCAATGTTATGAATTTCCCTCTTAGGACTGCTTTCGCAGCATCCCATAGATTTTGGGTCATCGTGATTTCATTTTCGGTTGTCTCAAGATATCTTATGATCTCTTCCTTGATCTCCTGGTTGACCCATTCATTATTTAGTAACATGTTATTCAGCCTCCATGAATTTGTGTGTCTTCCAGTTTTTTTCCTGTAGTTCATTTCTAATTTCATAGCACTGTGGTCAGAGAAAGACAATTGGTAGGATTTCAATTTTCTTAAATTTATCAGGACTTGTTTTGTGGCCTAACATATGGTCTATCTTGGAAAATGTTCCATGTGTGCTTGAGAAGAACGTGTATTCTGCAGCTTTTGTGTGAAATGCTCTGAAAATATCAATTAAATCCAAGTGGTCCAATGTGTCATTTAAGGCTGTTGTTTCCATATTGATTTTCTGTCTGGAAGACCTGTCCCTTGTTGTCAGAGGTGTGTTGAAGTCCCCTACTATGATAGTGTTACTGTTGATCTCTGTCTTTATGTCAGTCAATATCTGTTTTATATATTTAGGTGCTCCTATGTTGGGTGCATAGATGTTTACTAGGGTTATGTCCTCTTGTCGGATCGATCCCTTTATTATTATATAGTGCCCATCTTTGTCTTTTAATATGTTCTTCATTTTAAGGTCTATTTTGTCAGATATAAGTATTGCAACTCCAGCTTTTTTCCTCATTTCCATTTGCATGAAATATCTTACTCCAACCCTTCACTTTTAGCCTGTGTGTGTTTTCTGATCTGAGGTGAGTCTCTTGTATACAGCATATACAAGGGTCTTGCTTTCTTATCCACTCAGCCACCCTATGTCTCTTGATTGGGGCATTTAATCTGTTTACATTTAAAGTGATTATTGATAGGTACATAGTTATTGCCATTTTTAAATTTGTAGTTAGATTGTTTTCATCTTTCTTCTATTTACAGAAGTCCTTTTAGTATTTCTTGCAATGCTGGCTTGGTGGTAATAAATTCCTTTAGCTTATTCTTTTCTGGGAAGCTCTTTATCTCTCCATCAACTTTAAATGATAGCCTTGCTGGATAAAGCAATCTAGGTTGTAGGCCTTTGTTTTCCATCACTTTGAGTATCTCCTGCCACTCCCTCCTGGCCTGCAATGTTTCTGTAGAAAAGTCATTTGATAGTCTTGTAGGAGTTCCCTTGTATGTAACCCTCTGTCTTTCGCTTGGTGCTTTTAGGATTCTCTGTCTTTAACCTTTGCCATTTTAACTATAATGTGTCTTGGTATGGACCTGTTTGGGTTTATCCTGGTTGGAACTCTGCACTTCCTGGGCTTGTATGTCGGTTTCCTTCATCAGGTTAGGGAAGTTTTTCGACATTATTACTTCAAATATGTTCCCAATCCCTTGCTTCCTCTCTTCACCTTCTGGTATTCCTATGATGCGCATGTTGTTGCGCTTGATGTTATCCCAGAGGTCTCTTAAGCCATCTTCATTGTTTTTTATTCTTTTTTCTTTCTGTTGTTCTGTTTGGGTGATCTCTGCTAACTTGTCTTCTAAGTCGCTGATTCGATCCTCTGCTTCATCTAACCTGCTGTTAATTCCTTCAAGTGAGTTCTTTATTTCGGTAATTGTGCTCTTTAGTTCTAACTGATTGTTCGTTATGATTTCTACATCCTTCTTTATGTCATCTCTATGCTCCTTAAACATTCTTATCATCAGTGTTCTGAAGTCTGTCTCTGATAGGTTGGTTACCTCTGTTTCATTTAGTTCCACTTCTGGAGGTTTCTTCTGTTCTTTTATTTGGGACATGTTTCTTTGTTTCCCCATTCTGGCTGACTCTCTGTGTTTGCTTTGATGTATTAGGAAGGTCCCTTAGAGTTCTTATTTCTTGCTGGGTTATCTTATGTAGTATGTGTCCTTTATATCTGACTTGCACTACTTGGTTCTTCTCCTCTGTGTGTGCTCCAAAGGTGACTCTTGTGTTGTGTATATTGTCCTGTTAAAGAAGATCTTTAATTGCTTTTCACTTGTGAGTACGTGGGGTTAACTCCTAGGCTGACTAGTTGTGAGACGTGGCTCTGCCAACCGCAGGGTGTTCTGCTGAGTGAAGGTTGACCACTTAAATGTGGTTTGGCCTCTATGCGCTCTTGTGCCTGTAGAGAATTCCCTCTGGGTGTGTCACTTGTAGGTCAAACCCGGTAGTACTCTGGTTTGGTCTGGAGTTGGCCTCTGGGTATGTTGAATCTTGTGCCTCTTATTCTGGGCCCTTCAAGCAATCCTTGCACAAGTCTCTTACCTGTTCTGCGTGATGAGCATAGAGTCCTTTGATGGGTTATGGATGTCCTGTTTGTGATAAGATCCAGAGGAGAACTCAAAAAGTGCGCCCTGCTGCCACCATTTCTGATTTCCTCAGGTCCTTATTTTTGAGTGAGCTTCATTTCTCGTTGACATTCCGTTGACAACAAGCATTAGGAATGCAGTGACACAGGATCGTGCTCGTTTTATATCTTGTTGTCTGTTCCACCTTCACCTCCTTGGATTCCTATCCTGTATTAGTAGGGCTGTTCCTCTGAGAACCCTGGCTCCAAGGCAAGATCCTGTGCAGGATGGTTTCATGCATGACGACAAGTAATTACAAAGGCATTAGCTGACAGTCCTTATGTGGGGAGCTGCTGTCCACATAGGAGACTTGCGTGAAGCCTGTGCATTGCAGTCTCTGGAGCTGCAGTCAAGGTCTCTGGCACTCGGCCACCACGCTCTCCTGCATGAATTCATTCCTCACCCAGTGTTTGATTCAGAGGCCCTTTATAGGGTCTTTCCGCAGAGGCCTCCCCCAAGTGCCTCTGCTAAGGTCTTTTATGGGGAAGCCCGTTGCTAATTTCTTGTGCATTCTTTCTAAGATATTACAGGCATATTCAAGCTTATGTACACTCCACTATCCCACAGAAGTGGCAGCATCCTATACATACTGATATGCATCTTGTTTTTTCATTTAACTGTATACCTAGGAGATGTTCCATTCCAATGCACACAGAATTCTTAGTTTATCCCTCTGATGGTTTTATAGTATTCTATTGCATGAATACTCCACAATCTATTGAACTAGTCACCTATTGATGGAAATTTAGGTTGTTTCCAAAATTTTTCTACCACAAATTTTGTTGCAGTAAGTTTTTTACCTTTTGTGTATATTATATTTGAGTATATTGGTGGGATGACTTTCTATAGGTAGAATTGTTGGGTCAAAGAAATGCACTTTTAAAATTTGCTTTGTCTTTCTTTAATGTTCTACAATCTTTAGTGAATACATCCTTCTTTATGACAACAAGATGTTTCTAGGCACATTTTTCTTTCTTTTGTCCTGAGGCCTGTCTATCACCAAAGTAACCCTAATTCAATTTGTCAGAGAATAGCATAAAATATGGGGGTTGAGGTATATTAGACTTTACAAATGATTATTGTTGGCAGGCAGTTGCAGTTTAAATAATTTAAGTGACAAAGTGAAAGCTTTGTGGCCAAGACATGGAAACAACAAAATTGTGCTTCGATAGATAATTGGATAAAGAAGATGTGGTACACACATACAATGGAATATTATTCAGTCATAAAAAAGACGAAATATTGCCATTTGTGACAAAATGGATGGATCTTGAGATTATCATGCTAAGTGAAATAAGTCAGACAGAAAAAGTCGAGAACCATATCATTTCATTCCTATGTGGGATATAAAATTGAAAGCAACAAACGAACAAGCCGAACAAAAACTCACAGACAGACAAAGTTTAGTTGTTATGAGGTTAAGGGTGGAGTAAGGTGGTAGAAGGGGGAAAAGTAGGCCAAATATATGGTGATGGAAGGAGAACTGACTCTGGGTGGTGAACATAATGCAATATATAGATGATGTATTATAAAAATATGCACTTGAAAAACTCTTAGAAGAAAGTATAGGGAGTAAATTTGAAGACATTACCCTGAGTAATATTTTACTGATATATCTCCTCAGGCAAAGGAAGTAAAAGAAAAACTAAACATATGGGATTATATCAAACTAAAAGTTTTTTGCAACAGAGGAAACCATTAATTAAACAAAGAGGCAGCCTACTGAATGGGAGAATATATTTGTCAATAATACATCTGATAAGGGGTTAATATCCAAAATTTATAAAATATTAATTCAACTCAACACTAAAAAAACAAACAAAAAAAACACAACCCAATTAAAAAATGAGCAGAGGGTGACATCATCAAAATGGAGGCATGGGGTGAGCCTCTGTACATCTCCCCTGGAATTTACAACAAATTGAACAACTAGAAGTCCACAAAGGACTCCCTACACAGCAGAGAGGCAAGCCAAAGAGGCTCACTACTGGATTCACCTAAAGGTGCACAAATCAGGCGAGCAGGGGAGGAGGAAAGGGAGAAGTGCGGAGACGGAGCCGCACAAGCGCAGGATGCACCCTGGCTCAGTGCTCCGAGCTCACTGCATACCGAAACTTCCGCAGCTGCGGGAGAGCGAACTTGGACTGCTAGGGCTCCGTTTATGACCCACAGGGCTGAGGGGACAGCATATAACATGGCTGAACCCAACGCTCACAGCAGAGACCTCAGAGAAAAGACTGAGGGAAGAAGGCTAAAAACAGTGGGATAAGCCCTCACTGCCACAGAGAACGGAAGCCTTAGGCACTGAGACTAGCCGCCCCCTCCCTACCCTACCAGAGCTCGCCCTGCCCCCACCTGCTCGGTGCTAGAAGCAGAACAGTAGCAGTGTCAGATCAAAAGAACAGAATATTTGCTGTTCTGAGAACTGTGGACCGAAGAAACAGATTCGCAGCCCAACTAATTCTGGCAAAGGGGAGGGAGCTGTGGAAGCAGGAACAGCTGTGGTGGTGGTCGCTGCCATTGCTCTGGACCACCTCTCACAACTCACCCTGCCCCTGTCCCCACCTATCTGGGCAGATCCCTGAAGGACGAAACAGAACTGCTGAAACACAAGGGCTCTGAATCTGGTGCAGGAAGAGCTTTGGAACTTCAAAAGCTCTCCGCATACCCACACGGACACTGCGCCCTGTGACCCAGGCAAACTATTAACAGAGGACAAGTCCGTCTCCCAGGGAATCCCACCATAGTGTGAGAAGCTGGAATAGTGCAGAGAAATCATAGCACTACAGTGTGAAAGAGAAAAAAAGGCTGCAGTTGGAGAGAAAATAAAACATTCTACCCACAAGCACTTGAAAACAAAAGAAAGACCTCTTCCTATCAACCTGTTGCAGAAGCCACTCCTGTAGATTTCTAGGAAGAGAAATAAGAAATCAATAATTGCCATGAATAACCAACGCAACAAGACAGCTCAGAAAGAAAGTGAAAAGTCTCCAGGAAAGGAACTTAAAGATATGGAAATATGTGAATTAAGAGACACAGAATTCAAGATTGCAGTTCTGAAAAAACTCAACAAGATGAAAGAAAACAAAGAAAGGCAGTTTAATCAAATCAGAAACATAATCAAAGAACAGCATGAGCATTTTAAGAAAGGGATAGAAATTTTTAAAAAGAACCAAATAGAATTTCTGGAGATTAAGAACTCAATAGAAGAAAGTAAGAATGAAATAACCAGTTTAGGTAGTAGAGTTGACCAGATGAAGGAAAGAATCAGTGACATCAAAGATAGAAACCTGGAAAATACACAGATGGAAGAAGAAAGAGACTTGAGACTTAAAAGAAATGAAAGAACTCTACAACAACTTTCTGACTCCATCAGAAAGACCAATATAAGAATAATGGGCATACCAGAATGAGAAGAAAGAGAGAAGGGAACAGAGATTATATTCAAACAAATTGTCGATGAGAACTTCCCAAACTTGTGGACAGAACTGGATCCTCGAATCCAAGAAGCAAATAGAACACCTAATACCTCAATCCCAACAGGCCTTCTCCAAGGCACATTGTATTGAAACTGTCTAAAATCAATGACTAAGAAAGACTCCTCAAGGCAGCCAGGGAAAAGAAGACGGTAACCTACAAAGGAAAGCCGATTAGATTATCATCAGATTTTTCAGCAGAAACTCTACAAGCCAGGAGGAAGTGAAACCAAATATTCAAACTATTGAAAGAGAGAAATTATGAGCCAAGAATAATATATCCAGCAAAGATATCCTTTAGATATGAAGGAGGAATAAAGACCTTTCCAGACATACAGAAGCTGAGGGAATTTTCTAATACACGACCTGCACTACAAGAAATACTAAAGGAGGCTATTCGACCACCATCAACAGGGACAATTTGTGGCAACCAAAACATCAAAAGGGGGAGAGTAAAGGCCTGAACCGGAATATGGGAATGGAGAAAGTAAGTGTGCTGAAGAAAATGGAATACTCTAAATATCAAACTTTCTTTTACATAAACTTAAGGGTAACCACTCAAAAAAAATCCAGAACTGAAATATATACTGTAATAAAAGAAGAAACAGAGAAAACATCATAGAATACCAACACACAGAAGTAATAGACAACAAAAAAAAGGCAAAGAAACCGAGGAGACACAATCTTGCCAGAAAACTAAAGACAGAATGATAGGAAATCCTCACATATCAATAATCACCAAAATGTAAATGGACTGAACTCAAAAATAAAAAGACACAGAGTAGCAGATTGGATCAAAACACTAAACCGAACCATATGCTGTCTCCAAGAGGCACATCTCAGCTACAAGGACAAGCATAGACTCAAAGTGAAAGGGTGGAAATTGACACTCCAAGCAAATGGTACCCAGAGAAAATCAGGTATAGCCATAATGATGTCAGATGAAACAGACTTCAAGTTGAAAAAGATATCAAGAGACAAAGATGGACATTTCGTAATGGTTAACGAGAATATACAAGAATAAGACATAACAGTCATCAATATTGATGCCCCCAATTAGGGAACACCAAAGTATACCGAGGAACTACTAACAGAAAAAAAGGGAGAAATTGACCAAAACACAATTATACTAGGGGACTTAAATACATCATTGACAGCTATGGAAAGATCATCCAAACAGAAAATAAATAACGAAATAGCAGCCCTAAATGACACATTAGATGAAATGGACATAATTGACATTTATAGAGCACTTCATCCTAGAACATCAGACTGTATGTTCTTTTCTAGTGTACATGGAACATTCTCAAGGACAGACCATGTATTGGGATATACAACTAACCTCAGCAAATTTAAGATTGAAACCATACCGAGCATATTCTCTGATCACAAGTCTTTGAAATTGGATATTAACTGCAAAAACAAAGCAGGAAAAACCACAAATACATGGAGATTAAACAACATATTTTTAAAGAACGTTGGGGTCAAAGAAGAAATTAGAAGAGAAATAAAAGAGATACATAGAAACAAATGAGAATGAAAATACATCCTACCAAAATTTTTGGGATGCAGTGAAAGCAGTTTTAAGAGGGAAATTTATATCATTACAGTCCTATATCAAGAAACAAGAATAATCCCAAATAAATAACCTCACATTATACCTTAAAGAACTAGAAAAATAGGAATAAATGAAACCCAAGGTCAGCAGAAGAAAGGAAATAAGAAAAATCAGAGCAGAACTAAATGAAATAGACAACAAAAAGACAATAGAAAAAATTAATGTGACAAAGACCTGGTTCTTTGAAAAGATTAACAGAATTGACAAACCCTTGGCTAGACTCACTAAGATAAAAAGAGAGAAGACACTAATTAACAAAATCAGAAATGAAAAAGGAGAAGTTATCTCGGATGCCACAGAAATACAAAGGATCACCCAAAAATACTGAAGGACTATATGCCACCAAACTCAATAACCTAGAAGAAAGGGAAAAGTTCTTAGAAACAGATAGTCTTCCAAGGCTGAACCATAAAAACTGAAAAATCTAAACAGACCGATCACCAGTAACAAAATTGAATCAGTCATTCAAAATCTTCCCAAATGCAAAAGTCTGGGACCAGATGGCTTCACTAGTAAATTCTACCAAACCTTCAAAGAGGATCTAATACCAATCCTGCTCAAACTCTTCCAAAAAATTGAAGTGTAGACAGTACTCCCCAACTCATTTTATGAGGCCAACATTACCCTGATACCAAAACCTGGTAAGGACAACACAGCAAAAGAGAACTACAGACCAATATCTGTGATGCATACAGATGCCAAAATCCTAAACAAAATTCTAGCAAATCGAATACAACAAAACATTAAAAAGATTATTCATCACGATCAAGTGGGATTCATCCCAGGGCCACAAGGATGGTTCAACATACGCAAATCCTACAGTGTGATACATCACACAAATAAAATAAAGACAAAAATTGTGATTATATGAATTGATGCAGAAAAAGCATTTGACAAGATACAACATCCATTTATGATTGAAACACTTAACAAAATAGGTATAGAAGGAAAATACCTTAAGATAATAAACGCCATATGTGACAAACCCTCAGCCAATATAATAATTAATGGTGAAAATCTGAAACCCTTTGCCCTACATTCAGGAACATGACAGGGCTGTCCCCTATCACCTCTGCTTTTCAACATAGTGTTGGAAGTCCTTGCCAGAGCAATCAGGCAAGAGAAAGAAATAAAAGGCATCCAAATTGGGAATGAAGAAGTTAAATTATCACTCTTTGCAGATAACATGGTGCTATATATAGAAAACCCTAAAGACTCCATCAACAAGCTATTAAAAACAATCAGCGAATACAGTAAAGTTGCTGGCTAAAAAATCAACGTACAAAAGTCTATTGCATTCCTGTATACTAACAATGAAACCTCAGAAAAAGAAATAGAAAAACAATTCCTTTTGCAATTGCAGCAAAGAGAATAAAATATCTAGGAATAAGCTTAAACAAGGATGTAAAATTCCTATACACTGAAAACTGTAAGACATTTTAAAAGAAATTGAAGAAGACACAAAGAAATGAAAAGACATTCCATGCTCATGGATTGGAAGAATCAACATAGTTAAAATGGCCATATTACCCAAAGCAATATACAGATTTAATGAAATCCCCATCAAAATCCCAATGGCAGTTTTTCAAGAAATAGAACAAAAAATCATTGGATTTGTTTGGAACCACAAAAGACCCTGAATAGCCAAAGCAACCTTAAGAAAAAAGAACAATGCTGGAGGTATCACACTCCCTGACTTTAGCTTGTACTACAGGGCAACAATAATCAAAACAATATAGCGTTAGCAGAAAAACAGACACGTAGACTAATGGAATAGAACTGAGAACTCAGAAATAGAATCACGTAAATATGGACAGATAATTTCTGACAAAGAAGCAAAAAACATACAATGGAGAAAAGACAGCCTCTTCAATAAATGGTGCTGGGAGAATTGGAAAGCCACGCGCAAAAGAATGAAACTGGACTGCTATCTGTCACCATGTACCAAAGTTAATTCAAAATGGATCAAAGAGTTATGCATAAGATCTGAAACAATAAACTGCATAGAAGAAAACATAGGTAGTAAACTATGTACCTTGGGTTCAAAGAGCATTTTGTGAAATGGACTCCAAAGGCAATGGAAGTAAAAGCTAAAATAAATGAATGGGACTATATGAAACTTCAAAGCTTCTGTACAGCAAAAGAAACCATTGACAAAACAAAGAGACCACCAACTGAATGGGAGAAGATTTTTGCCAACAGTGCCTCCAATAAGGGGCTAATATCCAAAATATACAAGGAACTCATGCAACTCAACAACGAAAAAACAAACAACCCAATTGAAAAATGGGCAGAGGACCTAAAGAGACGTTTCTCATAAGAGGACATGCAAATGGCAAATAGAGATATGAAAAAATGCCCAACATCACTAATCATCAGAGAAATGCAAAGAAAACTACAATGCGATATCACCTCACCCCAGTTAGAATGGCTATCATCAACAAGACAAATAGTAACAAGTGTTGGAGAGGCTGTGGAGAAAAAGGATCCCTCATACACTGTTGGTGGGAATGCAGACTGGTGCAGCTGCTATGGAAGGCAGTGTGGAGGTTCCTCAAAAAATTACGAATAGAATTGCCATATGACCCAGCAATCCCTCTCCTGGGTATCTACCCAAAAATCTGAAAACATTTATACATAAAGACACATGTGCTCCAATGTTCATTGCAGCTTTGTTTACAGTGGCCAAGACATGGAAACAACCAAAATGTCCTTCGATAGATGAATGGATAAAGAAGTTGTGGTATATATACACAATGGAATACTATTCGGTGATAAGAAAGATGAAATAGGATCATTTTGACAACATGGATGGATCTTGAGAGTATAATGCTAAGTGAAATAAGCCAGACAGAAAAAGCAGAGAACCATATGATTTCACTGATATGTGGTATATAAACAAAAAGCAACAAAAGAACAAGACAAACAAATGAGAAACAAAAACTCATAGACACAGACAATAGTTTAGTGGTTACCAGAGGGTAATGGGGGCGGGGGCTGGTAGATTTGGGTAAAGGGGATCAAATATATGGTGATGGAAGGAGAACTGACTCTGGGTGGTGAACACACAATGGGATTTATAGATGATGTAATACAGAATTGTACACCTGAAATCTATGTAACTTTGCTAACAGTTGTCACCCCAATAAACTTAAATTTAAAAAAAATGAGCAGAGGACACGAAGAGTCCTTTCTTTAAAGAGGATATTCAGATGGTCAACAGACATATGAAAAAATGCTCAACCTCAGGAATCATTAGAGAAATGCAATTAAAAAACCCCAAAAAGATACCACCTCATTCCTGTTAGAATGGCTATCGTCAATAAATCAACAAAGAACAAGTGCCGGCAAGGTTATGGAGAAAAGGGAACCCTGTTGCACCATTGGTGGGATTGCAGATTGGTGCAGCCACTGTGGAAATCAGTATGGCGGTATCTCACAAAAGTGGAAATGGAACTACCTTATGACCCAGTAATTCAACTCTTAGGTACCTATCCAGAGAAATCGAAGATGCTTGTTTGAAAAAATATATGCATCCCTAGTTTACTGCAGTACTATTCACAATAGCCAAGACTTGGAAACAACTGAAATGCCCATCGGTATACAACTGGATTAAGAAACTGTAATAGGGGCGGCTGATGGCTCAGTTGGTTAGAGTATGAGCTCTGAACAACAGGATTTCCGGTTCGATTCCCACATGGGCCAGCGAGCTGCGTCCTCCACAACTAGATTGAAGACCACGAGCTGCTGAGCTTCTGGAGGGGTGGCTGGATGGCTCAGTTGGTTAGAGCATGAGCTCTCAACAACGCCAGTTCAATTCCCGCACAGGATGGTGGGCTGTGCCTTCTGCAACTAAGATAGAAAACAGCGACTGGACTTGGACCTGAGCTGCGCCCTCCACAACTAGATTGAAGGACAACGACATGGAACTGATGGGCCCTGGAGAAACACACTGTTCCCCAATATTCCCCAATTAAAAAAAAAAAATTGGTCTTAAAGACTGTCTTAGTAGTGAAATTAAAAAAAAAAGAAACTGTGATACATTTATACAATGGAGTATTACTCAAGTATTACTCAGCTATAAAGAAGAATGAAATCTTACCATTTGCTATGATATGGATGGAGCTAGAGAACATTAGGCTAAGTGAAATAAGTCAGACGGAGAAAGACAAATACCATATGATCTCACTTATATGTGGAATCTAAAGAACTGAATAAATGAGCAAAGTAATCAGAAATAGTCTCAGAGATATACAGGAAATGCTGATGGTTGCTCGATGGGAGGGGGCTGGGGATGAGGGAGAAGGGGAGGGGATTAGAAAGTACAAATTGGCAACTACAATATTGCCACGGGATATAAAAGCCAGTTTGGGGAATACAATCAACAATGTTGTAAAGGTTTTTTAGCATATCCGACGGACACTTGTCCCATTTGGGAGACCACTTCAGGGATGATGTAGATGCCTGACCACTGCACTGCACACCTGAAGCTGAAGCTGAATAATATTGTATGTCAACCATAATTTAATGTATATATAGTCACGGGATACGGAGTACAGCATAGGGAATAGAGTCAATGGAAATGTAATAGATATATATGATGTCAGAGGGTCAATAGATTGTGGGAAGGGGTTTATCGCTTTGTGAGGGGTGAAATGTCTAACTATTACGTTGTTTTGTACACCTGAAACTAATAAAAAAAGAAAAGAAAAAATGTGCACTTGAAACCTATATAATTTTACTAATCTAGGTCACCCCAATAAATTTAACAAATAAATAAATAAATAAACAAACAAACTTGACCTAGGAGGGTTCTATGCATGGAAAATTACAAAGTTGAAAGTGCCACTGGTTTTGTGATGATTCATGAATACCAAGGTTATTGATGTTGACTAGTCTTGTGCAAATTAAAGCAAAGTCTTATAAAAAATAAGAATGTGAAACTTTGGATTTGAAGCATATGGTTTTTCTTTCAGAGAAATATTTGTCCTTGGTGAGACCAGAGCTAGCAGTATGTCAACAAGTTGTGTCATTCTCATAATTTAGGTATTGATTTTTCCTTTGAAGGAAAACATGACCTTGCTGAATTAAAGCTCATGCTACTTCAATAGCAGATAAAAGGGAAAGACCCATAAGTGATAACATGCTCAGAACTGAGGCTTTAACCATTCTTATTCAAGGCTGTAATATTTTTCCTCTCATCTAAGCCAATTTTAAATCTTGATTGCCATTCACTACTTCTGAGCGGAAAAGGAGGATGCAAGTCCTCATTTCTCTAGGAAATGTCACATATGAATGATCTTAAAGATTTAAATTTAAGTACTAGAAGTCCTATCCAGAGTAACTAAGCAAGAAAAAAATAAAATGCACCCAAATTGGAAGAGATGAAGTAAAATTATCTCCTTTTGCAGGTGACATGATTTTACATATAGAAAAACCTAAAAATTTCACGCAAAAATACTATTAGAATTAATAAGCAAAGTCAGTAAAGTTGCAGGATGCAAAAATCAACATACAAAAATCAGTTGCATTTCTATACACTAACAGTGAACTACCTGAAAAGGAAATTAAGAACAATTCCATTTACAATAGAATAATAGCATCAAAAAGAATACAATACTTAGGAATAAACTAAGAAGGTGTAATACTTGTACAATGAAAACTACAAAACACTGATGAAATAAATGAAAGAAGACACAAGTAAATGGAAAGACATCCTGTACTCATGGATGAATTAGAAGACTTAATATTATTAAAATGACCAATCTACCCAAAGTGATCCACAGATTCAATGAATAAATATCAAAATCCCAAGGACACTTTTTTAATATAAAGAGAAAAAACAATCCTAAAATTAATACGGCATCTACATCATCCCTAAGGTGATCTCCCTAATGAGACATGTGTCCATCAGATACCCTACAAAATCTTTACAACATTATTTGATTACATTCCCCAAATTGACTTTCGTATCCCCGTGGCAATCTTGTAGTTACCGACTATGCATTCTAATCCCCTCTCCTTCCCCCTTAAGCTGAAGCTGAACAATAATGAATGTCAACTACAATTACATATATATATATATATATATATATATATATATATATATATATATATATATATATGAAGCAGAGTATAGCATTAGGAATAGAGACAGTGGAAATGTAACGGCTGTGTGCGATGTCAGAGGGGTAGTGGATGGGGGGAAGGGGGTTGTCATTGTGTGAGGGATATAAATGATAAATGTCTAACTATTATATTGTTTTGTGTACCTGAAACTAATAAAAAAGTTAAAAAAATTAATATGGAACTACAAGGGATCCTGAAGAGCCAAAGCAATCTTGAGCAGGAAGAACAAAGCTGGTGGCATGATACTTTCTCATTTCAAAATGTATTACAAAACTACAGTAATTAAGAGTATGGTACTCGCATAAAAACAGACACACTGACCAATAAATCAGAGATCCCAGAAATAAATCCATGCATATACCATCAACCAATTTTCTACAAGGGTGCCAAAAATACACAATGGGGAAAGGATTGTTTTTCAACTAATGGTGTTGATAAAACTGGATCTCCACATACAAAATAAATAAATTGGACTGTTATCTTACACCACACAGAAAAATCAACTCAAAACGGATTAAAGATGTAAATGTAAGATATGAAACTGTAAAACTCCTAGAAGAAAACATATAAGGAAAGTTTAATGACATTGGTCTAAGCAATAATTTCATGGATATGACACCGAAAGCAAAGGCAACAAAAGTAAGAAAAATCAGACAACAGCAAACCAAAAATCTTCTGCAGAGAAAAGGGAATAAGCAACAGAGTGAAAAGGCAACCTATGAAGTGAGATAAAATGTTTTCAAACCATACATCTGATAAGAAGTTAATATCCAAAATATAGAAAGAACTCCTAGAACTTAATAGCATAGATGAATAAATAACCTGATTTTAAAATGGACAAAGGACTTGAATAGACATTTCTCTAAAGAAGATATACAAATGGCCAACAGGTGTATGAAAAGATGCTAAACATCAGTAATCAATAGGGAAATGCAAATCAAAACCACAATGAGATCACCTCACACCTGTCAAAATGACCATCATCAATAAATCAACAAAGAAGTGTTGGCAAGGATGTGGAGAAAAGGGAACCCCTTGTGTACTGTTGGTGGGATTGCTAATTTGTGCAGCTGCTATGGAAAACAGTATGGAGGTTCCTCAAAAAATTAAAAATAGAACTACCATATAACCCAGCAATCCTACTTTAGTGTATGTATGCAAAAGAATAGAAATCAACACTTCAAAGAAACAGCTGCATAACATGTTTATTGCAGCATTATTCACAATAGCCAAGAAACAACATGAATGTCCATCAATAAATGAATGTTTGTTTTTTTAAATTTAATTTTATTAAATTTATTGGGGTGACAATTGTTAGTAAAATTACATAGATTTCAGGTGTACAATGCTGTATTACATCATCTATAAATCCCATTGTGTGTTCATCACCCAGAGTCAGTTCTCCTTCCATCACCATATATTCGATCCCCCTTACCCTCATCTCCCACCCCCCACCCCCCACCCCCCTTACCCTCTGGCAACCACTAAACTATTGTCTGTGTCTATGAGTTTCTGTTTCTCATTTGTTTGTCTTGTTCTTTTCTTGTTTTTGGTTTATATACCACATATCAGTGAAATCACATGGTTCTCTGCTTTTTCTGTCTGACTTATTTCGCTCAGCATTACTCTCTCAAGATCCATCCATGTTGTCACAAATGTTCCTATATCATCTTTTCTTACTTGAATAGTATTCCATTGTGTATATATACCACAACTTCTTTATCCATTCATCTATCGAAGGACATTTTGGTTGTTTCCATGTCTTGGCCACCGTAAACAAAGCTGCAATGAACATTGGAGCACACGTGTCTTTATGGATAAATGTTTTCAGATTTTTTGGGTAGATACCCAGGAGAGGGATTGCTGGGTCATATGGCAATTCTATTCATAATTTTTTGAGGAACCTCCACACTGCCTTCCATAACGGCTGCACCAGTCTGCATTCCCACCAACAGTGTATGAGGGTTCCTTTTTCTCCACAGCCTCTCCAACATTTGTTACTATTTGTCTTGTTGATGATAGCCATTCTGACTGGGGTGAGGTGATATCTCATTGTGGTTTTGATTTGCATTTCTCTGATGATTAGTGATGTTGAGCATTTTTTCATATGTCTATTTGCCATTTGTATGTCCTCTTTGGAGAAATGTCTCTTCAAGTCCTCTGCCCATTTTCAATTGGGTTGTTTGTTTTTTTGTTGTTGAGTTGCATGAGTTCCTTGTATATTCTGGATATTAGCCACTTATCGGAGGCACTGTTTGCAAAAATCTTCTCCCATTCAGTTGGTGGCCTCTTTATTTTGTCAATGGTTTCTTTTGCTGTGCAGAAGCTTTTAAGTTTCATATAGTCCCATTCATTTATTTTAGCTTTTACTTCCATTGCCTTTGGAGTCAAGTTCATAAAATGCTCTTTGAACCCAAGGTCCATAAGTTTAGTACCTATGTTTTCTTCTATGCAGTTTATTGTGTCAGGTCTTATGCTTAAGTCTTTGATCCATTTTGAATTAACTTTGGTACATGGTGACAAATAGCAGTCCAGTTTCATTCTTTTGCACGTGGCTATCCAATTCTCCCAGCACCATTTATTGAAGAGGCTGTCTTTTCTCCATTGTATGTTTTTGGCTTCTTTGTCAAAAATTATCTGTCCATATTTATGTGGTTTTATTTCTGGGTTCTCAATTCTATTCCATTGGTCTATGTGTCTGTTTTCTGCCAATACCATGCTGTTTTGATTATTGTAGCCCTGTAGTACAAGCCAAAGTCAGGAAGTGTGATACCTCCATTATTGTTCTTTTCTCTTAAGATTGCTTTGGCTATTCAGGGTCTTTTGTGGTTCCAAACAAATCTGATGATTTTTTGTTCTATTTCTTTAAAATATGCCATTGGGATTTTGATGGGGATTGCATTGAATCTGTATATTGCTTTGGGTAATATGGCCATTTTAACTATGTTGATTCTTCCAATCCATGAGCATGGAATGTCTTTCCATTTCTTTGTGTCTTCTTCAATTTCTTTCAAAAATGTCTTATAGTTTTCAGCATATAGGTCTTTCACATCCTTGGTTAAGTTTATTCCTAGGTATTTTATTCTTTTTGTTGCAATTGCAAAAGGAATTTTTTAAATTTCTTTTTCTGAGATTAAATTGTTAGTATGTAAGAATGCAAAGGACTTTTGTATGTTGATTTTGTAACCAGCAACATTACTGTATTCGTTGATTGTTTCCAGTAGCTTTTTGGTGGAGTCTTTAGGGATTTCTATACAGCATCATGTCATCTGCAAAGAGTGAAAATTTAACTTCTTCATTTCCAAATTGTTTGCCTTTTATTTCTATCTCTTGCCTGGTTGCTTTGGCGAGGACTTCCAAATCTGTGTTGAAAAGCAGAGGTGATAGGGGACAGCCCTGCCATGTTACTGAATGTAGAGCAAAGGGATTCAGTTTTTCACCATTAATTATGAGATTAGATGACTTTTTGTCATATATGGCCTTTATTATGTTAAGGTATATTTTCCTTCTATACCTGTTTTATTAAGTGTTTTAATCATAAATGGATGTTGTATCTTGTCAGAAGGTTTTTCTGCATCAATTGATATAATCATATGATTTTTGTTCTTTATTTTGTTTATGTGATGTATCACATTGATGGATTTGCGTATTTTGAACCGTTCTTGTGGTTCGGGAATGAGTCCCACTTGGTCGTGCTGAATAATCTTTTTAATGCATTGTTTGTATTCGATTTGCTAGAATTTTGTTTAGGATGTGTGCATCTGTATTCATCAGAGATATTGGTCTGTAGTTTTCTTTTTTTGTGTTGTCCTTACCAGGTTTTGGTATCAGGGTAATGTTGGCCTCATAAAATGAGTTAGGGAGTACTGTCTCTTCTTCAATTTTTTGAAAGAGTTTGAGCAGGATTGGTATCAGCTCCTCTTTGAAGGTTTGGTAGAATTCACTAGTGAAGCCATGTGGTCCCGGACTTTTGCTTTTGGGAAGGTTTTGGATGACTGATTCAATTTCGTTACTGGTGATCGGTTTGTTTAGATTTTCCATTTCTTCATGGTTCAGCCTTGGAAGGCCATATGTTTCTAAGAACTTGTCCATTTCTTCTAGGTTATTGAATTTGGTGGCATGTAGTCCTTCATAGTATTCTTGGATGACCCTTTGTATTTCTGTGGTGTCTGTGATAACTTCCCCTTTTTCATTTCTGATTTTGTTAATTAGTGTCTTCTCTTTTTTTATCTTAGTGAGTCTAGCCAAGGGTTTGTCAATTTTGTTAATCTTTTCAAAGAACCAGCTCTTTGTCACATTAATTTTTTCTATTGTCTTTTTGTTCTCTATTTCATTTAGTTCTGCTCTGATTTTTGTTATTTCCTTTCTTCTGCTGACCTTGGGTTTCATTTGTTCTTCTTTTCTAGTTCTTTAAGGTGTAACATGAGGTTATTTATTTGGGATTTTCTTGTTTCTTGAGATAGGCCTGTAATGATATAAATTTCCCTTTAAAACTGCTTTTGCTGCATCCCAAAAATTTTGGTAGGATGTATTTTCATTGTCATTTGTTTCTATGTATCTTTTGATCTCTCCTCTAATTTCTTCTTTGACCCAGTCATTCTTTAAAAGTATGTTGTTTAATCTCCATGTGTTTGTGTTTTTTCCTGCTTTCTTTTTGCAGTTGATATCCAATTTCAAAGCCTTGTGATCAGAGAATATGCTTGGTATGATTTCAATCTTCTTAAATTTGCTGAGGCTGATTTTATGTCCCAATATATGGTCTATCCTTGAGAATGTTCCATGTACATTAGAAAAAAAAGTATAGTATTATGTTTTAGGATGAAGTGCTCTATATATTTCAATTATGTCCATTTCATCTAATGTGTCATTTAGGGTTGCTATTTCATTATTTATTTTCTGTTTGGATGATCAATCCATTACTGTCAATGATGTATTTAAATCCCCTAGTATAATTGTGTTTTGTTCAATTTCTCCCTTTAGTTCTGTTAGTAGTTGCTTGGTATATTTTGGTGCTCCCTGACTGGGGGCATTAATATTGATGACTGTTATGTCTTCGATGTGACTGATTCTTTCCTCCATCTGGTGAACTCTACTACCTAAGGTGTCTATTTCATTCTTAATTTCTTCTATTGAGTTTTTAATCTCTGGAAATTCCATTTGGTTCTTTTTTAAAATGTCAATCTCTTTCGTAAAATGCTCATGTTGTTCTTTGATTGTGTTTCTGAGTTCATTAAACTGCCTTTTTGTGTTTTCTTGCATCTCGTTGAGTTTTTTCAGAACTGCAATCTTGAATTCTCTGTCATTTAAGTCATATATTTCCATATCTTTAAGTGCCTTTTCTGGAGACTTTTCACTTTCTTTCTGAGCTGTCTTGTTGCCTTGGTTATTCATGGCAATTACTGATTTATTATTTCTCTTCCTAGACATCTACAGGAGTGGCTTCTGCAACAGGTTGATAGGAAGAGGTCTTTCTTTTGTTTTCCAGTACTTGTTGGTAGAATATTTTATTTTTTCTCCGACTGCATCCTTTTTTCTCTCTCTCACACGGTAGTGCTATGTTTTCTCTGGACTATTCCAGCATCTTACACAATGGGGGCATTCCCTGGGAGACGGGCTTCTCCTCTGTTAATAGTTCGCCTGGGTCACAGGGCGCAGTGTCCGTGTGGGTATGCATAGAGCTTTTGAAGTTCCAAAGCTCTTCGTTCACCAGATTCAGAGCCTGTATGTTTCAGCAGTTCTGTTTACTCCTGCAGGCATCCGCCCAGATAGGTGGGGCCAGGGGCGGGGTGAATTGTGAGAGGTGGCCCAGAGCAATGGCAGCGTCCACCACCATAGCCGGTCCTGCTTCCACAGCTCCCTCTCCTTTGCCGGAACTAATTGGGCTGCGAATCTGTAGCTGCAGTCCACAGTTCTCAGAACAGGGAATATTTTGTTCTTTTGATCTGACACTGCTACTGTTCTGCTTCTAGCACCGGGCAGGTGGGGGTGGGACGAGCTCTGGGAGGGTAAGGAGGCGGTGGCTAGTCTCAGTGCCTAAGGCTTCTGTTCTCTGCTCAGCAGTGAGGGCTTAATCCACCGTTTTTAGCCTTCTTCCCTCAGTGTTTTCTCCGAGGTCTCTGCCGTGAGCGTTGGTTTCAGCAGTGTTATATGCTGTCCCCTCAGCCCTGTGGGCCATAAACGGAGACTTAGCAGTCCAAGTTCTTCCCTCTCCCACAGCTGCAGAAGTTCTGGGATGCAGCGAGCTCGGAGCACTGAGCCAGGGTGCGTCCTGCACCTGCGCAGCTCGTTCTCCGCCCTTCTCCCTTTCCTCCTCCCTTGGTCGCCAGATTTGCCCACCTTTAGGTTAATTCAGTAGTGGGCCTCTTCGTCTTGCCTGTCTGCTGTGCAGGGAGTCCTTTGTGGAGTTATAGTTGTTCCATTGGTTATTTATTCCAGGGGAGATTTACAGAGGCTCACCTCACGCTGCCATTTTGATGACGTCTCGCCCATTAATCTTATATTGCTCTTTCTGGAGTCAGACAGTTCTTGTAGCGTTCTTTCATTTCTTTTTGCTCAATTCTCTCTCTTCTTCAATCTGTGTTATTTCCAGATTTCTGTCTTCAGTGTCACTGATTCTTTCCTCCATGTGGTCAATTCTACTATGTGAGCTGAATATTTCATTATTCGTTTCTTTTATTGAGTTCTTAATCTCCAGAAATTCTATTTGGTTCTTTTTTGAAATTTCACTCTCTTTGGTAAAATGTTTGTGTTGTTCTTTGATTGTGTTTCTGAGTTCATTAAATTGCGTCTCTTTGTTTTCTTTCATCTTGTTGAGTTTTTTCAGGACTACAATCTTGAATTCTCTGTCATTTAAGTCACATATCTCCCTGTTAATTTTCTGGAGACTTTTCATTTTCTTTCTGAGCTGTCTATTGACCTTGGTTATCCATTGCAATTAATGAATTATTGTTTGTCTTCCTAGGCATCTACAGTAGTGGGTTCTGCAACAGGTTGATAGAAAGAGGTCTTTCTTTTGTTTTTCTGTTGGTGTTCATGGAATATTTTATTTTTCTCTCCAACTACAGGTTTTCATTCTCTCCCACACTATAGTTTTATATTTTCTCTGCACTGTTCCAGCTTCTCACACAGTGGGGTGATTCCCTGGAAGGCAGGCATCTCCTCTGTGAATAGTTCTCCTGTGTCATAGGATGCCACCTTCTTTTGGGGATGTGGAGAGCTTCTGATGTTCCAAAGCTATTCCTGCACCAGATTCAGAGCCTGTGTGTTTCAGTGGCTCTGTTTACTCCTTCAGGGATCTACCCAGATAGGTGGGGACAGGGGCAGGGTTGGTTGTGAGAGGTGGCCTAGAGAAATGGCACTGAGCACCACCACACCCAGTCCTGCACTCAAAACTCCCTCCCCCTTGCTGGATTTAGTTGGGCTGTGAGTCTGGAGCTGCAGGCAACAGTTCTCAGAACTGCAAATATTCTGTTGTTTTGATGTGACACTGCTACTTTTCTGCTTCTAGCACTGGGAGGTTGGGGGTGGGGTGAGCTCTGGGAGGATGGGTAGGGGACCATAGGCTTAGTGCCTAAGCCTTCCATTCTCTGCTTGGCAGTGTGGGCTTAAACCATCATTTTCACCCTTATTCCTTTAGTCTTTGCTCCAAGGTCTCTGCCATGAACACTGGGTTCAGCTGTGTTATATGCTGATCCCTTAGGTGGAAATGTGGACCATAAGCAGGGCACTAGCAGTTTGATTTCTTCTACCTCCTGCGGCTCCAGTGGTTCTGGAATACAGCGATCTCAGAGCTCTGAGCCCTGTGCCCGTGCGAATTGCCTCTCCCAACTTCCTGCTTCCCTCTCCCCATCTTGCCCAATTTGCCCACCTTTAGGTGATTTCAGTTGCACGCCTCTTAGTCTTGCCTGTCTGCTGTGCCGGGAGTTCTTTGTGTAATTATAGTTTTTCAATTTGTTGTAAATTCTAGGGGCAATTTCAAAAGGCTCACCTCACACCACCATTTTTTTGTGGTCAAGTGCTTTGTCTTTCAAATCACTGATTCAATCCTCTGCCTCATCTAATCTACTGTTGATTCCCTGAAAGTATCCTTTATTTCAGTTATTGTAGTCTTCATTTTGACTGGTTCTTTCTTATGTTTTCTATCTCCATTTTTATGTTACTTTTCTCTTTGTTGAAATTCTCACTGAGATCATTGAGCATCCTTATAACCATTGTTTTGAACTCCGCATGTGGTAGATTACTTATCTCCATTTCATTTAGTTCTTTTTCTGGAGCTTTGTTCTGTTTTTTTTTTTTTTTTTGGGGGGGGGGATATGTTTCTTTGTCTCCCCATTTTGTCTGCCTCCCTGTGTTTGTTTCTATGTATTGGGTAGGGCTGCTATGTTTTCTGGTCTTAGTAGCCTTTTGTAGTAGGTGTCCTATGGGGCCCATTGGCACAGTTTCCCTCATCACCTGAGCCAGGTGCTCCAGACATGTCCGTTGTGTGGGTTTTGTGTGCTCTCTTGTTGTAATTGAACCTTGATTGCTGTTTGCATGTCAGTGGGACGCTTATTGGTTGGGAGGACAGGTAGTGACTATAATTGAGGAGCTGTGATGGGACTGACCATACAGTACAGGATTTGCTTTATCGGGTTTCTGGTGCCTGCTGATTCTGCCCTTTGGGTGTTTCATTTGTGGAAATGGTTGGGTGGTGCTCTGGTGTGGTCTGAAGCTAGCCACCAGGCGTGTTTGTTATGGAGCCTCTTGGTTGGGGCTGTGTTACAGGCCAATGTCAGATGCTGCCTGTGCCCTGCCCTGTGCCTCTTAGTAAGAGCTACAAAGTGATCTGCAGATGGTTTCCACATGTTCTGGGCTTGGTGGTACCTAGGAGAGGCTAAGCTGTGATCTGAGGCCGCCTGCTGCTAGTGCTGAGCTTGGCACTGCTTAGCAAGAGGTACAGGGAACACTGAGGTGAGATGCTGCTTGTTTGTGGTTTGTGAATCTTTCAGAGATTTTAAGAAAGTCTGCAGCATGAGCCAAGACAGGCCATTTGTATAGAAAATCCCCTGGAAGTGGCTTGGGTGGGCTCACTATTTGGGTGAGGCAGGATCTCAGGGAGTCACCAGGGAGAGAGGAACAGTGTTTGCTTGGTTTATGGAGACTAATATATGGCATCTTCCTGTGTCTGCATGCTGGGTCAGGGGAGGGCCCAATAAAGGAACAATGGCTTCTGCCAGTACTCTGTCTGCTAGAAAGCAGCCCCTACATCCCCCTCCCTGAATCCAGACAATTCAATTTCTTCCCATATGTCCCTGGTGGCTTTGAGCTACTGCTCCAGTGCTGGAGCTCAGACCAAGTGAGTCCTTCAGCGAGTAAATCCATGCACAGGCCCTTTAAGAGGAGTGCCTGGAATCCAGCAGTCTCCAGCAGTCCTCTATCTCTCTCAGCCACAATCTCCATCTGTTTTCACAGCCAGAAGTTGTGGGGACTTCTCTTCCTGGCACCAAACCATGGGCTGGGGAGGCTGGTGTGGTGGTGAGACTTCTAGTTCCTTGGGAGGGAACTCTGTAGCTGAGATATCTCTCTCTATTATTAACTGCCACACCTGTGTGTGGGACCAGCCCCTTCTGTGTCTCCACCTCTCCTACCAGTCTTCACATGACTTCTTCTGTATATCCTTAGTTATAGGACTTCTGTTCACCTAGACTTCAGGCAATTCTCAACTGTGGTTTTTCTGTAGTTTAGTTGTAATTTTGATGTAGTCATTAGAGGATCAAGCACAGCATTTTTCTACTTCTCCATCTTGACCAGAAGCCTCTAATTGACTTTTGAAGGATGATTTCACAGAGCACACAATTCTAGGTTGGTGTTTTTATCTTCAGTATTTTATTTCACTCTACTTTCTTTTTGCTTGCATGGTTTCTGAGGAGAAATCTCATGCAATTCTTTTCTTCATTCCTCTATAGGTTAGGTGTTTTTTCTTTCTTTTTGATTTTCTGCAGTTTGAATATGACATGCCTACGTGTATTTTTTATTTTTATTTTTATCCTGCTTGGTGTTCTCTGAGCTTCCTCGATCTGTGGTTTCGTGTCAGACATGAATTTTGGGAAATTCTCAATCAACAGTACTTCAAATATTTCTTTTCTTCCTGTCTCTCCTCTCGTCCTAGTATTCCTAGTATGTGTATGTTATGTATTTTGTAGTTGTTGCACAGCTATTGGATATTCTGTTCCATCTGAGGAGTGGAAAAGGCCTGGGAATTCATCTAAAACCAACTATCCACCCAAAGGAGGACTGACTTCCATTCTTCCCCAAGGTGCCTGCAAAGGAATAAACCACATTTTAGACATTTCCATGGATGGAAAACTCATTCTGGAAGCTGACTATGACTTCTCTCTATGTCAGTTTGAGATATATCTGGACTAATTTGACTGGGTTGGCAAGAAGTTCTATGTCTTCCCTCCAACCAAAAAGAAAACGTATCATTGTCCTTTTCTACTGATGCCTGAAATACCACCATTTGTCAGAGGCACTTCTTTGGGGTAAAGCTGGTCAACACACTAATCCCCCAGTAAGGTAAATTCTGTTGAGAGTTTTCAGCCTCTTTGTAAATGAGTTTTCCAATTTTCTGTCCAAGATGGAAATTGACTTACAGGAGGAGAGAGCAGGAGGGCATTGAGTCAGGCTGGGGGAAGGGGACACCTATTCAACTTAAACTCGGTAGGTTTGCTCTGTCTGTGGAGTCTCTGCTCCAGCACCCATCATTTCAGGGGCCTGGGCCCCAAGCTGACATGGAACTGGCTTCCAGATTTGCCTTTAGTTAGATCCAGTAATACCCTCCCTCCCAAGGGTCTTTCTAGTTGATTTGTCTTATTTGAGCCTTAACCTCCTTCTTTCTCCCACAATACAACCTGATTCCCTTGAAAGCCTTCCTTTGCCATCACAATCTGCCCCTGTTCAGAACCATTCAGTGGTGACTCATTGCCAACAGAGTAAGTTCCACATTCCTGACCTTGGAATTCATGCAAGGGCATAGCAAAGGGAGGGCATAGGTCCCTGGGTGCAATTTTATGCCACAAAGATGCCAGCCAATAATTTATTTCAACATTGCATTGAGTAACTATCTTTAGATATGTTGAACATTAAATGTATGACCATACCTTAGTTTTGCTATGCTCAGAACTCAGTTCTGAGTTATTCTAGCACCTGTGTAAAAAAAGAGAGCAAAAATACATTGCATTGACCTGAGGTACCATTTGCCTTCCTCAATGTTTCCAGACCTATTCATTCCTTCCAGTTTCCTTATCTTCTAGCAGTGTAGGTGGAAGTGCTATGAGGGAAAAGACACTTTCCCATCCTGCTGCAGGGGAAGAGCAAAAATGTATCAGGTGAGATGAGGCTGTTCCTTTCATCTGGACAACTTTTTTCCCCCAGAAAATTGCATGGAGACTCCCCACACCTCCTTCCATTCTTAGGGTGACTAACTGCCCTGGTTTACCTAGAACTGAAGGGTTTCCCAAAACGTGCAGTTTTCAGCCAAAACCAAGGGAGTGCTGGGAAAACCAGATGGTTGATTATTCTAGTTACTCAATTGTCACATGTGCAAGACCTTCCTGACCAACCACTCTAAAGTAATGCATGCTCCGTTCCCCACAAGCTCTATTCCTTATTCTCCTTTATTTATTTTTTAATCTCAGCTCTGTTTATTTTTAAATCTATTTCTACTACAACATAAGCTCCATAAAGGCAGGTGCTTTTGTTTTGTCACTGCTGTATCCCTAACACAGAACAGTACTTGATACATAGCAAGTAATCAATATTCACTGTTGCATGAAATACATCCAGTTTGCCTCTAAAAAGCTTGAGATACATTTTTTTTTTTTTTTTAAATCACTGAACGCCAAGGCTAGGAAGACTTACTGTCATGGCTACCGGTGATCACTCACTCTGCCAGGCATCCTACTACCAGACTTAGTCATTTAATTACATTTGGCTTAGGTTCTATTCTGTCATTTTGAGCTGTTTGTCCTGGCAATGTTACCTTCTTAATATTTCTTGTATTCATCTCCTCCTTGAAGCCCTATTGCCCTTGCCCTAGATTAGGCCTTATTACCTCCTAAAACAGAATCTTAAAACAGACCAAACTCATCACACTCCAATTTGGTTCCACCTTCAGAGTTTTTGCTTTAGTTGTTCCTTCTTGCCTGGAACATTTTGTCCCTGGATTTTCCCACGTCTGGGTCCATTGTTTCATTCACGTCTCAGATGAGATGTCACCTCCCCTGGTAGGTGTTCCCTGATCTACCTAGCCAAAGAAACCCCACCAGTTACTCTTTCTTTACCCTATTTTATTTTCTTAATAACATCTATTGCTCTTGGAAATTAATTATTTTTCTTTTTCTTGTGTGTGTGTGTGTGTGTGTGTGTGTGTGTGTGTGTGTGCATATATATATATCTTGTGTGTTATTGTATCACTAGCTCCATGAGAGCGAGGACTTTTGTCTGTCTAGTTCACTGTTCTGTCTCCAGAGGCTTGCACAGTGCCTAGAACGTAATAGGAGCTCCCAGGCTACTCTCCTCCGATCTATCTTCTACAGAAATTTCCAGACAGCTTTTCCTTATCTGAAAATCCAAACATGTCAGTCTTCTGCCAAAAATCTTCACTAGCTTACTACTTCCCCTGGGATAAAGTCAAAGCTCCTCAGCCCAGTGTTCAAGGCTTTCCAAGAACTGCAGGTATAGACAGTCCACAGCTTATTATTTATGGCTTCCCTCTCCTTCTCCCCAGCTTGAATCCTCTAATTCAGACATACTGAACTACATAGAGTTCCTGAAAGCTACAGGCTTTTAAAAAACCAAATACTGTTTCCTTTACCTGGGATGCCCTACTCTTGTTTGGGTACTGGGAAACTTCCACTCCTTCAAGACTGGAGAGAACAGTGTGGTTTACAAACAGCAATCTGGTTGAAAGAAGAGGTGCTAGTTGTTGTTTTGCAGCTGTATATACACTACAAATCCACTGAATTTACTTATTTATGATATTACTGTTTTGAAAATTCAGCATCTTAGAGTAATTTTAAAAAACAGCTATATTGAGGTATAATTCATATGCCATAAAATTCACATATTATAAATGTACATTTCAAAGATTTTAGTAAATTTATAGGGTTGTGTAATCATTACTGCAATCCAGTTTTAGAATATTCTTACCACCTCCAAAATTTCCCCCTGCTGGTTTACAATTAATCTGAACTCCCACCTCCAGTCTTAGGCAGCTATTGATCTCTTTTCTGTCTCAATATTTTACTTTTTTAGACATTTCATATAAATGGCATCATATAATATGTAATCTTTTTTATCTGGTTTCTTTCACTTATCATTTTTTGAGGTTCTTCCATGTTATAGCATATATCGGTACTTCATTTCTTTTTATTGCTGAATAGTATTTCATTGTATGTATACACCATACTTTGTTAATCCATTCATTCATCAATGGACAATTTGGGTTGCTTCTATCTTTTGGCTATTGTAAATAATGCTGTTATGAATGTGAGTGTACAAATATCTCTCCAAGACACTGCTTTCAATTCTTTTGGGGTATACCCAGAAGTGGAATTGCTTGATCATACAGTAATTCTATTTAAAAATTTTTGAGGAACCTACCATACTGTTTTCCATATCGGCTGCACCATTTTACATTTCTACCAACAGTGCACAAGTATTCCAGTTCCTCCACATCCTTGCTAACATTTATTTTCTTTTTTTCTCCTTTTGATAGTAGCCATCCTAATGGGTGTGAGGTAATATCTCATGGTTTGGATTTACATTTCTCTAATGATTAATGATGTTGAGCATCTTTTGATGTGTTTATTGATTATTTGTACATGTTCTTTGGAGAAATGCCTATTCAAATCTTTTGCCCATTTTTTAATTGGGTTGTTCTGAAATTTCTTTTCCAAAATATTTGGGGGATTTCTTATTTTTCATTGTGGTCAGAATGCATATCCTTTTAATTATTTATTTTATTTTATTTTATTTTATTAGTTTCAGGTGTACAAAGCAACGTAATGGACATTTACACACCTCACAAAGTGATAACCCCCCCCCCCAAGCTACTATCCCCTGACATCTTATATAACTGTTACAATACCATTGACTATTTTCTTTATGGTATACTCCACCTCCCGTAACCATATCTATATCTATATCTACATCTACATCTATATCTATCTATATCTATATTTAATTATAGTTGACATACAATATTATTCTACTGCAGCTTCAAGTGTACAGAACATTGGTCATGCATCTAAACAGTCTATGAATTGATCCCCTTGATAAGTCCAGTGCCCATCTGACACCTCACATAATCTTTACAACATTACAGAGCATATATCCTTTTAAATTTACTGAGACTTGTATTATGGCCTAGAATATGGTCTATCTTGAAAAATGTTCCATATGTGCTTGAAAAAAAAAAGTGCATTTCACAATTATTTGGGATAGATAGATATGTATATAGAGACAGAAATTGGAACTTATAGATACTGGAGTTCAAAGACACTGGGATACATAAACATTGAGACACACAGACATTTGGGTGTATAGGCACTGGGGCACCCTGTGTTTAGGGTAGCCAAACTTAGGGTAGAGTGATTCTGTGGAAGGCAGAGTAGAGAGATAGAAAGAAGCTCGATGTTGCCTTGGTGGCATCACTGAGCAGCTGAACTGGCTCAGCGTTCATCTGAAACCCACCATACTTTCGAATTTTTTTCAGTTGCATGTGCCAATAAATTCCCTTTATTAAGGCAGTTTGAGTTGGATTTTCTATTGCTTGCAACCAAAATCATCCTAACAAAGAGATCTATGAAATCCCAAGATATTTGGAGAAAGACGTGAGCTTAATTAATGAATACATGTTTTGGGAGTTCCACAGGCACCTTAAATTAGAGTAGCCTCCCCACCAAAGCCTAGCTCTTTTCCTATGTTCCCCCATCTTAGGAAATAATGGCTCCATCATTCACTCAGTTGCCCAAACTAGAAATAAACATGGAAGTCACGCTAGACTCCTTTCTCTCTCTCACCTGCAATCAAATTAGTCTTCATAATTTCTCCCTTCTATATCTTTATTATCTCTGCAACCTGCCCTCATCTCTCTAACCCATTGCCGCTGCCTTGGTCCAAATACTATGGCTCACAAGAACTTCTGTGATTTGGCTCCTGCCTCCCATTCACATCTCATGTAATGCTCCTCTTTCTCCTTTGATCTCTCTATTCCTGCTATGCTGAACTGTTCCCTACACAAATTTGGCAGTATTTTATTTTCCCTTATATGAGTAGAAGATAAGTTCCACGAGTGCTTGGGCCATGTCCAGTTGTTTACTTCTGAATTCCCAGCACCTAGCAGATTGCTTGGTATATACTAGGTGATCAATAATGGTAATGAAATTAATAATTGACTAAAAGAATGAATCTTTCAGCCTTTGCTCAAATAGCCCCTCTGTCTGAAATGCTCTTCCCCAACACTGCTTCTTTTGTAAGTAGTTCTTCTTTGTACTTCTAGACTGGGCCTGGGTATTGATTATTTCCTCTGGAAAGTGTGCCCTGACCCCCAGGCTGGATTCCCTTAGCTCCGTGGGTGCCCACAGACCCCTGTGCTCACTTTGGTCCGAGCACTGGTCACATTGTGTCATCATTGTCTGCTTCAACATCTATATCCCCAAGAAGGCTCAGTGTTTCTGAAAGGTAAGGCCTAGGTCACATTATCTGTTTTATTCCTAGGGCTCAGCACAGGGTCTGGCACAGAGGAAGTCTGTGGTGAACATATGTTGAATGAAGAGTGTGAATGCGTACCAAGGACGGAGCCTTTGTGTTTGTTCATGCCCATTCCACCCACTAACACCTCACCGTGGCCTGTTCTTCTCCCCTCTCTTCTCCTCCTATCCTCTCAGACCAAGCTCCTCAAGTCGGGTTCCAAACGCCTCCACCCCTTGCCTCAGGCTGCACTGGTTGTACTGGCCCTGGAAGAAAGCTCACATTTCTTATCCATGTTCCCTCTTCCACTTCACTTTTTTCTCCTTACTGTCTACCTTCCTCTCCACTTAGCACTCACCTCACACAGAGTACTCTTGTGCTCACTCCTGTCTCAAGGCTCAGGATGAGACTCCTCCCTCCCCTATTCTCTCCTTTTCTCCTCTTTGCCAATGGTAGAACACTCTGGTCCTGCAAGGCCTGGCATCAAAAGCAACTTAGATTCTTTGTGTTTCTCAGATTCTTTGTGTCTCATTGTCTGCATATTCCACTGTCTATATGTCCCATTGTTTGTGTATCCTAGTGTCTTTGTGTCTTAATGTCTGACTGTCATAGTGTTTGTGTATATCCCAGTGACAGTGTGTCCAAGTGTCAATATGTTTCAGCTTTTGTGTGTCCTAATGTTTTTATGTCCTAGTGTCTTTGTGTTGCAGTGGTTGAGTATCCCAGTGACTGTATGTCCTAGCTTTTCTCTATGCCCAAGTGTCTATGTGTCTTAGGGTCAGTGTTTGTGTATCCCAGCATCTGTTTTCTCGGTGTTGGTATTACTGCTCTGTGTAGGTGCCCTTGTCTCTGTGCCCCAATGTTTGTACATATCCCAATAACTATATTGAACAGTGTTCGCGTGTCTTAGTATCTGTGTATATCTCAGTGTGGTTTTTTTCCCCCCGTATGTCCCAGTGGCTGTACATCTCAATGTCTGTTTCCTAGTGTCTGCGTGTTTCAGGGTCTGTATATGTTCCAATGACTGTTTGTCCCAGCCTGTGTGCTCCAGTATCTGTGTTTCTCAGTGTCTGTGTGTCCCAGTGTCTGTGTGCATTATATTTCTGTGTGTCCTGTTGACCAAGTGTGCTTATGTTTGTGTGTCCCAATATGTCCTAGTATTTATATATACACTAATGACTATTTCCCAGTGTCTGTGCATTATATTGTCTGTGTGTTCCAATGTTGTGTATTTCCTGATGACTATATATCTCAGGGTCTGTGTGTCTTGGTCTCTGTAAGCTGTGTGTGTGTGTGTGTGTGTGTGTGTATGTGTGTGTGTGTGTGTGTGAGAGAGAGAGAGAGAGAGAGAGAGAGAGAGAGAGAGAGAAAGAGTTTTTCTGTCCCAGTGCCTATGTACCCCAGTGTCTGTACATCCCTGTTTATGTGTTTTATTGTCTGTGTGTCCCCATGCCTATATGCCCCAGTGTTTGTGCATCCCAATACCTGTGTTTCCTAGTATGTGTGTCTTATACCATCTGTGAATGTCCCAGGGTTAGTGTGTCCCAATGTTTGTGTTCCCTGTGTGTGTACACCAGTATCTATATGTTCCAGTGTCTCTATATCCCAGTCTGTGTGCCCTAGTGACTGTACACCATTATCTATGTGTCCCAGTGTCTGAGTGTCTCAATGACTGTATGTCCTCATGTCTCTGTATACCCAAGTGTCTGTGTGTTTTAAAGTCTATATGTCTCAGTGTCTATGTACCATGATGTCTGCGTATACTAACTTCTCTTTTTCTCTGTAAATGAGTGCATTGATGTCTGTGTGCCCCGAGTGTCTGTATATCACAGTGTCAGCATTATATCTCAGTGTTGTATGTTTCAGAGTTTCTGTGTGCTTCAGTGTTTGTATCCCAGTCTGTGTGCTGTAGTGTTTTTGTTCCAGTGTCAGTGTATCTCAGTATTGGTGAAAAGAATGTCTGTATGTCCTGGTGTCAGTGTATCCCCATGTCTGTAAGTTCCAGTGTTATATGTCCTAGTGTCTGTGCATGTCCCAATGACTGTATATTCCAGTGTTTGTGTCAATGTCTGTATGTCCCAGTGTTTGTGTGTTCCAGGGACTGTGTGTTCCAGAGTAAACATGTTGCAGTGTGTCTACATGTTTTGGTGTTTGGTGTGCCTTAGTGTCTGTACTCCAGCTTCTGTGTGTTTGAGTCTGCATATCCCAGTGTCTGTATGTTCCAGCAACTGTGTCCCTGTGTCAGTATGTTGTGATGTGTGTAAGCTTCAGTGTTTCTGTGTGCCTCAGGAACTAACTATATCCAAGTGTCTGTATATCCCAGTGTTTGGTGTATCCTATTACTGTCAGTTTCAGTGTTTACTACGAGTGTCTGTGTTTTTCAGTGCCTGTATGTCCCAGTTTTGGAGCACCCCAATATTTGTGTGTTCCATTGTCTGTTTACCACAACATTTGCATGTGTCAGTGTCTGTGTATCTCAGTGTCTGTATGTCCCAGTGGTTGTATCAGTGTCTACGCACCCTGTTTCCCAATGCCTAAGTGTTCTAGTGACTGTATCCCCCAGTGTCTCTGTACATCCAAGTGTCTGTGTGTCTCAGCAGCTGGGTGCCAGTGTCTATTCACCCAAATGTCTGTGTGTCTCAATGTTTATGTATCCCAGTGTCTTTGAACTCCAGTGTCTATAAGTTCCAATTTCTGTCCCTACCCAACTGTGCACCAGTGTCTGAGTGTTGAAATGACTGTGTGCCAGTGTCTGTATATTTCCCAGTATCTGCATATTTCCCAATATCTATAGATCACAGCTTCTCTGTACTCTAATGCCTGGATGTTCCAATATCTGTTTATGTCCTAATGACTGTATGTTCTCATGTCTGTGTGTCTTGATGTCTGTGTATGTCCCAATATCTGTGTTCGTCATGTCTATATGTCCCAGCGTTTGTGTACCCTAGTGACCATTTGCATGTTGCATGAATCTCTTAGTTTATGGGTTTCTGTGTATTTCAGTATCTATAGACCAGTGTCTGTACATTTCAGTGTTTGCTGTTTCACTGTTTGTGAATCAAAGTGTCTGTGAGTGTCAATGTTTTTGTATGTCCTTGTGTCTGTGTGTTCAGTGTCTGTGTCCTATTGTCTATGTTTCCCAGTATCAGCATATTACTGTATATCTCTGAGTTTCAGGTTTTTGTGCTACAGTCTTTGTACACCAGCTCCTTTGTGTCTCCGAGGTGTGTATCCCAGTGTGTGTGTGTGTGTGTGTGTGTGTGTGTGTGTGTGTCCCAGGTTCTATATATCCCTTTGTCTGTGTATCCCAGTGTCTGCGTGTACCAGTACCTGTATAGCAGTATCTGGTCCCATTGTCTTTGTGTACCACCATCCCTGTGTGTTCTGACATCTGTTCTAGTGTTCATGTGTATTAAGTGTTTGTATGTGTCAGTGTTTCTGGTGCGTTAGTGGTTTCTACATTTCCTATGGCTGTGTGTATCTTAATATCTGTATGAGCAATTTTTTGGTTATGTTCCAGGGTCTGCGTATTTTAGTTTCCCAAGGTTCCTGTGTCCCAATGTCTCTGTATTCTGGTGTCTGTGATTTCAGTTGTGTATTGCGGTCTAGTATCTGCATGTCCTTGGTCCTCTGTAAGTCTGTGAGTTTTGTGTCCAACTCTTTATGCATCCTTGTGTTGTACATCCTTTTAGTCTCTGTGTTTCAGTGTCTATATATTCCTATCTCTGGGTATCCCTGAATCTCTGTATTCCTCTTCTTCCATGTTTTTGTCTCTGTCTGTCCCGGATTCCTGTGTTTTAGTGCATGTGCATCCTTTTCCTTGAATGTACTTGAGTTTTTGCATAGCCTGAGCCTCTGTGATCTAGTGTCTGTGTATCCTTGTCTCAGTGTGCACATGGATTTCTGTATCAGTGTCTGGGTATCCAGTTAGCCTCTGTGTTCAAGTGTTTGTACATGCCTTTTTTCTGTGCATTGCTGAGTTTTTGTGTGTTTCTGATTCTTTACGTATCCCTGAATCTTTACATGTCCTTGCATCTTTGCATGTGATCGAATGTCCATGTATCTTTGTGTCTGGGCACGCATGAGCCTCTGTGTTCCAGTATCTGCGTGTTCCTATCCCTGTACATCCTCAAGTCTTTGCATATCCCTGAACCTTGGTGATCCAGTTTAAGAGTATCCCAGAGTCTCTGCATTCCAGTGTCTGGGTGTCTTTCCCTGAGCCTCTGTATTCCAGTGTCTGTGCTCATGAATCTGCTTATGCCTCCTTCCATGTGCCCTTTGTTGGTGAGTCCCTGAGTCTGCATCTTTGGAACTTTGCCCTCCATGTCTGTGATTTTGTCTTTATCCCACTTCTCCATTTATTTTCCCCACTTTTGCCAATGTCTCTGCATTATTGTTTCTTTATGTTGCTGTGGTTGTGCCTTAAGTTGTTCTGTGACTCAATAACGCTCTCTTTTTCAGTCCCTGATCTTTTCTCTGGGTCCCCATGACTGTGTGCTTGTTTCTATGGGTCTGTTTGACAGGGTGTCTCTCTGCATCTGTTTCTTTTTCTGTCTTCCTCTGTCCCTGGTTTTGTTTCGACCTCACTCACCACCTCTGTGTCCCTGTCTCTCTGTTTGTGTCTGGAGTCTGGGTCCATGTCTTTTTCTTTTTGAGCCCACTCTCTGTTTCCTTGGGGCTGATTCACTGTCCCTATCCCTTCATTTGTGGCCTTGATTGCCTCTTTGTGTGTCTTTATTTCTGGGTGGCCCCAGGTGTATATTGATTCCGTGTCTTTGCATCCCTTCCTCTCTGGATAGATTCCCTTGTCACTGTGTCCTGCCCATTTGCTTTTGTTCTGTGTGTCTGTTTCTATGTGTCTAAGTTTCTTTGTTCCTATCTTGATCCTACTAGATGTGTTCCTGTGTTTCTCTCCCAACGTCTATCCATATGACTGTATTTGTGGATACAAATTTGGGGGTTCACATCCCCATTTCTACTTGTTCTAGGATCTCTGTCTCTAAATTCCTCTGTCCCTGTCACTGTGTCTCAGTGTCTCCATTATATGGGAATCCTCTTGCCTGTCCTTATGTCTTTGTTACCTGGCCTGACCCCTATCTCTTTGCCAGTGTTTGTCACTGCTCATGTGTCTCTATCCCCATGTCTTTGTCACTGGATCTCTAAATATATAAGTCTGTGTTCCTGTCTCACTCTTAATGTGTTCCTCTGCATGTGACTGTGTCCTTGGGTCTTTGTCACCAAGTCTGAGCCTGTGTAACATCTGTTTCTACATATTTGTAGGCCTGTGGCCCTGTGTCTCTGTGTTCTCCTCTCACCCCCCACCCCATGTCTGCAAGTCAGCATGTCAGTATGTCTTTGTGTTTCTAGTTCTCTGTTCTTGGTGTTTTGGACTATGGTCTTGACTGATGTCTCCCTGGTTACCTCTGTGTCCCTGTGTCTCTATATGTCACTGTGTGTCTTGATCCTTCTGCTCCTGTATCTGAATCTCTGCATATCTATAGTTTGCATGTTGTTATGTCTCGGTGTCTTCACAATACTTACTGTGTGCTTGTCCCTGGGTGACCTTGTTTTTGTCTCCCTGCCTTTTTGTCTGTGACAGGGACAGATTTCAAAATGTACCTCAAAATTGGAATACAGAAGCCCAGCAAGTGAACATCTGTTTCTCTGGGTTTATGTCCCAAATGCTATCCTCGCCACCCTCTTTGTATGCCTATGTGTCCCTACATGCATTCTCTTTGTTTTCAGATGCCTGTGCCTCGTGTTTCTGAATGTCTCTATCACACTATTTCCTCATCCACGTCTGTGTCCTTGTTGCTGTCTTTCTGTGTGTGATCCTGTGTCTTTGGTTGTATGTATATGTGTATGTCTACTGCTGTGTTATAGGTTCCTTTTTTATTCATTCATTTAGCAAATATTTACTAAGCACCTATTAAGTGCCAAGCACTGGGGATACATAGATAGTTCAGAAAAGTTCCTTGCCCTCAAAGAGCTCACAGTCTGTCAGGGATCCAGACAAGTAAACAGATAATCACTAGTATGATAAATGCTGTGAGCTTGGATGGGGTGGGGTGGGCTACGAGGACACAGAAGGGAACTGAACTCAATCTAGGGAGAAGGATCAGGGAAGGCCTTCTAGAGGAGATGACAACTAAGACTTGAAGGATGGGTAAAATTTACCTACATGAAGCTAAAGAAGGGAGTCATGCAGAAGGAAAAGCACATGCAAAGGCCCAGCAGTGGGAGACAGTATAGCTTGTTAGGGGAACTCCAAGAGCCTTAAATACGCTCTGGGAGCCAGAGAAGGTTGTGAGCAGGACTGGTGACTCAGGTTTTGGTTTTAAGAAAGTCACCTCTAAAGCTGGTGTGGAATATGGATTGAAGAGAGTAGAGACTGGAGATAGGAAGGACTGTGAGGAGGTAGGAGTCCCTAAGTCTCTAGGTCTCTAGGTCTGCATGTCTATGTATGTTTGTGTGTCCTTATATATGTGTCACTTCATGCATGTGGGAGTGTGTTTTTCCCTGTGTGTGTCTTCATGTCGCTAGGTCTTTGTTCCTGGCTCACCCCATGCCCTGGCTTCTGAGTCTCCTAAACTCAGGTCTCCAGGCTCTGGGGTTCAGGTGCCATCACAGGACATAGGCAAGGTAGGGGTGGCCCAGCAGCTGCTGTACATGAGAACGTTTCACTAGCCAGCAGGAAGCCCAGCGGGGCAGCAGCCTTGGCGAGTACTTCAGCAGCTTCTTGCCTAGAACCACAGGCACATCTGGGCCTTTTTGCCTCCGTAAGCATGGCCCCGTAGACCCTGCCACCAGTCGGATGTCTGCGTACTGGAACTGTCCTGAGGGAGAAAGATGCAGCACCAGTCAGGGCAATGAGAGCTCTGAGAGGAGCCTAAGTTGGGAAATCTAGAAGTAGAAGTGAGAGGGATGAGGGGCAGCAAAGGCCTGGAGAAGGGAAGAGGCTGGGCACTGTGGGAAATGTGGAAGAGCCAGATGGCACAGAAGTGTAGCAAGGAAGTAGGGAACCAAGGTGGATGAGATGGCAAGAGGAGGGGGAAAGTCAGGCTTGGAGGCAATGACAGGGAACATTGGTGGGAAGGGCAGGAGAGGAGTGAGGAGGCCCAGAGAAAGTACAAATATCTGTCCAACCCACCATCACTGCCATCACTTGTGTAGGCCTCTGTCTCAGGCTTTGCCAGTGTCTCCTGAGGTACCGTCTGACTTTCTGTAATGCCCATTCACGGAAGCCTCCAAAAGGATCTTTGTTATACCCAGATCTAACTGTGTCTTTCCCCTGCTTATCACCTTTCATGGCTCCCCAGTGTCTTCAAGATAATGCCAAATTCTTCGTCCTGGCATTCGACTTTGACCACTCCAGCTCCATCTCCTCTCACCTCTATTCCTTTATCACTTTTGCTCAGACTTTCAGACTGTGAATTTCTCTCCTCCAGGAGATCTTTCTTGAGCTCCAAGGCTGGGCGACGTTCCCCACCCAGGGTACCTCCAGTGCCCTGGTCTGCTTTCTATCCAGCATTAATAACTCCTGTGATCACTATCCATTTCTGAGTCTGTCTTCTCCCTAGACTAGGAGCTTCCCAAGGGCAGAGCTTGGCTGTGATTCCTCTTTGTGGTTTGGGGTGACAGGGTGCTGGGGGCTCACTGGCCTCTCACCCTGGCAGGGTGTCTCTTGGGACTGGTGCTCCCTGGCCCCTCTTAGCCTCAGCAGAACTTACCCAGCAGGCCACGGGCCATGGGGCTGAGGCCTGAGCCATTGACCACATAGAATCCCAGGTGGGGTAGTTGCAGGGTGCTGGGGTGCCTGTAGCAGTGCCGGAGGACTAGGAACTCGAGGTGGGGCCCAAGGTGGAGGGTGAGGCGGGCTGTAGGAGCCATATGGAGCTCCAGCTGAGGCCTCCTCAGCAGAGCAGGCTGGTCCCAGGACAGAAGCAAGGTACCCTCGCCTCGTACAGATATGGAAGTGCGGGTGATGTTGATCGTGTAGGCCTGGGGTTTGTCTATGGTGACTGTGATGAACTGGAAGTAGGTGCGGATCTGGTCCTCATGGCCTGGCCTTGGTGGTGCACCAAGCAGCTGTCCACGCACATGCAGCCCTGGAGGGAGGAGAGTGTGTGCCTGGAGCATAGGCTTCACATGGTCATTTACATAGTCACTCACAACACAGAAAGGGGTGAGGGCTCAGGGCCCAGGGTGCAGATTTGTGGTTAGAGAGCGAGTTCCTGGGGAAAGTACTTCTGCCACAGCCCATCTAGCTGCCCCTTCTTATGCAGTGTGTAGGCATATATGTATGTGTGTGCATACTCACTCCAGTGGGGCTGTTTGCATGTGTTTGCCTCTGAGTGTGTAAATGTGTGTGTTGGTTATGTTCACATGAGCATCTCTGAGCCTATCAGTGTAGCTGCATATATACAGAAGGTGCTGTGTTGGAGTGTGTATTTTTTTGGTTGTGTTTCTGTGTATTTCTGGATATGTTGTGTTATATGTCTTGGTTGAATAGTTTATGTCGTGTGTGTCTGGTGGTATGTTGGCAGATACTGATGTGTATCTGGGGGTGACATGGTGAGTATTGTGTGCACTGGTGTGTTTCGTATGTTTAGAGTAGCAGAATATATGTGCCTGTGTGTGTGTTGAATTCCTGGGTATTGGGATGAATCTGGAGTATTAGTGCATGTATGTCTGAGTGTGTTGATGTATGTGCCATTGTGTATATCTGGGCATGTATTGTGTGTCACTGTGTGTCTGGATGCATATTTGTACGTCACTTTGTGTGGGTGTGGATAGTGTCAAAATGTGTGTGTCTAGGTATATATTTGTGTGAGTTTACTGTATGCCCGGGTGTGTGTGTGTGTGTGTGTGTGTGTGTGTGTGTGTGTATCTGTGAGTGTCTTGGTGTTTGAGTATATTCATGTGTGTTTTCATTTGTCTAGGTGTTTACTTGTATATTAGTGATGTGCACTGTTGTGTGTTTGTATTAGTCCACAAATGTCTGGGGGTGTTGACATGAGTATATCTGGCTGTGGTGCTATATGACGTGGAGTTCTTGGGGCTCTCACCTGCCTTTGGGTCATCTATGAGCTGTAGCAGGTCCCCTGGGCGCCCATCCAGTGTGAAGCAGATTCTCTCTTCTGAGCGTGGGATGCGGACCACAAAGTGGGGGTCCCCATCTACTGCAAGGCAGGAGATGAAATTCTGAAGTTATGGCCCTAGAATGAATGGGAGGAGAGGAGAGGGCAGGCGAGAGGAGAGGAAGGTAGGAAGCCATGTCTGTTTCTCCCCAGAGAGAGCACAGCCCTAGTCCCAGTGCACAAGCTGTCCTATACTCAAACAGTACAGTGAGAGTGGCTGGCTTACCTGAGGATGAGAAGGTGAAGATGCTTGGCAACATGCCTGCGAAGGAAAGGGGACTGTGTTGGTCAGGAGACTGATCTATCACATTCCCAGGACTGTGGGACACCCTGGCTTTTAAGTCACCTCCTCCCAGATAAGGGCCAAATTTCTGAGCTCAGCATTTAAGTCTTTTTTGGAATTTAGCCCCTGCCTAGCTCTCCAGTCTTCTCTTTATGCTTCAGCACAACTGAACTGACTTTGAGTGCCCTGCCTTCTCTTGCTAGTGGCCCTTTGCTTCTGCTTCCCCGCTACCTGGAATGTTTTCCTTTTCCTTATCTACCAAGGATCAATTTCTAGTTACCCTTCAAGGCCAACTCAAATTCTATTTTCTCATACTCTCTGCCTGATGTAAGTAGAATTCTAAGATGGCCCCCAAGATCCCCTGGTGTACACACCCTGTAAAATCCCCAAGACTGTGATAGGATGAGACATCACTCCCATAAATAGGTTATGTTATGTGGTGCAGTTGACCTTAAAATAGGAATATTATCCAGTTGGGCCTGAGCTAATCACACAAGTCCATTAAATCTGGGTCAGAGTAGTCAGAGAAATTTGAAGTGTGAGAAAAGATTTGACATGAGGGAGATTCTCCATGGCTGTCCTTGAACATGGAAGGGGTCATGTGGCAAGGAATGCTGAAGACCTCTGGGGCCTGAAAGTGCCCCAGGAGGTCTCCAGAAGTGGAAAGTGACTGCCAGTCAACAGCCAGCAAGCAGAAAGGGATCTCAGTCCTATAAACTCAAAGAACTGAAATTTGCCAATAACCTGAAAGAGCATGGAAGAGGACGAGAACTCAGTCTGACAGACACCTTGATTCCAGTCTTGCGTGACCCTAAGCAGAGAATCCAACTAACATGTGTCCAGACTTCTGACCTACAGAACCATGAGATAGATAATTAATAGGTGTTGCTTTAAGCTACTAAGTTTTGTGGTAATTTCCTTGTTTCCCCGAAAATAAGACCTAGCTAGACAATCAGCTCTAATGCATCTTTTGGAGCAAAAAGCAATATAAGACCTGGTAGTTATATTATATTATATTATATTATATTATATTATATTATATTATATTATATTATATTATATTATTATATTATACTATGTTAAAGACCCAGTCTTATATTATAGTAAAATAAGACTGGGCCTTGTATTAATTTTTGCTCCCAAAGATGCATTAGAGCTGATTATCTGGCTTGATATTATTTTTTGGGAAACACGGTTGTTATTCAGTAATAGAAAATTAACACATTGCCTGGTCTCTCCTTTAGGCTCACACAACACCTGTGAGAATTCTAATCAACTAGAAATGAAACCTTAGGGGTCTTAGTCAGGGGAGCTCCTTGTTCACCTTTTACTATCTCCACAGAACTTCCCTGAGAGTCCATGCTGCCTCCAGCTCTTCCCAAGGTCTCTTCAGAATTGCCTTTCCAATGTGGATTTCCTGCCAAGCACAAAAAAAATTAGAGAAATCTTTCATACTCCCAGGAAAAAGATGCCCTGGGCCAACCAAAGGGCGTACCTTCCTTATGACCAGGAGAGTCCCCATTAGAGACCCAATCTGACCTGCATATTGCCAAGACTGGGACCTTATGCTCTCCACAGCATCTTAGTATTTCAAGCTTAGTTATATTAAAAATTCTTCCTCATCCTTATAGCATTTATTCATTCATTCATCCATCCATCAATTCATTCATTCAGGCACTGTTTAGGCATCAGGGATATAGTGGTGAAAAAGGCAATCATGACTGTTGACCTGATGGAGCTCATATTTTACTCTGAGAGGCAGACATGAATGAAATCTTAACTACCAAAGATGATAAATGCTATAAGAAAAAATAACAGAGTGATTGGGGGAGTTACAGATACTTGACGTAATCTGGGGTGGTGGGGGTGGATGGGAAGGATATCTGGACTGAGATCTAAGTCATGAGCTAGAGTATGAATGGTAATGGAAGAGCTGAGGGTAACGGGAAAGTGACAGGGCAAGGCAGGTCAGATAGGCTACCAAGCAGGGGAACAGCTTGAAAGCAGTCCCTGGGTGGAGGCAGGAGTGGGGGCAGGGCCCACTGGTGGATCAGAGAGACCAGTGAGGCTAGAGTTCAGAGAGTGAGTGGGAGATGGTGAGATCAGAGAGGTATGAGATAGAGGGCAGATCATGAAGGGCCTTGTAGACCATAAAGAGGACTTTGAACTTCATTCTAAGTGTGAAGGAAGGGAAACCCTTAGGGGGTTAAGTAGGGAAGGGACATGAAGTAATCTGTGTTTTTAAAAGATCCCTTTAGTTCCTGGAGGAGAATGGCCAAGAGATTCTCTCAAGAGAGGAAACAGGGGCAGGAACAATTTTCTAGGTGAGACACAAAGGTAGTTTGACCTGTGATAGTGACAGTTGGGGTGGTGAGAGTGGGTGCATTTGGCAAATATATTAGAGGCAACATTGTCAGGAGTTGAACATGGAAGGGATATCGGGGTGGTGGTGAGGGAGAGGGGCATGTTGAGGATATCATACCCAAATTTGTATCCCTGTGATTTACCGCCACGCTCAACTGGTTCTAATCCTGCCCTATAATGTCACTCAGGAAATGTCACTCCTCTCAGGAAAGCAGAATAGTGGAATGGTGAAGCACATTAAGTCTGGGACTGGATTATACAGGTTAAACTTTCTCACTAGCTGTGTGACATGGAGCAAATTACTTCACTTCTCTTTGTGCTTCAGTTTCCCCATGTGTAAAATGCACATATTGCATAAGCCTTGTACACTCCCAGTTTCTGATGCTCTCAATTTATACCTCCCCCTCGTGTCTTTACCTCTTGTCCATGGTACTCACCATCTTCATCAGGAGTGAGGAAGGTATAGAAAGCCGGTGGGTTCAAGGACTCCACAAACTTGGACTCCACCATTGACTCAGACAGAAGCTCTAGCTCCTCAGGGAGAAGGAGCAGGCTGACTGTCTCAGGGAGGGTGCTAGAAGGCAGCAAGACTGGCAGGTTCGGGGGGCTTCCTTCTGGCATAGGCTTAGAGCTATTGGGTAGACCCATTCTTGGGACTGCTGACACGGATGGTCCCAGAATTTGCCTGGTTCTTTGGGGCCCTGGCAGCAGGTCATGCTGATGCTGGAGCTTTCCAGGGGACAGCAGAGAGGGCAGGGTGGGATGAAAGGGAGTAGGGGGTGGTTCTCCAAGGACAGAGGTGGTCATGTTACTTCTGGGAGTTATGGGATTTGAGATTGTGCTTGGGAATGTGCTTAGGCTCTGAGGAGGTGGGGGCCTGGGTTTGGCAGGTCTGGAGAGTAATGGAGTATTGCGTTTATTGGGGGTTGGAGTCCTAGGTTTGGAAAGTGATAAACTTGAGGAAGTTTGGTGAGGTGGAACACTAGATTTAAGAGGTGATGGGACTTTAAGGGTCTTGGGTAAGAGGATCCCAGGTCTAGGAGGTGACAGGTTGTTTGGGTACTTTGGAATAGGAACTTTTGGTCTGTTCTGTGGTGGGTATTTGGGGATCTGAAGTGTGGAGACTCCAGGCCTGGGCCATGGCAGATTTTTGGGTGACTGTGATGTGAATACCCCAGGTTGGGGGTATGATGGGGCACCCAGTTTTGGTTGTGATGATGGAGCACCAGATTTGGAATGCAGTGGAGTGACATGTTTCATAGTGCCAGCTTTGGGCTGGGATGGGGTGTCAAGATTCAGAGGTGGGACTTGTAACTTGGAATTCATGGGTAATAGGGTACCACGATTCTGGTGTGATAGAGTGCTGGACTTCAGAAGTAATAGGGTACTGGAATTTGAGGGCACAAGGGCAGCAGATTTTGTCCTGAGAGTTGGCTGAGCCAAGGTGCCAGAATCATGTTGTGCTGGAATTTTGGGCCTTGGGTATACTAAGGTGGGTAGGGTACTAGGGCTCTGACCCAGTGGTTCCAATTCCTTGGAACTGGTCATCTTCTTTGTAGCAGGAGAAGTTGAGGATAAGTAGAACTTTGGTTTCACAAGCCTTGATTTGGGAGAGACCTTGGACACAAAGGCTGGCTGGGCTGTGCCTGCCCCTGGGCCGTGCCTGCTGGTGGCTGAGGGCATGATGGTGCCTGGTACAGTTGTGGAAGAAGTCTGTCTCCTAGCCTCTTCACTGGCCTCCTTGGGCTGCACCATGACCAGTGAAGTCAGAGGTGTAACAAAGTTGTATTCAAGAGACAGGTTGAGGATTTTGGCAGCTAACAGGTGGCGAGTGGTGGTGTCACGGGCTCGGAAGCGTGACTCCAGCAGTTCTCCAATGGTGACATAGGCCCAGAGGCGGCGTATGAAGTGGGCTACACTGGGGGCTGGTTCACCTGGGCAACCAAAGGCCTTCTGGCTGCTGTTGGTGGCCACCTCACTGTGGTGGGTCACAAGAAGCTGATCTTTGGGGCCACGGGCTGCCAGGTGGATGCCCAGTTCCTGTTCACCTGGCTGCACCAGGCCTGCCACCACCAGCTCTGAGCCACCAAAGTAGTTGGGGAAAAGGGCCCAAGGGGAGGCACCAACCAAACCACCCAGGTAGTCCAGACGCACGTCTGCCAGCACAGGCATGGAAATCTCTTCATAGAGGCCCTCTAGCTGTAGGGCTGCATCGGTGTCCTCGTATATGCGCCGGGCTGCTCCCCGGTTCTCCAGGGACAGGCAACGTAGCAGTGGGAAGTCAGCATCATCCCCAAAGGCCAAACTGAAAAGGGACACCCTGTTGCTCAGCGCCTGACGGACGTTGGATAGGATCACACTGGGGGTTGTCACGCCGGCCGTGGGCTCCCCATCTGTCAGGAAGATGATGAGAGGAATCCTCCACACACTGGAGCCCTTCTCAGGCTCCTGGTTGCTATGGTTCAGCACTGAAGCAGCTGCCAGCAGAGCTGCATTGATGTCAGTCCCTAATTGGGGAGCAGACTGTGAGACCATCTTTTCTAGTTACTTCTACCCCCGTTGCAGACACACTGGATGCCTCACCAACCTCCCAGGATCAGTCATATCTCCTCATCTTTGCTTAGACTGTCTCTGCTGCTTATCCTTCCCAAGCCCCGCACCCCCACACAGGCTCTCTGAGATCTGAGAGTGGGGCCCATATGTCCTTGGCTTTTATAACTCCCTAGATCAGACTGTGCTTTGCCTGTTTCCTTGGGGGATGTCTCATTCACTAGTCAAATTGGCAGCGCCCCAGTGATAGCACCCCCACCTCCACGCTACAGGGAAAGAAAAAGCTGCGTTGATAGGAGGTGGTGGTGGTGATGGTGGGAAGACTTCAGTAATTGAGAGGAGATTGATCAAAAGCCAGAATCAGGGCAGCAACTTGTTCAAATGCTTGGAAATAAATATCTAGATTATTGATTTTAAAAAGCCTTACCAAATTCTTCTACATATGTACTTTAAAGAGGAGGAAACTCTGGTCCAAAGAGGAATGTGTCATAAAATACATGGAGAATCAGCTGTGCTCTTTCCACCAGGAAAAGGGACATGGAAGACACGTATTTGTGTAAAATATAATGGTGATATTCCAGGCATTGTGAGAGGTGAAGTGGATGGGGGAATGAAGGGAGCCTTTCAAGAATTTCCCATATCACCTCAGCCTGCCCATCTGTGTAGGTAGCTCTAACACTTACAACCATCAGCTTCCAGGTGTCCCAGGTAGTCCTTGGCACTGTGGATGTTCTGGATGGTGGCCTGGATGGAGCCTCCAGCTTTCCAGACACTAACTGTGTCAGAAAAGGAAATGATGTTGAAGTAGTCATTGGCCTGCAGGTCACCAAGGATCACATCCATGGCTTTTTTAGTCTGTGGGATATGGATAAAGTGAAGGAGATGGATCAAGACTTGAGGTCTTGCTCAAGACTGAAACACTCTTTCTATACAAGGTATTAAGGTCTAAGTGTTGTATAGTTTTAAGACTCTCTGACTCCAGCACTCTGTCAGTCTAGGATTCTCATGTCAAAATGCTCTGTAAGCTCTATGGCCCAAAACCCAGACCTGCACTGCCCAATGGTAGCTTCTAGCTGCATGGAGCTGTTTAAATATAAATGTAAGTTAGTTAAAATCAAAGGATTTTTTTTCTTTATTTGTAGTAGCCACATTTCAAGTGTTCAATAACCATATGTGGCCAGTGGCTGCTGTATTGGAAACCTCAGAATTTTAGAGCATTTCCATTATCAAGTTATGTTGGACAGTGGTGATCTGGAAGATTCAAGCTCTATGCTTTCAGAGTGCTAGGATTCATATGTTCTATGGTTCTTGGAACCATACCCAGTATTCCATAACAATGACCCAGGATTCAATGATTCCAGGACCCTAAAATTTAAGAGCTTTATGATTCCAGGTCTTTATGTCTATCTTTCAATGACTTTGCATGCTTTAGTTCTGTTCCATCTATTCTGTTCCTCTACCTCACCATCTGTTTCTTCCAGGCTGGTCTTTTCACCAGCCCCCAGATAACCCAGATTCCATTTTGTCTCCACGACTGTACTCTTGTTTTGTCCTTTAGATAGCAGATCTTCTCACTTCTCCTTTACTAATTCATATCTTCACTGCTCCTTCAGTTGCTCCTTCTCTGGGAAGTCCTTCTTTTATTGCCTATTCTGACCCATGCCATTCTCACCCAGACATTCCCTGTCTCAGACTTTTCACCGACTGTCTTATGTATAGTATTTTCATTCTCCATCCAGATATTTAGCCCTCTTTGAACAGGGTTTAGAACGCTTCTTCTTGGCTCCCTTCTCTATGATAGTATTTAGCATAGGGCTAGGCACATAGGAGTTTCAGGTATGTAGGTTCTAGTATTAGGGACCATTTATAGGACACTTGCTATGTTACAGGCACTGTACTACTTTAGATGCATCAACTCATTGAATCCTCACAGCAAAACAATGAGGAAGATGCTAATATTATCCCCCATTTACAGGTGATGACACTGAGGCCGAGAGGGGTGGAGTGACTTGCTCAAGGTCACACAGCTAATCATTGATGGACCAGGAACTCAAATCTATATTTTGGAGGTATTAAATCCAGTGACTTTAAGCATAATATTATACCTTCCACTCTTTATATCGTTATGGGTTCCAGGAACCCCAGGTAGGACACTTGTGGCCCACCTTTTTCTACATCTTGAACTGATAGAAGATGACTTGAATGCTTCTAAGTGGACCAGAGTCCTTCCTGCCATAGAATGAACTCAGGGGAGAGGTCACACAGTCTGGGATAGGGAGTGAACACCATATTCTTGTTTCTATTGAGAGGGCTAAGACATAGAGGATGGCCTTTTCTGAGACCCTTGTTAACCAGGGACAGATTGTGTTTTTAGAAGTATGTTGTTTAATCTCCTATTATTTTGAGATTTTTTTCCACTATCTTTCTGTTATTTATTTCTAGTTTAATTTCATTTGGTTTGCGAGCATACTTTGTATGATTTATATTCTTTTAAATTTTTTAAGGTGTGTTTTATGGCTCACAATATACATAGTCTGTTTTGGCAAATGTTCCATGTAAACTTGAGAGGAATGTGCATTATGCTATCATTGGATGAAGTATTGTGTAAATGCCAATTAGATCCAGTTAACTGATGGTGCTGTTCAGTTCAACTATGTCCTTAATGATTTTCTGCCTGCTGGATCTGTCCATTTCTGATAGAGGGGAGTTCGTCTCCATTACAGTGGATTCATCTATTTCTCCTTGATGTTCGATCAGTTTTTGCCTCATGTATTTTGACGCTCTATTATTAGGTGCATACACATTAAGGATTGCTATGTTTGCTTGGAGAATTGACTCTTTCATTATTACACAATGCACCTCTTTATCCCTGATAATTCATTTGCTCTGAAGTCTATTTTGTTTGAAATTAAAGAAAGCTGCTCCAGCTTTCTTTTGATTATTGCTAGCATGGTACATCTTTTATCCATTCTATTACTTAAAAAAAATTTGTTTTTGTATTAGTTTCAGGTGTACAAAGCTATGTAATGGTTAGACATTTACACCCCTCACAAAGTAATAATCCCCCCCAGTCTACTACCCCTCTGACATCGTATATAGCTGTTACAATACTATTGACTATATTCCCTATGCTGTATTATACATCCCATGACTATATTACTTTTAATTTATCTGTGTTTCTATATTTAAAAATGGGTTTCTTGTATATAATATATAGTTGGGTCTTTTTTGTTTATTTGTTTGTTTTTAAATCAACACTGACAGTCTCTGTCTTTTAATTTGTGTATTTAGGCCATTTATGGTTAAAGTGATTACTGATATAGATTAATATTTGCCATATTTGAATTGTTTTGTATTCATTGCCCTTGTTCTCTTTTTTTGTCTTCCACTCTTTTTCTGCCTTCACTGCTTTCAATTGAGTGTTTTACATGATCCTGTTTTCTCTTATCTCTTAGCATATCTATTATATTAAAAAAAAAGTTTCTTAGTTGTTGTCCTACAGTTTACAATATGCCTTTACAACTAACACAAGTTCACTTTCAAATCACAGTATGCAACTTCATGTGTAGTGCAACTACAGCCAGTCCCTGACTTACGATGGTTGACTTAAGATTTTTTGACTTTATGATGGTGCAAAAACAATATTCATTCAGGTGAAACCATACTTTGAAGTTTGAATTTTGATCTTTTCCTGGATTAGTGATATGAGGACCAATAGTTTCTCACGATGCTAGGCAGTGGCAGTGAGCTGCAGCTCCCACTCAGCTACGCAACCATGATGGTAAATAACAGATATTCCACAGTGTACTGTATCGCCAGCGTTTTTTGGATATTGTGTTTTGTAATTTCACATCCCATCATGTCACAAGACATCCATCTATGTCTCCTGTTTCTGATGAGAAGAAGATGAGGAAGGCAATTACTCTTGAGATGAAACTCAAGATAATTGCCCAACTGTAGGCTAATGTAAGTGTTCTGAGCATGTTTAAGGTAGGCTAGGTTAAGCTATAATGTTTGGTACATTAGGTATATTAAATGCATTTTTGACTTACAATATTTTAAATTATGTTGGGTTTACCAGGTACATAACTCCATCATAAGTCAAGGAACATCTGCACCTTCTAACAGTATTCCCAATTCTTCTCTTCTGTCCCTTATGCCATTGCTGTCATTAATTTCACTTATCAATAAGCTGATTCACTGAATACATTGTTGCTATTATTATTTTGAACTAACTGTTATCTGTTAGATCAATTAATTTAAAAATATTTTATTTTACCTTCATTTATTCCTTCTCCAACACACTTCCTTTCTTTATGTAGATTCAAGTATCTGAGCTATACCATTTTCCTTCTCTCTGAAGAACTTCTAACATTTACCTGTGAGAGACACGTCTACTGGAGATAATTCCCTCAATTTTTCTTTGGCTAATAGGTCTTTATTTCTCTTTCACTTTGTTGAAAGAGACAATGTTGCTGTATACAGAATTATAGGCTAGTGCTTTTTTCTTTCAACACTTTAAATATTTCATTCCACTCTTTTTGCTTGCATCGTTTCTCAAGAGCAGTCGGATGTAATTCTTATCCCTGTTCCTCTATAAGTAAAGTGTTATTTTCTTTTTTTTATAATTTATTTTTTAAATTTATTGGGGTGACAATTGTTAGTAAAATTACATAGATTTCAGGTGTACAATTCTATATTACATCATCTATAAATCCCATTGTGTGTTCACCACCCAGAGTCAGTTCTCCTTCCATCACCATATATTCGATCCCCCTTACCCTCATCTCCCACCCCCCGCCCCCCGCCCCCCTTACCCTCTGGTAACCACTAAACTATTGTCTGTGTCTAGGAGTTTTTGTTTCTCATTTGTTTGTCTTGTTTTTTTTTTTTTTTTTTTGGTTTATATACCACATATCAGTGAAATCACATGGTTCTCTGCTTTTTCTGTCTGACAAAGACCCCGAATAGCCAAAGCAATCTTAAGAAAAAAGAACAATACTGGAGGTATCACACTTCCTGACTTTGCTTGTACTACAGGGCTACAATAATCAAAACAGCATGGTATTGGCAGAAAAACAGACAAGACACATACACCAATGGAATAGAATTGAGAACCCAGAAATAAAACCACATAAATATGGACAGACAATTTTTGACAAAGAAGCTAAAAACATACAATGGAGGAAAGACAGCCTCTTCAATAAATGGTGTTGGGAGAATTGGATAGCCACGTGCAAAAGAATGAAACTGGACTGCTATTTGTCACCATGTACCAAAATTAATTCAAAATGGATCAAAGACTTAAGCATAAGACCTGACACAATAAACTGCATAGAAGAAAACATAGGTACTAAACTTATGGACTTTGGGTTCAAAGAGCATTTTATGAATTTGACTCCAAAGGCAATGGAAGTAAAAGCTAAAATAATCGAATGGGACTATATGAAACTTAAAAGATTCTTTCTTAATAGAGTGTAGGTTTCCAGTTCTTTCAGCTGAAACCTTTCCTTGTTATATAGGAGCATAGTTGATGTGGTAGTAATGTGTGGAGGAGGGGAAGCATTCCATAGTTCTATCATTAGGTCTCATCTTTTAGGGTATCTGTGCCCCTGGAATATGACCTTCACAATTGCTCCTCAGTTTTTTGCCATTTTAGATGAGATGGGAAGGCTAAAAAGGTTTGGAGTTGGGTATATAGCTTCTTCTACACCAAAGGCTAGAGGGAGATAGTTTTAAATTCTTCCCTTCTTCAGATTTAATTGCACTGTGGTAAAACACAAGTCAGTTAGCCTTAGGTCCAATGGCTTTGTAGTTCATAATTACAAGGTACAAAGGCTATACTGCCCCAGGACACTTGAACCTTACAATTCTAGAACCCCAGAGAACTATGGTTTGATATACTGCTACAAAACATTAAGGATTCAAGCTCAAAGTCAAAATCTCTTTGGTCTATAACTCCAATATCCTGTTTCAAGGGTGCTCTGATAGAAGAGCTATAACATTTAAATCTAGATGGACTCAGGATTCTATGCTTTCTAAGCACCATGGTGCCAGTAAGTTGTATTTTTCTGGCTTTCAAGTAAAAACAAACAACCAACCAAACAAAAACCAAAAACCAAAAACCTGTGGCAAGAGAAATGTTCAGAGTCTAAAATACCTGAGGTTTTTTCCTTTCTTCTTTTTTTCTTTAACTCATATTTAATGATACCAGAGTACTCTATCTCAAAAGCTCTACCATTCTGGGAACTTGTGAGCCCAGGAGTTTTGTGGTTGAAGGTCTCAAAGCTTTGAGGCCCCATAGTCCAATGTTTCAATGTTCCTCAAATTCTGAGGCGCCAGGTCTACACGGCTCCTGATAGATAAGGTACCTGGACCCTAAGGTAGGCCCCGGCCTATACGATTCAAGGGTGACGCGATGGTACGGTCTCTGGCCCCAGGGAACCAATGTTCCAGAACTCTCTGTTTGCTGAGCCTTATAAAAGAAGAGCTATGAAAGGTCCCCAAGGTCCTTGTTACCTGCTTCATCTTGGTACCAAACATGGAGCCGCTCACGTCAATCACGAACACCACGTTTTTCTCAACAGGTGGGAGGCCTCTGGGGGCAAAGTAATGAATAAAATAGCCGTCGTAAATCTGGACAAAAAAAAGTGAAACCAACACAAACTGTAAAAGCCAGTCTAAATCGGGCCCCTCTTATTCTCCTACATAACAAACAGCTCTTTTCCTTCCTAGGCCTTATCACTGTTTCTAGTTAAATAGGCATTTGTGTGCTTGTTTGTTCAATGTCCATCTCCTCCCCCAGAACTGTGTCTCTGCCGTTCAGATTGTCAATCCAGGACGTGCCCCAGAGCTGTGGAGTGATCTAGACTGGCTTGTGGCCCAAGGCTCCAAGAAGCAGGATCTCTGTAATATATGAGTTCCTGTCCATGAGAGCTGGGCTTGCACAGTCTTGAGAGCCCCTAGGGACATTTTGCCTGGGCTCCAGGAACTGTAAGTATTGTTTTAACCTCCCTCTATAGAGTGAGCCTGGGGCCCAGCTCCGTTGCTGCCAGGGGCTGGGAGTTTGCAGGGCCTCCCTCTCCTCCTTAAACCTCCTTTCTGCTGTTGCTGGGCAGAGCAGGGAGGGGAGGAGAGAGCAGAGGCTGAGCGAGTTGTTTGTTCAGAGGGGATTGGTTAGACCAGGTGCAGATGCCTAAGGCTGTAGGGGATGTGATTGGCTGCTGACCCCTTCCCCCACTCCATCTCTCCCTCCGCAGAGCCTGTGGGCTGGGACAGCTGAAGGAACGGGCGGGAGAGCAGGAAGGGCCCCCAGGACCAGTGTCAGCTCAGCCTAGGGAAGTATGAGCTTGCTGAGGGTCTGTGCTGCTCAGTATCCTGAAGCAAGCCCTGCCCTAGGATAACCAGTTTATTCTCCTCTCTGCCATTCAGGCACTCTCTGATCACAAGGCTGGACACTCTATCTCCTCCTCCGTCAGGGGATCTCGGAGGACATGGGAAGACATCTTGCTCTTCCCCTCCACCTCAGCCTTTGAATTAATTCACAAGTGCATGTCTCCACTTTCTCCTGGCACTCTACAGCAGTTCCCAAAGGCCTGGGTCAACCAGCCTGCAGCTGCCCAACCTAAAAGCAGAGGCCAGCTGTCACCTCTATTGCTCGCAGACATGGGTAGTTGAGAGCTTCTGGGGAAATCACATGCCCACCTCTCCACCGTCCCAGGCTCACCGGTGGCCCCACACCTCACACATCCTATAAGCCAGAGGCATGCATGAGCCAGCTCACCAACCACTCACTCTCCTATGGGTGGTTGTCATGCCCTTCTACTCTCAAGACATGTCTCCCTTCCTTCCTCATGAACAAAATTAATGACACCAGGCCATGTCCCTTGGACTACCTACCCACTCCACCCTGACACAGGGTCCACATCCCCATGCACCTCTTCTCTCTACTGAAGGACAAAACAATCCTGCCTTGCACCTAACGTACTACTAGCCGCTAGCACCTCCTCCACCCGTCAGGACCCTGCTTTCCTACCCACCCCATACACCCTACAGGATCTTCCTGAGAATATAAAGTTTTTGCGTCTTTTTCCATCCACTAAGACAACCCCCATTGATCCCAATCCCACCTAAACTTCAAACCAGCTTCTCTCCTCCCTGCAACACGCCACGGTCATGAAATCGGCACCTGCGAGGGTCTGGTCTTCTCCATGTCACTCCTCCACCCAGCACAGACTGGCTCCCACCTCCACCACACACTGACCCTTCTCTCACTAATGGCAACAATGTCCAAACTCAGTGGGTGTATTTCAGTTCTCATCGGACTGCACCTCCCCAGTGAGTTTCACAATTGATGGTTATTTCTGCTTTCTTCGAGAATCTTTTCCCCCGAGATTCTGAGATGGCGAACTCTCCTTGTTTGACCACTAGCTCTCTGGCCCATCTCATTCAGTCTCATTCTTGGGCTGCATGTTCTCCCCTGGTCCCTTAAGAAGCGTGTCCCAATAATTTTCAGTCATGGCATGCAAGAAAATGATTCTGTTTAGGTAGCACAATGGAGGGAAGTGGTGGGAATTTACAGCTCTGAACAGGCTGTTGGCAGTTGGTGTGGCCGGACACCCTGAGGGACGAAGAGAGCAACAGCTCCTTGAATGGGAATCTCTGCCTTAGCAACTGCCATCGTGGATCTGCTCTTGTGCTCCACACATTCTCCCTGGGGCATCTGGCTAGCTCTCTTGGATTCAATGGCTGAATGTCCACTGATGACCCCACGTCTCTTTCTCCAGTCCAGTGCTCTGCGCTCTTCCCCCTCCACAACCGCATACCCACTCACCGTCAGACATGTGCCCTTAGATGTCTGAAGATGCCTCCGATGCATCCTGCCAAACAATAAACTCATTATTCCCCAGCCCCCATCCTGCCCTTGTGTGCCTTTGTCATTTAGAGGTGCCATCATCTACATGGTCACTCCAGATACAAACCCGAGTGTCACCCCTGAGTCCTCCTGTGCCCCTCCCTCGCTCGCACATTCAACCAGCCACCAACTCCTGCTGGTTTCACCTGCTGGATCTCTCAGGTCCACGCTTCCCTTCAATGCCAAAACTACAAAGTCCAAATTCAGGACTTCTTTCTCAGGTTTCCCTGCTTCTCTTATGGCCCCTCCCATCCATACATCTTTATGACACCTGCTCGATCAAGTCTTTCTAAACACAAAGCTCGTAATGTCATGCCTCTCGTGGCTCCCTGGTCGCCTGAAGACAAATTGCATGTTCCTTATCATGCCCCCGCATCACTCGCGGCCTTCAGGCTCACCTCCTACCATTTCTTGTGCCTAAAACCACTGCTCCAGGAACTCCAACCCACTTGTCATTCCCTATACACCCTTGGATATTTCCAGCCTCCCTTCTTTGTACCATGCGGCCCTCAGTTTGCGAGAATACCTTTGCTCTCTCACAGCTCTCCTCCAAACTTGGCTCTCTTCTCACATTCTTTAAGACCCAGCTCATTCTTCACTTCCTCCAGGGAGCCTTCCCTGAGCACTTTCTCCCTGATGTGACTTCCATCATACCTTGGGTTATCATTGAAAGGGCCCTTCTCGTCTTATGACAGTATTGCCTCTCTCTGTTTCACCCAGAGACAGTGAACAGGTGTGATTCACCTCAGGTTCCCAACATCAGCCAGCAGTGGGTGTGACACATATTAGGGAGTCCGGACTGACTGAATAAAGGGGTGAATGTGCTGGGCTTGGGAAGATGGGCATACTCGAGTAGGAAAGGGAGGTAAACTGAGGGTTCTTGTTGGGGGGGCACAGGAGTCAGGACACACGACAGATGGGAGTATGGGTCACATTATGTATTGCCTTACTCCACCTATTCTACCTGTGTTTCTACTCCAGACAATGGTGGAAACAGTAAAGAATAAACACGCAGATAAATACCTTAATTCTCTCCCTCCCCCAATATCAGATTAAGAGCCTGCTGCCACCTACTGGCAGGGTGCCCTCAGCTCCTAATCTGAGAAGGCGAATTACTTTTATTCTCCTCACACAGCAGGCTGTGCCATATCCCTGTGCCTCTGCACATGCTGTTCCACCTCTCTCTGCATGCCATTCCCATCACCCTATCGGCCCAGGGAAAGATGGACGCTATTCATTCTTCCCATGTTAATTAGAAGCCAATTCTTTTAGGAAGGTTTTCTTAAAAACCTCTTCAGCGATACATATCTGCACATCGCCTATTATAGATTTATACACATGCTTAGCACATTTTATGATTGTCATGGTTCTATGTATCTGGCTCCTTCAAGACCGGGACATTCCGGAGGGAGATTAGGGGCTGTGTCCACCTCATTTCTGAGTTCTCAGAGTCAATGAGTACAGGACTGGGCTAGAGTAGCTCTGCTCAATGGAGATGTGCCCACATATGGATGGATGGATGGATGGATGGGTGGATGGATGGATGGATGGATGGATGAATGAATGAATGAGTGCACAAAGACAAGTGTAACCAAAGCACTATATTAGCCCAGAGCAGAGAGAGGACTTGCGAGTGGGGTGTGGTCATCAGGGAGGCGGCATTTGAGCAAGGTCTTTAAGGACAAGGAGGACACTGACCAGTGGGGAACAGAGGGAGAAGATATTCCCAGCACAAGAGATCGTATGAGCAAATGCTCAGACATAGACGAATGGCAGGTTCAGGTGCTTTGGGGGAACAGGGGTGTGGTGTGGTGTGTGGGGGGGACAGCTGGAGGGTGGTTGTGTGCTGGAGGCAGTGAGAGGTGTGGTGGGGAAGGCAGGCTGGGACCATACATCTCAGGCTGCTGTGCAATCGTTGGCGTAAAGCCACAGGGCTAGGATCAGTGCTCTACCCCTCTGGTAAGGCAGGAGAACTCTGCTTGTTCTTCATGAGTGTGGGAGCTCAGAATTTAAGTGGTCCCCGTTTAGGCAGATGGCTCTAGTGAGGCAAAGAGAATTTTTAAAAGTTAGAGAGCGCAAGAAGGTCCAAGAGAACATCAGAGTATCAGAGCTGCAGAGAAAAACGTGACAGCCCATGAGTGTGAGACACCAATTACTGGCCAATAATTCACTTTCCAAAAGGACTGGATAAGAGTGGACTATGACTGGATTCAATTAGGGACAGATTCATTTGGAATTCGACTCAATGTATACGGTTCCAGGTCTCCCACCCTTTGGGGGGAGCACATGTGCCCCCCAAGGTGTGAAGTCATGTGTCACTGCACATCTTCTTGTTCATGTTCACTAGTCTTCCCTGATCCCTGGGGAGAACCAAATGAGCAACTTGTGGAGGCCAGACTGTTGCCCAGGCCTGTGTGACTCCAGAGCCCATGCTCTTCCCATTCCCCTGGCCCCCTCACCTGCACATCGCCAATGATGTCCTCCATGACTACATCGTACTGGACCACGAAGTCGGCCATGATGCCTGAGCTGGAGAAGGCAGACTGGTCTTGCAGTGTGGGACAGAAGGTGATTCGGACACAGGTCTCTCCCCTCTCAATTCTGGTAGATGGAGGCAAGTCAGCCTCACCTGCATAGGTGGGAGGCTGGGTTGGGATGGCATGTAGGGCTCACTAGGCTGAAAGCCAGGCAAAGGGGCATCAAAAGCAGCAATACCTGGGGAGGGTGGCAAGTAACCCCTGCACCTCCTGCTGCTCCTTCTGCCTAAAACACTTTCCTCCTGCCCAAATGCCACACTCCTTCCTCCCCAAATCCTGCAAGGAGCTCCCCCTGCTTTGCCTCTTCCAGCAAGCCCAGCCTGAAAGACCCAGGCCTCCTCTCAGCTCCCGGGCTCTGGCAGTCTGATCCTCACACACAACTTTGCCCTGGCTCACTTGCCATCCATCCCGGGGTCCAGAGTCAGAAAGCGTGTCATGCCCCCAGGTAGTCCAGGGGCCCGGGTCTTCTCCCAGAGAAGCCATGTACTCAGTGTTGTGGAGAGAGGCAGACACACAGACAGGGCTTCGCTTTCCTCCTAGGCCCCTTAACTGCTGTAGGGAATTGCAGTGTACCAAGGGTCTCCTCTCGGATAGAATTTCATGTATTTTCTTCTCCCTCTGCCTTCTGACTCTCAGAATCACGTGTGTGAATAACCCTTTTAGCGCCTCATGAAGTCACAGATGGATTTCTGGTCCCGGATGTTTGCTGAGCTGGCCACAAGATCAACTGCTCTGGAATTTCAGTCCAAGACAAATGTCCATTTAGACATGTCTCTGTGCCTCCCTTTTCCCCCAGAAAATGGAAACTTGGGAATTCTGTGCCCCCTCCCACAGCCCCCATTCCCCCGCCTTCTTGCTACAGCTGTCAGGAAGCTTAGGGGCAAACTGAGCCCCTATACTCTCTGAGGCGCCTGCTTACATACATTCCCTTGGCTTCCTTCCTTTCAGAGGCCTTTGTTCTGTTTTATCCCCACAGGATTGGCTCTACCCTGTGTTTTAACCTTTAAGGAGCAGTGGGAGGGAGCTGCCATTTTTAGCTTAGGGTTAAGAATGCAGGAGGACTCAGATGCCGCCTGTGGGGCCCTGGAAAGTTATTCACACTCCCTAAGCCTCAGTCTCCCCATCTGTAGCACGGGAATGACAATGGCTCCAATTTCATAGACAGTGTCGGCGGGGATTAAATGAGACCCTTTATATAAAGCATTTAACACCACGCTTGGATCTAATAAGTGCTCAATAATGCAGCAGTTACTGTTATCATCAAATCTTCATTACTCTGCAACAGTGATTTGCAGGGAAGAATTTTCTCAAATTCTCGTCATGGTCCTGGGCCACAGATGGCATCTCCTCATTGTACAGATGGAAAAAGTGAAGCAGAGCATTTCAGTGATGTGCCGTCCGTCCCACCTTAGGTGAAAGCCAAAGCTGGGACTAGAACCCAGGTCTGTGTGTCTGTCTCTCTCCTTTGCATGCACCATACTGTGTCTCTGGGTTTGCGTGGTCAAATGAGCCAGGACCTCCCAGCTAAACAGCTTGGTGAGGGTGGCCACACGACATGGGCGATTTCTCTCTGCCTGTGCACTCATCCCAGAGGAGGTTGGTAGGCCTGCTTGGTGGTTCTCTGATCTGGCCGGATACCAAGTTCACCTGCAAACTGGTTACAAACAGATTCTTGGGCCCCTCCGTAACCTACTGAAGTGGACTCCAGAAAGTGGCGTCCAGGAATCTGTGTTTCTAACGTAGTGATTCTGATGCTGCCAGTCTGGCCTTCAAACACCTCTCAATGAAATTTGAAGCAAGGCTGGCAGCCAGGACATCTCTCTGACCTACAGGCTTCAGACGGTATCATCAAGGACAGCCTGCACTTTATATTAGCCTCACACTGTCCTTCCTTTCTGAGTGGTGATTCCAGAGGGAAGCAAGATTTGGCCAGTGTGGCTTCCACAACACTTAGCATTGTCAACACATGACTTCATGGAGCCCACCCAGCAACCCCTCCCCAATCTGTATTTTTTCTTGAGGGAAATTATGACTCTGTGAGGTTATTGAACTTGCTATTTCACACAGCTTGGAAAGATCAGACCAAGTTTGTAACCCAAATATCTTTAACTCCAAATATGATCTCTCCTCATTTTTTTGAATGTGGAGGTATGTTGGCAGTGAACACAGAGCAGAAGTGGTACTAGAAGAAAGCTCGGTGTAAAGAGCAGTTTCCCATTCAGGGTAGTTTTGCCGACATACTTGTATGGATGTTTGTGCGCAGGCGGCTGGTCCTCAAAGGTGGTACTTGAACATATTCAATGCCCGTTCTTTCTGACACTGTGACCTCTACACTCAGCCTTGTCACCAGCTGGCCAGGCCTCAGGCTCACCACCAGCTGATACTGGCCCTGGTGACGCTGTAACAGCTCCTCGTAGGCCAGGGAAAAAGTCACCTCAGTGCCTGCTGCCAGGGTGGTGGAGATGCGGAACTTCTCTGATTCCCGGTCCCTGGGCATGAAAAGGAGGAGGGTGGGAAGGGGATGGGATCTCATAAGGGGGAGGGAAGCTGTTAGTGACCTAGTTCTGCCCACCCCCACGCTTTGCCCAGTAGACTTGATCAGGCTTCTAGTTCAACTAAGTCTCTTGTCCACAGTTAGTCATCCACTCATCCACTCATTAATCTGTCCTTCTCCCTCATTCATCCTCCTAAATATTCTGCCTGAGAGATTCTACTACAGGCCGTTTAGTCATAAGGAAATTGTCGGTGAAAATCTGAATCTGGAATAGCACAATAAGGGGCTAATGATTTCTTTTACAAAAAGAGTTTTCAATTAACGCAGTATGCCTCTTCCCCTTTAAATAGCCCCTCATACCCCCCCCCCATGCTTTAGACTAAGCTTGTCTCAGTATGCAGTAGTAAAACCTAACATTTACGTGCTTGTCGAAACTCTTCTGGAAGCTGGGAGGAAACACTGAAGGAAGACAATACATTCCTGCCAGCAGAATGGAACTCAGGAAACAGGATTCAATTTGGAAAAATCTCATTTGAACATAACCTTACCGGAAGATGCCAATTCTTAAGCAAGCCACATCCTGCTGGCAGGAGGAAAGTAGAAATGGGGAAGTAAACTCCCGTTTGTTGAACACCTGCTCCTTACAGGCTTTGATATTCATTAAATCACATCATCTTCTTGTAATTCTATGAAGTAGAGATTATTGTCCCCACTTTGCAGAAGTAGAGACTGAGGCCTAGAGAGAACATGTATAAGCCCCTGATCACACAGCTAAAATGAACTTGTCACGCTTCAGATTGGATGGAGCCTTACCTGATGCCTACATGAGCAGCTGTCTTTCCCTGCTGATGGGCTTCCTCATAGATTTTCTTTGCCTGGTGCTTCTCTTTGACTTCTGCTACGTAGACTTTATTGTTGATGGTCCTGATGGAGCAGGAAAGAAGGACAAACAGAGAAAAAGACAGGATAAAATGAAATGGTGAGAGCCAGAGAGGGAAAGAGATATATAAAGAAGATGAAGGAGGAGAATGGGAGATGGAGAGAGAAAAAGAGCAAAATAGTACCATAAAACCAGAGTGAGAGCAGGAACAGGAAGAGAGAGGAGAGGAGACAGAAATAAAACCAGGTGAAACAGTTATCATTATTTCCTTTTGTCATGTGGGGAAATAGAGACCCCACAGTTGGTATGTGATCTGCTGTTAGAACTTTCTGTTTCCCAAAGTGTTGAATGAATTCCATGTTTTGGCACACAAAATGATTTGAGGTGGAACACAACTGAATATTTTAATTATAATTGTTATGTATTTACTGTAATGTGCATTAAACATATAAGTATCACATTGAACCCATGAGCTCACATATTATTTCTTAGGATAAGACTAACTTAGGTAATCTTAAAAAGTGTATTTAAAGAAAATGTATTAAGTAAATAATATGGTAGGTGGTACAGGCAGTAAAAATTATGAAAGCAGAATGCAAATTTCTGTAAAGGCATCTGACCCTGAGTAGGGAGGGCACTTTGACTTCAGGGAGCTCAGAGACTGATGGGATGCTAACTCAGACTTGCTTACCCCTGTTTTTCCCATTGCTCTAAGGAAGGTAATAAAGCATAAAGGAGTTCAAAGAAAGGAGAGAGCACTTTTGCCCATGTCTTCAAGAAAGGCTCCTAGAGGATGTGGCCTTGATTCTGGGCCTGAAAGACAGGGCAGATTTGGATAAATGGTCTTCACAGGCCATGCCTTCTCAATCTCCTTTGTTGGCTCCTTCTCTTCCTTGGTCTTGATCTTCCCTTCCCCTCCCGTCCTATTCCTTTCCCCTCCTCTGTTTTTTCTATAGTCACTTTCTAGGTAAGGTCATCTAGCCCCATGGCTTTAAATATCATTTATACACAGATTAATCCTAAATCTGTGTATCTCAAGAGTGGACTTGTCCCGTGAACTCCAAATCTATATATCCAATTGCTTACTTGATATCTCCAGTAGAATGTCCAATAGGCACCTAAAGCTTAACATATCCAAAACCGAGTTCCTGGCACCTCCCTCCCCCACCTCCCCAATCTGTCCTCCCTTGGACTCCCTTATCTCAGGAAATAGTTGTTCAGCTGAAATCTTAGAGTCATGCTTGACTCCCCTTTTTCTCTCACACGCTACATCTAATCCATCAGGGAATTTTGGCTCTATCTTTAGATACATTCAAAATCTGACTATTTCTCAGCACTCCCACAATTGCTACCCTGGTCCAAACTACCACCATCTTTTACTTAGATAAATGCAATATCTAACTGGGCCCACTCTTTAAAGCATTGCCTCCTTATTATCTGTTCTTTTCACAGCAGTCAGAGTGATCCTGTTAAATCCTAAGGCAGTGTCCCATCTTTGCTCAGAACTCTCTGTGGCTCCCATCTCAACTCAGAGTAAAAGTCAAAGTCCCTGGCCCTACACAGTCTGGCTCACTGTCACCTATTTAAGCCCTTCTCCTCCTACTCTTCCCCCATTCATTCTGCTCCAGCCACACTGGCCTCCCTAACTGTTTCTTGATTTGTTTATCACACACCTGTGTCAGAGTTTTTGCAATTACTGTTCCTTTTGCCCGGAACACTCTTCCTCCAGATCTTTGCAAGTCTTATACCCTCTCTTCCTTCAGGTATTTGTTCAAATGTCATTTCCTCAAGAGAGACATCCTTGATCACTCTAAAATAACACGTTCCCACTCACTCTCTAGCTCTTTTGCTCTACTTCCTATTTCTTTGTAGCACTTCTCATCTACAAACTGACATATACTTCCTTGTTTATTTTTTCCTTGTCTGTCTTCTCCATTGGACTGTGAGCTCCTTGAGGGCGGGGATTTTGTCTGTCTTGCTGGCTGCTGTATCCTCAGTGCTTGGAATATGGCTTAGCACACAGCAGGCACGCAACAATTATTTGTGGAATGGACATTTTGGACAGAAAGCAGGAAAACACAGAATGTGTTTCAGGGAACAACAAGTAGTTAGTCAGGTTTGGCTGTAGCAGAGGAGCAGGGAAAGGAGGTATGGAGGAAAGTTTGGAGTGGTTGGGTAGGCCTAGATAACAAAGGGCATTGAACACCAGACTCAATGAACTCATATGGCAGTGAAGACTTTTGCTATGGAGAATGGGAGTCATGGATAAATCTTGAAAAGTGGAGGGATGTTTCAGGGCTGGCCTTTGAGGAATAATAGATAGTGCGCTGTCCTAGAGAATATTAGTGCAACTCTGTAAGAGGCGGGAACAACAGTCTGTATTTTGCAAATGGAGAAACTGAGGTACGGATATTGGGGTAGTGGTGGTGGGGAGAAAATTACTTGACCAAAGCAGCAGCTTCCAGGAACACTTGAGGAGGATATGCAGACTGCAGAAGAGACCACTCAGGCGGTAAGAGTTTCTAGGCAGCTGAAACAGAATAGTGGCTGGGCTAGTGTGGGGGTAGCCTGAACTGGCATCACCCCAAGGTCTCCTGGAGGGTGTGGGGGTGTAGGGTGGAGCTGGTCTGGCAGTAACACACTGGGGCCTCTGTGTGTGCTGCCTCTAGCCAACATACTTTCCACAGAGTCTGCCCAAGAACATTTCCTCCAGCCTGCTTTGCTTAATGTTTTCTAAAAATTTCTTTTGGTTTTTTTTCTATTGAAGCAAAAATCCAAATTCTGTCTGACTGCTTGGCCCTTGCATCATTTGACCAACAACCTCTCTAGTTAGCACCCTGTACTCCAAACCTATGTCTGCTTGTTTGCCTTTGGTCCCCCTGAGTCCCTCACTTGCAGTGATCCTGGTCCCTTTAGATCCTACCCATATGGAAATCCCACTCCCAGGAAGTCCTCCTTGACTACCTCACACCTCTCCCCTGAACTCCCTGGCCAGCAGCACACCTCTCACCTCCTCCAAACTTTCCTCTCTCCAGGAGAGTGCCAACTGCTCATCAAGGCCAGGAGGTTCCTGATGAGAAAGCGCAGACTCCAGGCCTGCTGTTGAGGCTTACAGGCTGTTTATAGTACAAGGCCCCCCTCCAGTAAGGGAGTCTGAGCAAGGGCTGAAAGTCTGCTTGTGCCAGCCTCACTCATCTGCCAAATCTGAGTCCCTCTCCCCAAAGGCTTTTTCTAACTCACAGTAAGGTGCTATATGGGCTAATGAGGCCCCATTAAGCTTCCTTTATCTGCTCCTCCTCCCACATTCACTCTCTCAAGGAAGGCACTGTCATTTACCAGGTCAGAAAAACTGAAATCAGTTACTTGCTCCCATATACATCAGGTTGTTTCTTCCCTGTTATGATCTCTCAAATCCCACCCCCACCACACTGCTTCTGCCCTCGGCATCCCTTGTGGTCATCGCCACAGGTTCCTTACTGAGCTTCCTGCTTCCCAGCTGGCCCCTTCAGCCCACCCTCACTTCATTATTGGCACTCCTTGCTTAAGACCTTGCCAAGTCTCCTCATTATGAGCCATAGTTATTTCTAAAATGGGGTGCTCATGCTCCAGGGGGTGCTGGGGACAAATCATGAGGGAGTAGGAAAAGAATAACACTCTACTTATAGGTTTTTTGCCCTCATTCCTTACATTTTTGCATTTGCTTTATAATGTACCTAATATATTTGCTCAATAGTATATTGATATAATTTATAAATTAATAAGTATACATATCTGGAGAGTACATGATCAATTTTTCCTGATGGGTGTGCAAACACAAGATGGTTTGGAGACCATCAAGTAAAGGCTAGGTACTTTGTCTGGCATTGGCAGCCCTCTACCACCTCATCTCTCCTTACCTCTCCAGTTTCATTTCTGACCCCTCTCTATCCCTGCTTGTGCCCTACACTCCAGTGACACTGAAGTACCTGCAGTTCCCTTGATGAGGGGATATTTCCTCCTGTCCTCCTTTTGCCCATATTCCGCAGCCCTGTCCTCACCCTGCTTGCCTAGTGAACATCTCATATTTCAAGCCTCAGTTTAGGTGTCATCTTTGTGAGGCTTTCTATGATTGCCTGGGGTTGGGGAACTGGCCACTATCTCCTGGTAGGCCTCAACATTCCCACTATCCCACATTCACACTTCTCTTTCCCCCCAGCATACTTCATTAAAATTATCTGCTTCCTTTTTCATGTCTCCCATTTGACTATGTACTCTTTGGGAGTAGGGACCATGTGCAATTCATCTTCCTCTTCCCATAGTATCCAGTACAGTGTAAGTCACACAGTCAGCATAAGTAAATGTTTGTTAAAAAAGTATCAGCTAATATTATCAAGGACTTACTATGTGCTCAGAGCTGATGTTAATATATATTTTCACATATATTAACTCATTTAATCCTTGAGGATGGGCTCTAATTTTGTCCCTATTTTACAGATATGTAAAATGGGACTCTGAGAAGTGAAGTAACTTGTCCTCAGTCCCATAGCTGGCAAAACCAGGATTCAAACCCAAGAAGCCTGATCTCAGAGCGCATGCTCTTCATCACTATGCTCTGCTAAAAGAACAAACAAAAGAATGAGTGAATATATGCACGAATGAATGAAACAGTGAGTTTGGAAGCAGACTTACATAGTGAAATTGGAGATAAAGGCGAGGTGAGGCAGATCCAAATCAAAGATGGCTTCATGGGCCTCAGCATGTGGATTGAACAGGACAGAGGTGACCAAGGTGTGGGCATAGCGGGAGACCACAGTAGCACGCATGGAATAACTCGTCATCAACAACTGGGAGAGAAGGCAGGCAGGTAAGTTAGGTAGACTCTATCCTTGGTCTAGATGGGCTAGTACTTGGGAACCCAGGACTCTTGAACAGGCTTTTGGGTACAGGTGGAGAAACTGAGGTCTAGAGAGGAGAAAGTGTCACTGTTTTCCATTTCGTGGATCTGTCTAACATTTCAGTGAGCTTTACCAAGTCTAAGAACCAAAGACTCACAGAAGATTATAAATCAAGGGACCTCTGGACAAGGGCTTCTCCAACTTTAATGTGCACATGAATCTCCGAGAGATCTGGTTAATATGCAGATTCTGATTCAGCAAGTCTGGGGTGGGGCCTGAGATCCTGCCTTTCTAACAAGCTCCCAGGTGAGGCTAATGCTGCTAGTCCATGGATTTTATTTGAGCAGCAAGTCTTTAGCATATGACAAAGCAACTGTCATTCATTGAGCCATACTCTGTGCAAGGCACTGAATATATATATATATATATATATATATATATATATATATATATCTATATCTCTATCTCTATCTCTATCTCTATCTCTATCTCTATATCTATATCTATATCTATATCTATATCCACTTTAGGGTCTCAGGTGTGAAGAATTGCACCTGATAAGTGCAATCATACACTAAAGGCACGATAAGCATTTGGCATCCATGATCTTATTTCATCCTCACATTGGCTCTAAGAGCTAGATGCTATTATTGTCCACATTTTATGAATGTGTTAAGTAGGCCCAAAGACTGAGGTGACACAGCAAGATATTGATCTTCTTCCTCACCTTTCCTGAAGCCAAGATCCCTCCATTTACCTACACATAATGTACATCTAGCTCATTCTCAGTGTGGGGAGTGGGAAATGAGGGCTTTTGGGATCAGATGGACCTAGGTTCAAATTTGGGTTCTGCCACCTCCTGTGCCTTAACCTATGAGCCTCTGTTTCCTCCTCTGTGGTGGGGATAATTGAGCCTACCTCACAGGGATTATGTGAGGATTAAATGAAATCATAACTCTAAAATTCCTGGTGCAGCACCTGACATGTGCTCAGCAAATAGTAATTCTTTTCTCTGGCCCAAGCTTATCAGTCGTGGGACTGAGGAAACAGGCTGAATAACCTTCCCCTATTCTCCCCAAGGAGCTAATTTTCTCACAAATCCCAGAGCTTTGTTCCCTCATCCCACAACTGACCTTTGTGCTTGATGATGTGGGGGCAGGAGGTCCCTGGTATGTCAGTTCAAGGAGAATGGTCAGCAAAAAGCTGACACAGTTGAGGCACCTCCACCCAGACATGATGCCACTTCTGGCCCAGGTCTGCTGTTCACGTCCAGAAGATCTGAGCCTGATCTCCAAACTCTTGCTCTTTTAAACCTCCAGGTATCCCTTCTCTTGAGAGGGAGGGACTATTCTGAAGGGTGGAGAAGGCTCTGAATGTAGCATTGAGGCCCACACAAGCCAGGATTGTCCAAGAGCTGGGGCTGGCATCTTGCCTGGAGAGGGGCCAGTTTCACGCCTCCCTTTTTCCCCCCATCCAGCTGTAAGATGAATGGAAACTAAACATACTAGAGTGCTGGGTTTGTCTGTTTGCTATGTTGGCTTAGGGTGGAGTTTTTCTTTCCTATAAACATCCACAGGAGCCCAGTAACTGAGGCCAGAGAAAGGTCACTTAGCACTGGTCATCTTAAAAAGGTAGCAGATATGAGAGAGGAGTGGGGCAAAGCCCCAGTCCTGTTCTTTCTGGCACTGACTTTAACCTTGAGACAGGAGGGACTTACACAGGGTTCCATAAAAAATAGGGTTCCCACAGGCATGAGACTTACAATCTCTAGAATAATCAGAGGCCAACACAGGCTAGGGTAGGACTGAGAATATAACAGTGGTTCTCAGTTCTGTCACTTACTGACAGTGTGATATTGAGCAAGACCATTAACTGCTCTGTAGCCTCAGTTTCCTCATCTATAAAATGAGGATAACAATAGCACATACTTCGTGAAGTTGTTATGAAGATTGAGGCTGTAATTTTGGAATGCTTGGCTCATTGTACGTGTTCAGTAAATATCAGCTGCTAGGTCTAGAGTGGGATGACGCCCGCTTGAGATCAAAAGTATGGGAAACTCTATGTTCCTCCAGAGTCCTGGATGGGGGAGGGATGGGGGGATGCCAAGTTGATGGACATCAGTCTGTCTGTGGGAACCCGGAGATGCTCTGGACTGTGTCTGCAGGTACTGTGGAGGGAAAGAGTTAGGAGTGGGGCCGAGAAAAAGTAAATTACTTAGGAGACGTCATCAAATCGCAGCGTGAGGCAAGCCTCTGTAAATCTACCCTGGAATTTACAACAAATCGAACAACTATAACTCCACAAAGGACTCCATGCACAACAGACCGGCAAGACGAAAAGGCCCACTACTGAATTCACCTAAAGATGGGCGAATCGTGCGAGCGGGGAAGGAGGGAAGGGAGAAGTGCAGAGATGGAGCCACGCGGGCACAGGACGCAGACCTAGCTTAGTGCTCCGAGCTCACTGCATCCCGGAACTACCGCAGCTGCGGGAGAGGGAAGAGCTTGGACTGCTAGGGCTCCGCTTATGGCCCACAGAGCTGAGGGGGTAGCATATAACACAGATGAAACCAACGCTCACAGCAGAGACCTCGGAGAAAAGACTGAGGGAAGAGGGCTGAAAATGGTGGTTTAAGCCCTCATTGCTGAGCAGAGAATGGAAGCCTTAGGCACTGAGACTAGCCGCCCCCTCCCTACCCTCACAGAGCTCGCCCCGCCCCCACCTGCCTAGTGCTAGAAGCAGAACACTAGCGGTGTCAGATCAAAAGAACAGAATATTTGCTGTTCTGAGAACTGTGGTCCGCAGACACAGATTCGCAGAAAACTAGTTCCGGCAAAGGGGAAGGAGCTGTGGAAGCAGGACTGGCTGTGGCGGTGGTCGCCGCCATTGCTCTGGGCCATCTCTCGCAACTCACCCCGCCTCCGTCCCCACCTGTCTGGGGGGATCCCTGCAGGAGTAAACTGAGCTGCTGAAACAGACGGACTCTGAATCTGGTGCAGGAAGAGCTTTGGAACTTCAAAAGCTCTCCGCATACCTACATGGACACTGCGCCCTGTGACCCAGGCTAAATGTCAACAGAGGAGAAGCCCGTCTCCCAAGGAATCCCCCCATTGTGTGAGAAGCTGGAATAGTGCAGAGAAAACATAGCACTACTGTGTGAGAGAGAGAAAAAAGGCTGCAGTCGGAGAGAAAATAAAACATTCTACCAACAAGTACTGGAAAACAAAAGAAAGACCTCTTCCTACCAACCTGTTGCAGAAGCCACTCCTGTAGCAGTCTAGGAAGAGAAATAATAAATCAGTAATTGCCATGAATAACCAAGGCAACAAGACAGCTCAGAAAGAAAGTGAAAAGTCTCCAGAAAAGGAACTTAAAGATATGGAAATATGTGACTTAAATGACAGAGAATTCAAGATTGCAGTTCTGAAAAACACTCAACGAGATGCAAGAAAACACAGAAAGGCAGTTTAATGAACTCAGAAACACAATCAAAGAACAACATGAGCATTTTACAAAAGAGATTGAAATTTTAAAAAGAACCAAATAGAATTTCTGGAGATTAAGAACTCAATAGAAGAAATTAAGAATGAAATAACCAGCTTAGGTAGTAGAGTTGACCAGATGGAGGAAAGAATCAGTGACATCGAAGATAGAAACCTGGAAATGACACAGATGGAAGAAGAAAGAGACTTGAGACTTAAAAGAAATGAAAGAACTCTACAAGAACTTTCTGACTCCATCAGAAAGAGCAATATAAGAATAATGGGCATACAAGAAGGAGAAGAAAGAGAGAAGGGAACAGAGAATATATTCAAACAAATTGTCGATGAGAACTTCCCAAACTTGTGGACAGAACTGGATCCTCGAATCCAAGAAGCAAATAGAACACCTAATTACCTCAATCCCAACAGGCCTTCTCCAAGGCACATTGTATTGAAGCTGTCTAAAATCAACGACAAAGAAAGAATCCTCAAGGAAGCCAGAGAAAAGAAGATGGTAACCTACAAAGGAAAGCCCATTAGATTATCATCAGATTTTTCAGCAGAAACTCTACAAACCAGGAGGGAGTGGAACCAAATATTCAAACTATTGAAAGAGAAATTATGAGCCAAGAATAATATATCCAGCAAAGATATCCTTTAGATATGAAGGAGGAATAAAGACCTTTCCAGACATACAGAAGCTGAGGGAACTTTCTAATACACGACCTGCACTACAAGAAATACTAAAGGAGGCAATTCGACCACCATCAACAGGGACAATTTATGGCAACCAAAACATAAAAATGGGAAGAGTAAATGCCTGAACCGGAATATGGGAATGGAGAAATTAAGCATGCTGAAGAAAAAGGAATACTCTAAATATCAAACTTTCTTTTACATAAACTTAAGGGTAACCACTCAAAAAAAAATCCAGAACTGAAATATATACTGTAATAAAAGAAGAAACAGAGGGAAACATCATAGAATACCACCACACAGAAATAATAGACAACAACAAAAAGGCAAAGAAACAATGGAGACACAGCCTTACCAGAAAACTAAAGATAGAATGACAGGAAATCCTCACATATCAATAATCACCCTAAATGTAAATGGACTGAACTCACCAATAAAAAGGCACAGAGTAGCAGATTGGATCAAAAAACTAAACCCAACCATATGCTGTCTCCAAGAGACACATCTCAGCTACAAGGACAAGCATAGACTCAAAGTGAAAGGGTGGAAATTGACACTCCAAGCAAATGGTACCCAGAGAAAATCAGGTGTAGCCATAATGATATCAGATGAAACAGACTTCAGGGTGAAAAAGATAACAAGAGACAAAGATGGACATTTCATAATGGTAAAGGGGACTATACAACAAGAAGACATAACAGTCATCAATATTTATGCCCCCAATCAGGGAGCACCAAAATATACCAAGAAATTACTAACAGAACTAAAGGGAGAAATTGACCAAAATACAATTATACGAGGGTAGTTAAATACATCATTGACAGCTGTGGATAGATCATCCAAACAAAAATAAATAACGAAATAGCAGCCCTAAATGACACATTAGATGAAATGGACATAATTGACATATATAGATCATTTCATCCTAAAACATCAGACTATACATTTTTTTCTAGTGTACATGGAACGTTCTCAAGGATAGACCATATATTGGGACATAAAATCAGCCTCAGCAAATTTAAGAAGATTGAAATCATACCAACCATATTTTCTGATCACAAGACTTTGAAATTGGATATCAACTGCAAAAAGAAAGCAGGAAAACACACAAATACATGGAAATTAAGCAACATAGTTTTAAACAACGACCGGTTCAAAGAAGAAATTGGAGGAGAGGTCAAAAGATACATAGAAACGAATGGCAATGAAAATACATCCTACCAAAATTTTTGGGATGCAGCGAAAGCAGTTTTAATAGGGAAATTTATGTCATTACAGGCCTATCTCAAGAAACAAGAACAATCCCAAATAAATAACCTCATGTTACACCTTAAAGAACTAGAAAAAGAAGAACAAATGAAACCCAGGACAGCAGAAGAAAGGAAATAACAAAAATCAGAGCAGAACTAAATGAAATAGAGAACAAAAGGACAATAGAAAAACTTTATGTGACAAAATTCTGGTTCTTTGAAAAGATTAACAAAATTGACAAACCCTTGGCTAGACTCACTAAGATAAAAAGAGAGAAGACACTAATTAACAAAATCAGAAATGAAAAGGGGAAGTAATCACAGACACCACAGAAATACAAAGGATCATCCAAGAATACTATGAAGGACTATATGCCACCAAATTCAATAACCTAGAAGAAATGGACAAGTTCTTAGAAACATATAGCCTTCCAAGGCTGAACCATGAAGAACTGGAAAATCTAAACAGACCGATCACCAGTAACGAAATTGAATCAGTCATCCAAAACCTTCCCAAAAGCAAAAGTCCGGGACCAGATGGCTTCACTAGTGAATTCTACCAAACCTTCAAAGAGGATCTAATGCCAATCCTGCTCAAACTCTTCCAAAAGTTGAAGAGACAGTACTCCCTAACTCATTTTATGAGGCCAACATTACCCTGATACCAAAACCTGGTAAGGACAACACAAAAAAAAATAAAACTACAGACCAATATCTCTGATGAATACAGATGCAAAAATCATAAACAAAATTCTAGCAAATCGAATACAACAATGCATTAAAAAGATTATTCATCACGACCAAGTGGGGTTCATCCCCAGGGCACAAGGATGGTTCAACATCCGCAAATCCATCAATGTGATACATCACATAAACAAAATAAAGGACAAAATCATATGATTATATCAATTGATGCAGAAAAAGCATTTGACAAGATACAACATCCATTTATGATTAAAACACTTAATAAAATAGGTATAGAAGGAAAATACCTTAACATAATAAAGGCCATATATGACAAGCCCTCAGCTAATCTCATAATTAATGGTGAAAAACTGAAGCCCTTTGCTCTACGTTCAGGAACACGACAGGGCTGTCCCCTATCACCTCTGCTTTTCAACATAGTGTTGGAAGTCCTTGCCAGAGCAATCAGGCAAGAGAAAGAAATAAAAGGCATCAAATTGGGAATGAAGAAGTTAAATTGTCACTCTTTGCAGATGACATGATGCTATATATAGAAAACCCTAAAGACTCCACCAAAAAGCTATTAGAAACAATCAACGAATACAGTAAAGTTGCTGGCTACAAAATCAACGTACAAAAGTCCATTGCATTCCTATATACTAACAATGAAATCTCAGAAAAAGAAATACAAAAACAATTCCTTTTGCAATTGCAGCAAAAAGAATAAAATACCTAGGAATAAACTTAACCAAGGATGTGAAAGACCTATATGCTGAAAACTATAAGACATTTTTAAAGAAATTGAAGAAGACACAAAGAAATGGAAAGACATTCCGTGCTCATGGATTGGAAGAATCAACATAGTTAAAATGGCCATATTACCCAAAGCAATATACAGATTTAATGCAATCCCCATCAAAATCCCAATGGCATTTTTTAAAGAAATAGAACAAAAAATCATCAGATTTGTTTGGAACCACAAAAGACCCCGAATAGCCAAAGCAATCTTAAGAAAAAAGAACAATAATGGAGGTATCACACTCCCTGACTTTAGCTTGTACTACAGGGCTACAATAATCAAAACAGCATGGTATTGGCAGAAAAACAGACACATAGACCAATGGAATAGAATTGAGAACCCAGAAATAAAACCACATAAATATGGACAGATAATTTTTGACAAAGAAGCTAAAAACATACAATGGAGAAAGACAGCCTCTTCAATAAATGGTGCTGACAGAATTGGATAGCCACGTGCAAAAGAATGAAACTGGATAGCTATCTGTCACCATGTACCAAAATTAATTCAAAATGGATCAAAGACTTAAGCATAAGACCTGACACAATAAACTGTATAGAAGAAAACATAGGTACTAAACTTATGGACCTTGGGTTCAAAGAGCATTTTATGATTTTGACTTCAAAGGCAGGGGAAGTAAAAGCTAAAATAAATGAATGGAACTATATGAAACTTTAAAGCTTCTGCACAGCAAAAGAAACCATCAACAAAATAAAGAGGCAACCAACTGAATGGGAGAAGATTTTTGCAAACAGTGCCTCTGATAAGGGGCTAATATCCAAAATATACAAGGAACTCATGCAACTCAACAATAAAAAAACAAACAACCCAATTGAAAAATGGGCAGAGGACCTGAAGAGACATTTCTCCAAAGAGGACATACAAATGGCAAATAGACATATGAAAAAATGCTCAACATCACTAATCATCAGAGAAATGCAAATCAAAACCACAATGAGATATCACCTCACCCCAGTCAGAATGGCTATCATCAACAAGACAAATAGTAACAAGTGTTGGAGAGGCTGTGGAGAAAAAGGAACCCTCATACACTGTTGGTGGGAATGCAGACTGGTGCAGCCGTTATGGAAGGCAGTGTGGAGGTTCCTCAAAAAATTACGAATAGAATTGCCATATGACCCAGCAATCCCTCTCCTGGGTATCTACCCAAAAAATCTGAAAACATTTATAGATAAAGACACGTGTGCTCCAATGTTCATTGCAGCTTTGTTTACAGTGGCCAAGACATGGAAACAACCAAAATGTCCTTCGATAGATGAATGGATAAAGAAGTTGTGGTATATATACACAATGGAATACTATTCGGCGGTAAGAAAAGATGATATAGGACCATTTGTGACAACATGGATGGATCTTGAGAGTATAATGCTAAGTGAAATAAGTCAGACAGAAAAAGCAGAGAACCATATGATTTCACTGATATGTGGTATATAAACCAAAAACAACAAAAGAACAAGACAAACAAATGAGAAACAAAAACTCATAGACACAGACAATAGTTTAGTGGTTACCAGAGGGTAAGGGGGGAGGGGGGTGGGAGACGAGGGTAAGGGGGATCAAATATATGGTGTTGGAAGGAGAACTGACTCTGGGTGGTGAACGCACAATGGAATTTATAGATGATGTAATACAGAATTGTACACCAGAAATCTATGTAATTTTTCTAACAATTGTCACCCCAATAAACTTAAAAAAAATCTAATAAAAGATTAAAACCTTAATAAAAAATGTAAATTACTTGAAGGTCCACACAAAGGACACCAGCATCCATTGGGACCCCTAATTCTTTGCCTTTTCCACCTGCAAAGAACACATGCAGCTCAGGCACTTACCTTCAGGCAAAATCTCTAAGGACATTTTACAAACTGCAGGGAACAATCACACTTGTCATATGGCATTTGGCACCGCGGAACAAAGCCTTCTCATTCTGGTAATTGCGTATCCCATAGCCTGTCAGTTGCCACCTCCCCCAATTCCACATGAAGTTTCCTGTCAGAATTTTCTCATGGGAGAGAGCCCTAGCTAGAAAGCAGCCCTGTCTTGACAACAGAGAAATCCACATCAGCTACCAGTCCTTTTCGTTTAACTGGGAATGGGTAACCAAGGGTCCCCAGGCAAATTAAGAGAACCTGCAGCATGACTAAAATAAACAAATAGAACAACTAACCCCAGAGCAATTTGGGAATTTTGGAAACAAAAGAGAATTCAGGAAAAAAACGATAATATTCTCAACAAAATCAAGAAGATGAAACATGAATAAAACAAGAACTAGATGCCACAAAATAGGAAAAATCAGAGTAAAGAAAGACTCTTTAGAAATGGGAAAGAAGTTGCTGAAATTTTAAAAACCAACAGAATGTCTGGGAAATGAAATTGAGAAAATTTCCCAGAATGTAGGGTAAACAACGAAAGAAATGCAAAGAATGAGAGAAAATTCAAGAGATAGAGATTAATCTAGCCGGTTCAACATCTGTATAACAGGAGTCCTAGACAGAGAGAAGAGAAAGAAAATTTGTCAAAAACATATTAGAAGTTAATTTTCCGAAGCCGAAGAAGGATCTCCAGAACAGGGGCCCAGAACAGCAAACCCAGGAAATAGTGTTTCCAACCGAAGCAAATACTACTGCAGCAGCCTCCTTGCTGGTCCACTTGTTTCTCCCTTTCTCATTCCCCCCCACCCCTCACCAATATATTTTCACAATGGCCAGAGGGATCCTTTTAAAACCCAAGTCAGAGCCTCTCCTACCTTTACTCAAAATCCTCCTGTGGATCCCACTGTGGATTACAGGGCCCTATAAGATTAGGCCCCCATTACCTATCTGACCTCATTTCCTATTACTTCCTTCCCTGCCTTCCTCCACCACTCTAGCAATGGTGACCTTTATGTTCCTCAAAAACAGCAGGCATGAGAGAGAGAAAACAAACAAACAAACAAAACAAACAAAACAAAACAAAAAACATGCCAGGCACAGTCCTGATCCAGGGCCTTTGCACTGACAATTCTTTCTGTTTGGAATGTTATTTCCCCAGGATAGCTCTCCCACCTTTTCAGAGAGTCTTTCTCTGACTGACCTATTTAAAACTGGCATAACTTCCCACCTTTTCTGGCATTCCCCATTCTTTTTACACTGATTTATTTTTCGCCATAACACTTATCACATTTTAACTTGTTATATACTTTACATATTTACCTGATTATTTTTTCTCTCTCCACTAAAATATCAGCTCCATGGGGGCAAGGATGTCTGTATGCTTCACTGCTGTATCCTCAGCTTCTAGAACACTGCTTGGCCACTTGCAGATGTTCAATAAATATTTGTTAAATGAATAAATACAATACAGGCAAATAATTCAAGAAAAAACAGACTATTAGAATCTCTCTCTACCTCTATCTCTATGTCTCTGTAACTGCTCAAGAAAATAACTGTCCAAATATAATGAAAAATAAAATATAACATGATTATAAGCAGCTGATGAAATATAATTGAGATTCCCTTTGACCTTGATGATGGAAACATTCTCCTTTGAGAGGATCAAAGATTGTGATGTTGGACTTGAGGAGAAGGAAGTGTATTCCTGGCTTACAAATTGGCTGGGCTTTGAAAAATATTTACATAGTCATGATAATGTATATGCTGTTTATTGATTTTCAGGTTTTAGAGTCAACCCGAGGACAAAGCAAGGAGGACCTGATTGTGGCTACAGAACAGAAAGTAAATGTTAATCATCTGGACAATATAAAGAAAAGATGAAACTGACAATGTTGGTCATTGAATGAGCAGGGGGAGGGTAGTGGCCTGATATCCTTGTCCTAAAAAGTGAGCAGTCGAAGTTATCTGTCAAAAATGGATGGAATAAAGAATGGAGGTCTGAATATATTTTTTTTCAAGTTACAAAATGAACCAGGAACAAAAAAGAAATATCAATGTTAAACATAGCAGGGGAGTAAAGGAAAAAGTAAGGTGGTGTACATAAACAAAACTCTCATTGACATACTGGGGAGTCAATAGGATATAGTCTAAATTTTATAAACCAAGAAACAGAGCATATACATGTTATTTAGAGTTGTGAAGAGAACAACCAGCACAGCTAAAACAAAAAACTGTTAAAAGGTTGCTTTGAGCGAGTGGGAGGGAGAAGCAGAGGGTCAAGGCAGGGGACTACTGGTTTTTATCATAGGCTTTTCTACCCTGTTTGATTTGTTGCCATGTACATGCATTACTTTAATAAAGATAAAATTCTAAAAAATTATGTTTATCTCACAACAAAATAATTATATATCTTATGACACTTTATGACAGTATCAAAATGGGTGTCTGGGTATCCAGTTAGACTTGCCTCCACAGAATAAATTCATACTGTAATGCATCTTATATATGTTTATGAAGAGGGTTGGAAAGGATATTCTGGGACTGAAAACATTAGAGGTAGTAAAGCATAGTGGTGAAGGCTCTGTTATACGGCATCACACTGACCAGGGTTCAAGTCTTCTCTCTGCCATTCACTAGTAGCTTTGCTATGGGCAAGTTACCTCCCTCACCCCCAATTCTGTCCTCTGTAAAGTGAGGCTAATGTTCATACAGTAGGAATGTAAGCCCCTCAAGAGCAAGGACCACCTTTGTAGAGGTTCCCGATACATAGTTGGTGTTCAATGTCCATTGAGTGGCCTGAACCTGCCTCATATGTGTGTGCTGAAGAAGAACTCAATGTCCAAAGAACAGGGTAGAAGGAGTATTAGTCCAAAAGTGGGTAGCCAGTCTCCTGATCTATGGGAAACTGGCCTTTGGTTTAACAAAATGTAGTCATTTTTGTTGTGGAAAGATAGCGCTCAGGGCTTAGAGTGATACAAAATGAATTAAGTTGTCCTGCACACAAAAGGAAGAAAAAAAAATGAGATTCTACCAGCAGCTCAAAGAGAGGACAGAGGATCCTGGAAATGGATGGAAAGGAAGGGGGATTGGACCCTCTGTATGTTGGGGAGTAGAAAGGACCCAACAGTGATGGAGAATGGGGCCCAGGAGAAGGGATGGTTAGTAGGCCTTTCCCAATGGTAGGAATGGCTGAGGAAATGTGAGCCACAGGAACGTCTGATGTCCCACTTTAAGTTGATTGCTATGTGGTACTGTATGATTTAGATGATGAAAGAAGTGGTAGGTAACCTTGGAAGGAAACCTTTGCCATCTGTTCCCAGCCTTACCTCTTTTCCAAAATTCAGAGATATTGATTTTGTATAATTTAGGGATGGTGAGGATATTCTGGGCTTCCCATTTAAGCGTCAGGGGTCTGAAATCTTGAGTGCACCAGTATTAGGCAGTTTCACCCCCTGACACCCTGCACTCAGCAATCTTCAGCCTGTCTCTCCTTATCTGTTGAACAGAACTTCCTGGTGATAATTCAGCTTTTCATCTCTTCCCTTAGTGGATATGTAGGATCTACATGACCTCAGATATTTGCCTGCTGATCCATGGACACTGAAAACCAGTCTGGGACTCAGTGACTTAGGTTCTTCAGAGTTTATGAGTAGATGCTGAAGATCAAAGGATTCTTCCCACCCAGGAGAAGGTGGGAAGAAATTTCTCTGGTCAAAGGGTGAAGATTGTGAACGAAGTTGTCTTTTCTCTCCTGATAAGGTTTCTTCCTGTCCTGTGATCCCCAGGTCATACGATAAGCATGGTTATCCTCTTGTGTTATGAAGGTAGTGGCATTGAGAGGGAACTAGGGAAGACAGGCTTTGAAAATCTTTGGGAATGTCTCTCTAATGGACTTGGACTGAGATTTTGCCCGAGTCCCTTGAATCCAGTATTTCCTAATGTTCTGACTCTGTATTCCTTTAAAGTTACCCCAGGGTCCCAAAGGCCACAACCAGGACTTAAATGGTTGTGGAATTAAAAATGTTGGAGGTTGAAACAGAGGTTAGATGTAACAGAGGATGTTCCATGTGGAAGAAATCATATGAGCAAAGGCTCCTAAGCAAGAGAAGGCAGGGCACATCTGATAATAGTGAAGTTTTTTTGATTGATTAGAATATAGGCAGTGGTCAGAAAAATAGCAAGTGGTCAGAGGTAGATTTTGGGAGAGCCTTGAAATCAGGCTCAGGCATTTCTTAAAAGAGTAGTCTATACACATTGTCATGATACCTCACCTCACATCTGAACCCGCTGCAACCAGGAAACTATTGCGTAGCATAGACTCCAAAATAACAGTGGCTTAAATAAGACATACATGTATTTACCTCATCTAAAAGAAATCCAGACGTAGGCAGTCCAAAGGTGGTAAGGCGGCACTATGAAATTGTTAGATATCCAGTTTCTTTTTAGTTTACTGCTCCACTATTCTTAGGGTGTTACCCTTGTCCTTATGGCCTTTATTCCAGGAGGCTATGTGTCCCCCTAAAAATCAGATGTTCTATTACTAAGGAAGAAGAGGAGAATGGATATTGGGGTAAGCAATGAGCAATCTGCTACAAATCTCTGTACTGAAATTATTCCCTCCTAGGTCACCAGAGACCAGACTACCATTTGATTGTTAAAATGCCTAGACATTTTTTCCAGACCTTTTCTTGACCTATTGGTAGCATTCAACACTATTCACCCCTCCCTCCTTTTGAAACATTCTCTTCCCTTAGTTTTGTGACACTACGTTCTCCTGCTTTTCTCCCTTCCTCTCCGGTCACTATTTATCCATTTCTTTCATGGGCTCCTTTTCCTTCACCTATGCTGTAGTTGCTGCTGGTCACCAGGGCTCTTCCCTGGGTGCCATCTCTTCTTTTTTTATTTATTTATTGGGGTGACAATTGTTAGTAAAGTTACATAGATTTCAGGTGTACAATTCTGTATTACATCATCTATAAATCCCATTGTGTGTTCACCACCCAGAGTCAGTTCTCCTTCCATCACCATATATTTGATCCCCTTTACCCTCATCTCCCATCCCCCTTCCCCCTTACCTTCTGGTAACCATTAAATTGTTGTCTGTGTCTATGAGTTTTTGTTTCTCATTTGTTTGTCTTGTTCTTTTGTTGTTTTTGGTTTATATACCACATATTAGTGAAATCATATGGTTCTCTGCTTTTTCTGATTTATTTCCCTTAGCATTGTACTCTCAAGATCCATCCATGTTGAACATATCACCTTTTCTTACCGCCGAATAGTATTCCATTGTGTATATATACCACAACTTCTTTATCCATTCATCTATCGAAGGACATTTTGGTTGTTTCCATGTCTTGGCCACCGTAAACAAAGCTGCATTGAACATTGGAGCACACGTGTCTTTATGGATAAATGTTTTCAGATTTTTTGGGTAGATACCCAGGAGAGGGATTGCTGGGTTATATGGCAATTCTATTCGTAATTTTTTGAGGATCCTCCACACTGCCTTCCACAACGGCTGGGGTGCCATCTCTTCTAAGGCTACACATTCTTCCCAGGTACCCTTGCCCTTTCATATAGACTAAAACCATTCATATACTGATGACTCCTAGATGTATAACCTCAACCCAGACCTCTTTACTGAACTTCAGGCATATATAGTCAACTGCCTGTGAGACATTTCCACTTGAATTTCCCACAGATACCTCAAAATCAATGGCCAGTTCCCCAACATTAGTATTCCATATATCAGTAAAAGGGGTTACCATACACACATTTGATCTCTCAAATCAGATCCCCCAGAGTTTCCTTTGACACTTTCCTCACCCGTTTCTCCACATTCAATTATTCATTAAGTCTTGTTGCTTTTTTTTTCTACAATATCTTCTGAATTCCATCACTTGTCACCACCCCCACTGCTACCACTCTAGGCCAAACCACAATTATTGCTTATCTGGATGACAACTCTCCATCTTTCCAGTGAGACATCTAATCCATACTACTTATGGATTAGGCAGCTAGGGTGCTCTTTCTAAAATATAATTTATGTCGTATTCAAGCCTAGAACCCTTCAATACCTCTCAGTGTTCTCAGGATCAAGATCAAAGTCCTTATCTTGGCATTCAAGGCTTGCCATGATTTGGAAGGAATGGAAAATTTGGGGCACTAGAACTGGAAGAAAAGGAGGGACTGTGTCTACTGTGAAATAAAGCCATGCAGATTGGGAGAGAACCTAAAAGGTAAGAAAGTGGTGAGCCGGTATCACAAACTTGGAGGAAGCAACAATTCAGAGAAAGAGAGGAGTCAGGAGAATAGAAGCCCATTTTGAATATCTGGGAAGAGTTGTATGTATGTTGAATTATCCACAGAACATAGGGATTCACGATATTTTATTTGCTTTGTAAAGGAAAAGGTGACCACATAAAGCAGACTTATGACCATTTGGGTTACTTTTGGATGTAGGAAAAGTATTGAATATTATTTCTGTAACTGACCACTGTGCTAAATTTTATTATGGTTTCAAATAACTTTTTAGTTGATGCTCTTGGGTTGCATTCATATGTTCTGTAATTAATGATAATTTTGTCTACTTTTCATTATTTATGCATCGTATTTTGTTCTCTTGAATAGACACAATTACTTATGTGGATTTATTATATGGTGAAGGTGCCATTTCAAATCAGTGGGGGGAAGATGGATTAATTTGCACATGGTGTAGGGATAAGAGACTATGATTTTGGAAAATAATTATGCTGAGTCCTTATGCAAAACAAATTTTGGAATGATCAAACATTTAAATGTAAATAATAAAGCCATAAAAGTGCTTGGAAAAAAACTGGAATTGTTATAATATAGGATTGTGGAAAGCATCTCTAAGCATGAAGCAGAATCCAGTTGTGATAAAGCAAAACATGATACATTTCACTACATAATAATTAAAACCTTTTGTACAGCAAAAGTTATCTTAATTAACATAAAAAAAGTTTGTCACATATGTGACACAAACATATGAGAACCGTTGTTAGTGGGAATGTTATTCCATGTACCTTCTGACAGTAAGCTGACAAATTTTGTATCAAAATGGAAGACTTTTTTGTAGCATTTGAGTCAGCAAAGAATACCATCAATAACAACAACAACCCAATAGAGATACTGCAAGGATGTTCCTTGTAACATTGTTTGTAATAGTAAAAAAAAAAAAGGAAATAATCTAAATGTCCATGTATCCTGGACTGGTGAAATAAATTATGGGAAATCTATACAGGAAAAGATTATGCAGATATCAAGAAAAATGTGCACTATGGAAAGCTGCTTAGAATATATGACTGGAAAAAAAAACAGGTTACAGAACAGTAAGTATAGTGTACCATTTGTGGGCAGAAAACTCAAATAATAGGTATATGAATATAAAAAAAATCTGGAGGAATGTATATCAAAATGTTAATAGTGGTTATATCTGGGGGATGAGATAAGGGTGGCCTTTCATTGGTATGTTACATATTTCTGCATTATTTGAATTTCCACAACTACAACACATTATCTTTGTAATAAGAATAAAGATATGAAAATAAATAAATTGAATGAATGAATAGCTTTGAGGGTCTAGTTTTGGTTGGAAGGGCTTCAGACCGAGCCTGGTACAGTGGCATAAACATGGGCTTTGGCGTCAGACAGCCCGGAGCGGGGCCTCATTGCCCCACCCCCGAGGAAGGAGAAGGGGGGGTGGCAGGGGGCTGCGGAAAGGGGCTGGGCTGGGCTGGGCTGGCTGCAGCTTTAGTGCTGGAAGCTTTGACTTCGAGAGGGACTGAGAGGGGAGAGACGCATCCCAGAGTCGCTCGCGGACAAGGTGAGGAACGCTGAGATTGGGGTTTCCTGGCAGTCAGACAGTGGTTCCAGCTCCCTCGAACCTGCAGCCAGGCAGGTGGGCAATTCTTACTGCACCACTGCATCTGGGGGTGGGGTGACCTGGCGTGGGATGTAGGCAATCAGGAGGACAGAGAGTAGTAGGCTGTACGGACTGGGAAGCAGAGACTAGTGGAAGAGAAGGGGGAGAAAAACGGGAAACCGGGGATGTTGGGTGGTGGATGGGGAATATAAGGGGGAAGGGGAATACTGAGGAGAAGTGAAAATCCAGAGAAGAAAATATGGGATGCAGAGAAGGGTTAAGGAATACTGGGGGAAGGGTGCATAGGTAACACGGAGGAGGATGCAAGGAGGGGGAACAGGGAATTCTTTGGGGTAAATAGGAAATGCGATGGGGAAATAGGAGCAGGAAGCAAGGCAGAGAGAATACGGAGGGGGGTATAAGGAATGAAGAAAAGGGAGCGGGGGGAAGGGCAGACTGGCTGAGACGGAGGCCCCCTAGGGAGGCGGAAAGGGGCGGGACCACTTCCGGCCTGGAGAGGGGAGGGCAGTCTCCGAGTTTCGGAGGGGCTCGGAGAGAGTGGTCGCACTCGGGAATTGTAGGACGAGGTGAGCAGCAGCTGGGCCCAGCTCTGGATTAGAGCCCGGTAGGGGTCGGCCCCACCCTCTGGGATCTAGAGAAAACCTGCCCTAAGGACCGGATCTTACCGGATCCATCCGGCTGGGAAGGGTGGGGATTGGACCCAGTTTGGCTGGACCCAAGATGGAATCACTAACTCAGTACTGATTTGAGGAGGGGGTGTATTAGGGATGGGGCAGAACCAAGATGCGCTTTGCCCCTGTTTGGAGGGGGGCGTGTTATGAAAAAGGGCGGGATCGGGTGGTACTGTGGACTTGGGGTGGGTGTGAGAAGGGGAGGGGCCGCGACCACCGGACACTAACAATTTGAAAGGGAGGCTTGCTGGGGAGGGGGCGGGACCTAATGCTACTGCGGACCTGAAGAGGGGCGTGTGCTGGCTAGAGGGTGCAGGACTAAGCCCGTGACTATTGCGCATGCGTACTATGGATCGCTAGAAAAGCGTGTAGTGAAGGGCCCGCTCTGAGACGGGCCAGCTGCCGAATGCGCATGTGCACGGTGGACATCAAAGAAAAGGCTTGTGCTGGGAAAGCGGGCGGGGTTGAGATGGGGCCTGCAGCGAACGCGCATGCGCACTGTCGATCTGTGGCCGGGTGGGGGGGTGCACTGGGAAAAGGGGCGGGGTCCTCAGAGCTGCCGCGCTGGCACATCTTCCTGGAGAAGGGGAGGGTGGGGCTGCAGAGAATTGAGACCTGGACGTTGTGGATTTCTACTGAATCTGAGAACGGAGTCTCTGGGGTGGGGATTACAGCCCTAGGAAAGGTGAGGATCAGCCTCCAGGCAGAACAGGAGATAGGACGTTTAGTGGGCTCTCCCCTTGACCCAGGACTTCTCTCCTTCAGACTCAGCTCTTGCCAGGCCAACTTGAGACATGTCTGACACAAGTGAGAGTGGTACAGGTCCAACCCACTTTCAGGTAAGGCCTCCTTCTGCCCTCTCCCTACCTGCTTTTCCTCTCCAGCCCCTGTTGTCCTAAGCCCTTTGGCAACACCCTCCTGTCCTTGTCCTTCTCCACCCACTTCCTTGCCTGGGTGCCTTCCACCCCAGTAGAGGGAGGGAGGAAGGAACTAAAGAGGGAGGGAGGAGGAGGGAGGGCGGGCAGGCCCACCCCTCTTCTGCCATCAGTTCCTGCTCAGAGGAAGGGAAAGCCTTGTTGGGCTGAGGTGGTCAGAGCACGCTGCAAGTAGGAGTTAGTATAGATCAGAGAAGTGAAGGCCTGGAATTTTGGAGCCATTTGCCTAGTTGGGGATGGGGAGAAGTTCCACAAGCTTCCCTGCTTTGTCTTTCAGACTGAAGCTTCAGAAAAAGACAGTGACTTGAAGATGCAAACCCTATTGACAGTGACCCAGAACTTGGAGGTCTCAGAGACACCAAAGGCTTCAAAGACACCAGAGGTCTCAGAGGCTGTGAAGGTCTCCAATGCTGCAGGGGTCTCAAAGGCCACAGAGGTCTCAAAGTCCCCAGAGGCTCAGGAGGCAGCTGCCACTCAGGTCTCATCTACTACTAAGCTGACAGATACCCAGGTTCTGGCAGCTGAAAAGAAGAGTCCAGCAGCTGACACCAAGATGCAGAATGCTGACCCTCAGGCTGTGACAATGCCTGCCACCAAGACCAAAAAGGTCAGCTGTGTGGCTGATACAAAGGTCAATACAAAGGCCCTGGAGACTGAGGCTGCTGCCTCTCAGGCTCCAGAAGATGAACCGGAGCCTGAGGGTGCAACTGCGCAGGCTCAGGAGGCTCAGGAGAATCAGGATACTCGGCCCAAGGTCAAGGCCAAGAAAGCCCGAAAGGTAAGACTGTTGCAGTCACTGCCCTAGTCTTTCCATTCTTCTTTCAGTTGGTTTATTTGTTCTGCAAACATTTAGAAAGTTCCCCAAGGCTATGGGGGACACTAAAAGGAGTGTGATGCAATTCCTGTCTTCAGAGAGTTCTCGGATTGGTGGGGAGATGAGACAGGAATACACATAGCTGCAATCTGAATGTAACACAATTTATTTTTACATAGTAGCTACCTTGTGTTGGGCTTTGAGCTAAGCACATTCACACAGGTTTATCTCTTAAATCCTGAAAGTAATCCAGTTTTATAGAGAAGGAAGCTGAGTCCCAGAGAGGTAGAATGACTTATCCATGGTGGTTCAAACAGAGCAAGTAGTGGACATAGGAAGAGGAGATGCCTCAGACCCCACCTTTGGCCTGGTTGCTCCTGGCCTGGTTCACAGATGAAACTCCTGATTGGGTGCCAGTGAAAGACAAACCCAAGATTCAGCATGGCCAATGTCTAGTGAGTCAGGTTACTACAGGAGTGGGATTAGAGGGGGCTTTTGGAAGATACAGGATGAGGAAAAAGGACCATCTACTTTGTCTGACAATGTTGTAATCCTCTCTTTCGATGTAGGTGAAGCATCTGAATGGGGAAGAGGATGGCAGCAGTGATCAGAGTCAGGCTTCTGGAACAACAGGTGGCCGAAGGGTCTCAAAGGCCTTAATGGCCTCAATGGCCCGCAGGGCTTCAAGGGGCCCCATAGCCTTTTGGGCCCGCAGGGCATCAAGGACTCGGTTGGCTGCTTGGGCCCGTAGAGCTTTGCTCTCCCTGAGGTCACCTAAGGCCCGTAGGGGCAAGGCTCGCCGCAGAGCTGCCAAGCTCCAGTCATCCCAAGAGCCCGAAGCATCACCACCTCGAGATGTGGCTCTTTTGCAAGGGAGGGTAAGAACCCTGTCCTCTACACTATGCCTTATCCACTGCCTTGTTTGCCCTCTTCTCCACCATCCTTTCAAATCTTCTGCAAACATATTTTGATCTTTCCATCTTTTCCTCCGGTTTCAGGCAAATGATTTGGTGAAGTACTTGTTGGTTAAAGACCAGACGAAGATTCCCATCAAGCGCTCAGGTAGTCTCCTGTTAACCCTCCCTCCCCCCAGCTCTGCCCTCCAGCACCCTCTTCCCCGCATGCTGGGGGCATTCGTTGCTCTCGTGCTCCTACCTCTGTTTTCCCAAAGTTCTAATTTGGCAGTGCTAGCATCTCTTCATTAGGTTAGAACCTGTTTATGTCACCCACAACAGGGTTGGCAAAGGGCCTATAGTTTGGGTATGGGGGTCACCTGGCTTCATTTCAGCCCAGGTGCTCGCAATACTCTCCCCTTGCAGACATGCTGAAGGACATCATCAAAGAATACACTGATGTGTACCCTGAAATCATTGAACGAGCAGGCTACTCCTTGGAGAAGGTGAAGGGGCAGCCCTGGGGGATGGACAAAATGGGGAAGCCTTGAATCACACAAAGGTGCACATGGCCCTTCTCGGGGAGGGGGATCACAGAGACTCGCTAACCCAGACCCATCACTGTGCTGATGGGCAGACAGTGGCCTAGGGAGGTATATACACTAGCCTGGGGTCACACAGCAAGTCAGTGGTAACAGCACAGCTAGGACTCAAGCCACCCAACTTAGTCCCAGCTTCTGTTTGCTGCTGGATATGTCCTATAATGTATTTCAGATGCTCACCTGTCCCTTCCATTCCCCATTCTGTCTCCGTAGATTCCGACTAATCAGAAGGATGATGTTGATAATAATAGCACATTTGTTGCCTGTTTGCTGTGTGTTGGTCACTTAGCTAAGTGCTTTATTTGCATTATCTCACTGATTTCACACACACGCACACACACAAACACACACACTAGGTACACAGGAAGCTGTGGGATACTCAGTGGGCTGAATTTTGTGATCTTGCAAGCTTTTTTTCCTATCCACAGGTATTTGGGATCCAACTGAAGGAAATTGATAAGAATGACCACTTGTACATTCTTCTCAGCACCTTGGAACCCACTGATGCAGGCATACTGGGAACGTAAGCTGGTAAAGGGCTGGGGTGGGAGGGAGGCTTCTGCTTTTGTTCCCACATCTCCTTAGAGAGTCAGGAAAGGTGGCCTAAAAAGACCCTGTTTCAGCTCCCGCATGTTGTTGGAGCTCTGCACACAATAGTGGTGCCTGATTATGATTGAAGGGTGTGGAAGCCTGGGGCAGGGCATTCCTACTGTCAGGTCGTCTGTTTCTCTGGAAGCTTCACAGGAAAGCAGACCTGTCATTGCTTGTCTCTTCCTACTGGCCTTGGTAGAGTGGTTCTCACAGGAGGGCTTCCTGGTGTGGCTGGATCATGATACTTGAAGGGCAGGAGCATCCATGGGGCTGTACCTAAGATTCTCTTAGGGTTGAGGGGCCCGGGAGAGAAAGAAGGGACTCACATTGACTGAGTGCTTGGGTCCTACCAGGTTGACAGGATTTCTTCCATCCTCTCAGTAACCTGGGGAGGGGAGGATGTGGTTTTCCCATTTTATTGAATATGAAAGGAGGCTCAAGAGTCTATAAGTGCCTTGCCCAGGGTCACATAGAGGTTGAAGCATAGACTGGGCAGAACTCTCCCATATCTGAGGAATCTGGGAGAGGCTAGCCTGGTGAGCTGGATGGTGTGATTTTTGCAGATGGCTGCTGGACATGAACCTCTCTGTCCTATTATTCCCCTAGGACCAAGGACTCTCCAAAGTTGGGTCTCCTCATGGTGCTTCTCAGCATCATCTTCATGAATGGAAATCGGTCCAGTGAGGGTGAGTGGCTGTGCGTGCAGCTGAATGGGTGGCCACAGTCGGAATTCCATGTGTTCATTTTCTGCCCTGTCTCTTGCCTCCCCTTGCAGCTGTCATCTGGGAGGTGCTGCGCAAGTTGGGTTTGCGCCCTGGGTATGATTGGTCTATCTCAGCACTTGCTGTCCATGTTGTCCTTTGGCAAGAGAGGATGGTCCCAGGATTGTATCAGCCTGGTGGTCTGGTGGAGTGGGCGGGGATGCTGGACTGGGTAGAGGGCCTAGGGCTCTGACCTGGGTGGATGGGGAAATGGTCCTCAACTCTCTCTGCTCCCTGTTTCACTGTCTCTTGGGCTTCTATGGAGCTTCCCTTTTGTACCTCTTTTCCATGTTGGAAATGCCTCTGTACACATCTGGGAAGTGTCACAACCCTGATTGCCTGTACGTATGTATGTATGTATTTCTTTTTTCTCTGCTATCAGGATCCATCACTCACTTTTTGGGGATGTGAAGAAGCTCATTACTGATGAGTTTGTGAAGCAGAAGTAAGTATCTGTGTGGTGTTAGTATGATCCATGCATTTTGCGTTTTAGAACTGAGTGATAAAGTTATACGCATGCATGTGTGCTTATGTGTGTATATGCAGGTGGTAGCTTATTTTTGAGATGGTGACAGGGAACAAGAGCACACATTTCCTGACCTATTACATGTACTCTTAGATATACCTTCAGTACAATTCTACAGGGGAGGGATTATCATCACCAGCATTGTACATGTGAGGAAAACTGAGGCTCATAGCCATTTGCTTATGGTTATACAGGAAACAAATAGAAGATTTGTTTTTAGATTCAGGCCCAGTGCCTTGCTGCTTTTTACTATGCCAACCAGGGCTTCGTAGAAATTAATTTCAAATAAAAAATGCCATCGAATGGTAGCTTTAGGCAGTCAGGTACCATGCTAGGGACTTGACATGTACATCTCATTTCATTTTCATAAGTACCCTGAAGTATAGGTGCTGTCATTCCATCTCCATTTTCAGTCGCTAGACCTGGGGCTCAGAGAGTGGAAGTCTGAGCATGGCCCCGGCTACTAAGGGGCGCATTTGGGCCTGAAGCCCAGCCCTCCTGACTTTCTGGCCAGGGCGCACCCTGTTCTCGGTCCTCGGAGAACATGTGCGCACTCAAGCAGGTGCACTAGCACCTGTGAGCACACACACGGTCAGGAGTGTACACGGAGCACGCTGCTGCTCTTGGGCTGTTTCTTCCCTTCACAGTCGTTTTCTATGGTGGACTGTCCCAGGGCTCAGCCTGACCACGGACGAGACCCTGTGGTGGGGTGTGCTCAGAGCAGGGGGCCTGAAGAAATGGCTCCTCTGTTTACAACACACCCGACAGGAATCCGGGGTCATTGTGACAAGGGGCACAAAACTTGTGGCCTTCCTATGAACAAACACCCTACATGTGTCCCCCCTGCACATCTACATGACTGCTGGCAGGACCAATGGGACAGGGCTCAATATTAGAAGACAAGCTGCAGTATTTGTTGGGGAAGGTTGCCACCAAGAGCCTATGCAGTCCATGCATGAGTGGGCCATGGGTGGTCTTAGACGTAAAGTCTTTTAACTCTCTTTTCAAGGTACCTGGACTATGCCAGAGTCCCTAATAGCAATCCCCCGGAGTATGAGTTCTTCTGGGGTCTGCGCTCCTACTATGAGACCAGCAAGATGAAAGTCCTCAAGTTTGCCTGCAAGGTAATTGGAGATCTGTCCAAGCTTGGCATATCAAGAGCATGGGGTGACCCTGGCTGGGGCAGGCTGTGTGCAGAGCTGCCTGCAACTCATATATGAACATTCTGAAGTCTCTATTAATGTGCCAAACACTTCAGCTGAATCATTTAATCCTTACAACCAACATGTTGCCCTACTGAAAATAAGAAAACCCGGGCTCAAAGGTTGTTAGGTGACATGTCTAAGGTAATGGAGCTAGTAAATGTCAGCTCAGGGATGGAATATTGGTGCATAATTACTAGAAGTATTTATTGTATTCCTGTTGTATACAGCATGTAGCATGTCACCTAGAATATATGAGGTGCTCAATTCTCAGATTCTGATCCTTCTGATGGTTGTTACTTCTGCTTCAGGTACAAAAGAAGGATCCCAAGGAATGGGCAGCTCAGTACCGAGAGGCGATGGAAGCAGATATGAAGGCTGCAGCTGAGGCTGCAGCTGAAGCCAAGGCGAGGGCTGAGATTAGAGCTCGAATGGGCATTGGGCTTGGCTCTGAGAATGCTGCTGGGCCCTGTAACTGGGACGAAGCTGATATTGGACCCTGGGCCAAAGCCCGGATCCAGGCAGGAGCTGAAGCCAAAGCCAAAGCCCAAGAGAGTGGCGGTGCCAGTACTGGTGCCAGTGCTGGCTTCGGTGCCAGTGCCAGCCTGACCGCTTCTCTCACATTTGGGCTCTTCGCTGGCCTCAGTGGAGCTGGTGCCAGCAACAGTGGCAACTCTGGTGCCTGTGGTTTCTCCTACAAGTGAGATTTCAGGTATCTACTTAGATTTGGTGGGGCAGGTGGGACTCCTTGGGATGGGATGAGAAGCTGGGTAATTATAGGAAGGCCAAGATTGGAGGACCATACAGAGAGCGTGGGAAAACACAGCTTTTGACAATTTATTCCTTCCTGTTTGGTGGATGTCAATTGACTTTTTAATTTCCATTACTTGTGTTTTCAGATACTGCTAATCTCAGCAGTCTTTCTCTTCAAGCCAGGGTGCATCCTCAGAAACCTACTCAACACATCACTCTAGGCAGCCACTATCAATCAATTGAAGTTGACACCCTACATTAAATCTATTTGCCATTTCTGAGTTTATTACTTTGTGTGTGTGTGTGTGTGTGTGTGTGTGTGTGTGTGTGCTGTCACATTTTGGTATTACAATTAAAAATGAATTGGGAAAGTTTCCATCTTTATCTCTGCTTAGTTTGAGGTGACATTTGTTGGAAGGAGATTAACATGCCTCTCTGGGATAGGTTGGGCCTCATCTTTAGCCTACAGGTCAGGCAGGATTGTAGTGAGGTGGGGAGTCATTGGGTTTGTACGCACAGAAGACACTTTGAAGAAGAGACCTGAGGTGGGCAAGTCTGGAGCAGAAAGCAGAGGTAGAAGAGACTGGACATCAAATATAGACTCTTGAGAAACTTGGATGACACGTGAAGGAGACACAGGTAGGTAGCTGAAAGGAGATAGAGGAACAAGTGAGGATTTTCTTGGGAAAGGGGAGAGAGACTTGAGCAGGCAGGAGCCAATAGAGAGGGACATGTTGAAGATGAACTCAACATAGCTTAGTCCTTGAGGAGGTGGGAGGGGAAGGCCCGGAAGAAAGAACTGCCCAGAAAGGACTTGGAGAGGGGACTGGAAGGATGTCGGGCAGTGAGAAGGCTGCTAGAGAATGGAACCCATGATTGTTGGGAGACCCCCTCCCCCATGGCAAGGTGCTCACTGGTCTTGTAGGAATTGAGATAAGTATTAGTTTATTCCAAGGTTTTGCTTCTGGAATAAAGACAAGACCGAGGGCAATGAGTGTGAGAGAGGTATAACTTCATTACTGTGTCCACAGTACTTGATACATAGCAGGTATACAGAGTAGTGGAATACATCGAACATGGGACCCAGGCAGGCTTGGGGAGGAAGATGAGATTGTATGACAGACTGCGATACAGTACAGGGGTCTCAGTGAAGGGCGTGAATAGGGTAAAATGTTAAGTGAACATACCAAGTGCCTGATACATGTCTGGCAGTGTTCTAGGTGTCTGGCAAGGGGTAATGAGAATGAAAAGGATGAACTGGGGGACTAGTCAGTGGAATGATTGTATTTAAGAAGACAGCAGAGTGGGCTCTCAGTGATGGTAACCTGTAAAGAGTGGACAGAGAAGGTGATGGTTCCTGGAGATGGGTCAGTGGCCTGGGAAGCCAGGATGTTGGTTGGGTTAGCCACATGGACTGCAAAATCACCTGGGTTGGTGGCAGGAGTTGGGGTAGAGGAGTGCTATGAGCAAGGCTATGAGTCATTCATATGTGGTTGAAGGTGTCCCCCCAGCTACATGGTCTACTGAGGCACAGGGCCCTCAGGCAATCAGATCCACCTTTGCCCTGTTTGGGGACTATTTCTCTTGACTTTTCAGACAGCCCTTACCAACTAATTCCTGCATTACCAGACCCCTAATCATAGAGACTGTTCTGTGGACAATGAGACCCTAGTAATGGCTGCCTCTTCCCTCCTGTAGACTACAAGAGATAATGGAACAATGTTTATTGCTAAGGGAACAGGCTTTAAAACAACAAAACCCGGCTCCACCCAGAGCAAAGCAGCTCCTTGGTTGTAGCCATGAATTGAGACCTGCTTTTGCTGTTGAGGTGTTCTTCACTGGATGCAGAGGCTCTTGCATTGATTCTATAGGCCATGATTTCAGGCTGGGTGGTACCTGGGAGAGGTAGACAAGGTAAGAGGCAGCTTAGGCCTAGGAAGGACTCTAGTGGGTGGATACCATGTCCAGGGCCCTTTCAGATTCCGAAGTGATGCCCATCTGAAAATGGAACAGATGGAGGATGATGCGGAGTGTGGCAAGGAACTTAGGGACTGTGATTCCAATAAAAATTGCATTCAAAGTGAATGGTAGAGATAAGGGTGAGTCATAGTCACAGACTACTGTGTGTGCAGGGCTCCTCACCTTTTCTCCCTTCTTATAAGGCCTAGAATTTGACAGGACAAGGGATTTGCTTTTCCTTACTTCCCAAGTGTAAGGACTGAGGGAGGGTGTGTGAGGTAGGGAGTAAGAGATCAAGTCTGGTTCCAGGCAAGTTGGGAGTGGCCAGAGCCAGGGAGAGGAAGTGGCAGGGGAAATGGGAACTGATTCCAGTTCATGATTTGCTGCCTTTATCACCTTGTAGGACCATTACTGAAATGAATGAACCCCACAATTTTCAGTATTTCCTTCAATGTATCATTAATTAAATTCCAAGTAATTCTAGAAGGTATTATGTATCTTCCTCTTGGCTAGGAGTGGGAAGAGCCCCTAGAGCAGTTTCTCCACATATTTTTCCTTAGCACCCACTAAGCCTTTTCAGAGATTTTTTTTTCCTAATTGCTGACTCCCCATGAAATTTCAATACCACAGATATACTGTACAGTATATCTATTTAATAACTACATTTGTGCTTTACACATAAAAACATTTTAAAATTCAATAAGGGTTAATAATGAATAAATAAAATGTTTAAGTTAAAAATTAGAAAATTAAAAACGCTGCTGGCAGTTAACTTTATAACTATTTGCTGAGCAACATTTAATTTATTTACATTGTAATGTATCAAATTACATGATTTTTATATAACTGACAATTTATATAACTGGATAATAATAGCAGTGTAATCAATTTTAAAAAATCGAAAACTTATTTTTCCAGAAAAAGTGAGATAATTGAAAATTTAAATTACTTTCATAAAAATTATTTTAGTGAACTGAACTTTTAAGTGTTGCGTGATATGAGAAAATAACTTTTAACTAGCTGCTAGATATTTATTTGTGTACTGTCAACATTTTTTCTTCTCAGTACTTGACATAACTAATGATGGAATGAATAACTTCTGTAGAATTAAATAGAAGCCATTTTTATTTACTTCAAAAGCCCAAATAACACGCAAAGGCACTGAGGATCAAACATAAACGCAGTCAATGGCAACCAACAGGCACATGCAGACCACTTCTGAATGACCGTGACAATGAGTGATGGATTGAAAGTCCTTCAATCACAGCCACCTATTCACCATGGTTTTGTAGCTCTGATCTTGCTTACGTTTTCTGTATATTCCATGACCTCAGCATCATTATTGTTCATGTGATACCCAAGAAAACCCAGAAGACAAATTAGGTACAAAGAAATAAGATTTTGTCAGGTAGAAGTTAGATTTAGAGGTCCACAAACTATCATAATAGCTGATATTTTTTTGCCTCTCTGAGGACAAATCTTCACCTCCTTGGTGGTGATTACTCATCACCTTATCTGCCCCTCACCTCCATGTTGAGAATGTAAGCATTATAGTAACGTTTCACTTGGACTGAATAAAGCAAGGTAGAATGAATGCGAGAGAGAGAGAGAGAGAGGGAGAGAGGGAGAGAGGGAGAGGGGAGAGTAATGGAAGGGAAAAAGAAAGAAAAATATCTACTAAAGACCAACCATTTGTAAGAACAAAATGGATAACAAACTTTTGCCCAAACTTACACTTTCAAAAATGCCTTGGTCCAACATAATTCTATGAATCCATATATAATCATCATCACCCCTCTCCAAAAGATCACCACAAATCATCACCTGGTATCTCCAGCTCCAAAACCAGGAATTTTTTGGTGATATCTTTTCCTCTTCCAGTTACCTCGCCGTCCCTTCCAGATATGCTACAAGCTATAAACTAAATTGTACATTGAACCACCACTCACACACTATATTCTCCAGTGGGGTGAAGGTGAAGAAAGAGAATGGAAATAGAGAGAGAGAGAGAGAGAGCGAGAGAGAGAGAGAGAGAGAGAGAGGAAATAAGGAGAATGGTTACAGTTCTTTTAATTGAAACTAGTCCAGAGGCCATAGCTGATGTTTCTGACTCCCCTTTCTCTCTTCTGAATTCATGTGTGCCCCTTGCCTTAACAAGCACCTTAGCTGCTCATGGTTATTTGCTTGGAAGTGTGAGGCGAGGCCCTTGGTGGTCCTGAGTATGTATGGCTACTGTATTCTTTGGCTAATCTGGACATGATGTGGATGAAAGCACCAAGGGGATTTTCTGGGACCCATATATAGGAGGTACATGTAGAATAAGACATGTTCCAGTGGGTCCAGCAATCCTGAATGTGCCTTGGAGGAGCAAATTGTGCATTATGCTCCTAAGGGACTTTAGAAGTTGTTTCTACAGCAATGGTGTGGAATCTGAGCTCTTGGAGGTCCCTCCTTTACTGGATTACTATAATCTGCCTTGAACTTTTGCCACTGGACATGGCAGTGCTAGAGTCACGCAGTGAATCTCCTGAGTTCCAGACATGATCTTCCCTACCCCATTGTGTAGCAGACTCCCTATTTCCACTTAAAAATTAGGATCACTCATCCTAGCCACATAGTAAACACCCCCTTTTTGCCTATTGGTTCAATGTCATGAGAAGTTTGAAATGGACAGACGAAAGTCATAACTTCCTGTGAATCAAATTTTTGCAAGAGTTTTACTAAGAGAAGTGATGAGAGATGTCACCCCCATTTCCACCCTTTGTTTCCTAGACTTACGTATTCTGTTTATGGGAGAAAGAACATCACATATTGGTTGTTGAGTCGAAGAATACACTGAATTCTTTAGGAGGGCCCTCAGACCTCACAAAGCTTCTTCCTATCGCCATAACGAAATCTTCTATAGGTCATACCCACCCAGGGAGGGGATACTGAGGGGCTCTTAGGAAGGCCTGGTTTTGGTTCCGGCTCTGGCTGTGTGACCTGGGGCTGCTCTCTGCTGTAACGGCAGATGGTTATGGGTGAAGTTGTATGTGATATGAAAAGGGAAGCCCATGGTCATTAGACCATTGTCTTACCTCTTTGACTGCAAAATGTATTCCTTGACCAGAAAAAATATTGTAGGGGATATTTCAATAATGTATGAACTGTATTGTAGGGGATATTTAAATGGTGTATAAAAGGTATAAAGTAATCAGAAAATCCAAGGATGATGGTACTGGTAAAAGCACTGCAGGCAGGGAAGGCAAATCCATTGCAGAATATGTGATTATTTTGGTAAGGACAAATTGACATCCACTCCGTGACAGAAAGGGTCCAGTGCAATCCCTCTGTCATCCAAGAACTTGCTGGTCTCTCCAGGGAATGGAGACATATTGGGGTTTCTGCTGTTGAGAAACTGGGCACTCAACAGTGTTGGTAGCCAAGTCAACCTAAGTGAAGGTAAACCCATGTTGAACCCTTGCATAACACCCATCCCTTCTACAGCAATTTTGTTCACTGGCTCTTCAAACAAGCACTGGGATATCTGGAGAAAGGTTGACATATTTCCACAGGGTGGGCCATCATGCTCCTTTTGGTAAGCATTCACATAGGACACAAATATTCTGACACTCAGCCCATTCTGAGAGATCCGTTCATTTACTCCTCATATGTATGTAGGCAAAGCAATTAGATGGTGCCTTGCTCGTAGTTAGTGCTCTTTAAGCATTTTGTTGCATTATTGTTATTGCTATCAGTTCTCTAATCTTGAGCCTTCCCAGGCTCTGACGATCTGACCAGACTGTTGACTGGTATTGATCAGTGCCCCTGGCCAGCTCACTTTCTGGATAAAAGATCAACCAGATGCACGGTTCCGAGTTTTGCCTCCCAGGAAGATTTTCCTTCCTGACGTCCCATCAGAGTCACACCTGAGTGGGGCTGTAACACCACAGCTGTGAACTTCCAGCTAGTTCCTGCATACCTCACAGCATCACCTGCAAAGCATGCTCCTGAGGTTCTTTTCTTCTTTAGTGAGCTGGTTATTGGGAACTCGGCACAAGGACCTAAGTGTGCGCTGAGGGAGAACAAGCAATGCGGCAGGACTAGGTGCTAGGGGAGTGTGAGTCTCCTGTAACTCACTTGTGCTTTCAGGACCTGCTCCAGACTGATCTTTTTTTATACCACCGCACTTTGGTGATGGGGTGTTGTTATTGTCTGCGCAACTTTATGGTTTGGTGGATCAGTGGCACCAAGGCCCAGGATGGGCAGATCAGGTTGCACAGTCACTTGTGGGGGGGGGGGGCACATGGTTAGGCATTCAAACTCTACTAGGGCCAGTAATTTAACTTTATTAATCATCAGGTGCCAAGAGCTCTTTCTCAAAAGGAGAGTAGTTATTTGACAAAGGGCATGGCTTTTGCTGCAAAACTCTAGAGGCTGTGCTTTGATTCTCCAGTTGGCTCCGTACAGCACTCCAATCTGTCACAGACACTCACTCAACTCATTAAGACATTTACTGGTTCAGTCAACAAACATGTATTAGTGAGTACAGTTTTCATGGTCCTGTTCTTAGCACTGGCGTGTCTTGTTCTCAAGACACGGCCAGTCCACTGGGGGCAACAATGACAGCACTAAGAGGAACCACAAAGGGCTGTGGGAGCCCACATGAGCAAGTGATTCGCTCTTCTTCTGCATATGGGCATGTTAATAGTCACAGATGGTGTGTGAGGAACATCTGCACAGATGCACAGATACAGGCACACATTTATATGTATAGATATGGGCATTGTGTACACACAATCTAATTAAGGATTGTGAGTCAGCAGTCAGCGTGCTCTGGTGGAAGGAGCCCTTCCTAGAAGGTAGGTGACAGGAAGTAAACTGCTCTGTGTGCCCTGGGACGCGTCCCGGCCCCACTCGGGCCTTGTAGCTCCTGCCTGTAAGATGTGAACAGCATTAGCTCACCCAGCCTGGTCACTGAGTGGCAGGTTACACAGTGGATGGGCAGCACCTGGAGCACTCCTGGCACACAGTAGGTGAGAGCTACTGTGACTGATGTGGTGACAGTCAATGGAAAGCGCTTTGTAAACCCTTCACAGTGCACTGTGCCCATGAGCTTGAAGGTTGGGGCCAGGTGGACGCGAGTCCATGCTCACGTTTGTGTGGAGGGAGGCACACCGTGTGGAGATGGCCACCTGTCCTAACTGGGTGCTGAGCTGTGTGGGCAGGGCCGTGGCCATCCCCAACCAAGACAGCCCTGGCTGCAGGTGGTGCCATGGTGCAGGGATGATGCCTCTGGTGGCCTCTGACTGCTCTGAGGAGTGGGGGAGGTGGGAGTCAGAGGTCAGAGTCCACCTCAGCGGGAGGCTGCCTGTCTGAAGGCAACAGAAAACAGGCATGAGGAAGGGCTTTCCGGTGAAGTATCTTGCCTGGGACACACCGCCTCTACAAGGAGGGGAAGCTGAGGGGCTGGTAGGAAGGCCTGGTTTTCAGTCCTGGCTCTGGCTGTGTGACCTGGGGCCGCTCTGTGCTCCTGTCTGGGCCTCAGCTTCCTCATCCATAAACTGGTGGTGGTGATGCCCACCCCACAGAGCTGCTGTGAAGGTTAAATGAGGACAAGCGGAAGCAGATGGCACCATGCCTGCGTACAGGTGTCCAAAAAATGAGCACGCTCCCTCCCTCCTGCGTCACACTTCCCACTTGTCCCATCCTCAAGCGATTCCCCAGCAAGAACCTGTGCTAACAAGCCCAGGCACAGGGCCGAACCCTGGGTAAAATGTGTCTGTTTATAGAGCCAACACCCATACTGTGCAGGTCACTATGCTCGGCTGGAGAGAAGGGACTCATGCCATAGAGTCAGAGATGGGCCACAACTGGGAGAAACGGAGGCCAGGGCACGTGACCTGCCCGGGGAGGAGAGGACAGGGAGGGCTTCCTGGATCAGATCACTGAGCAGCAGCTGGACCCTGGATGAGGGTGGGGAAGGAGGGCAGGAAAGAAGCAGTAACCAGTGGGGGACAAGTGCTGACACTGTGATGACCTGCACGATGGTGGTGGCGGAATGTAGCATCAGCCCTGAGTAAAGGAGGAGTCAATGGATTCAAGGGTGGGTCACTTCAGGGCACCTGTCTGTGCAAGTGATGGTCACCAGCTGACAGAGGATGGCAGCCTAGGTGGGGACACTGCACAAGCGAAGGTACAGAGTTGTGAGAAAGATGAGGGGACCAGGAAGGCAGGAGTGTAGGGTGCTCATTATAATGAGGCTGAAGAAGCAGCCAGATCCGAGCAGGCGTGGAACACCAGGACCAAGCTCTCAGACTTGCAGATGCTGTGGGCACATGGGAGCCATTCAAGGACGGGTCAAGACTGAGTAGCTGACAGGGTGAAAGTATGGGAGTGACCAGAACCTGCTTCTACCTTGTCACTGAGCCCCTTCCCCCCATTCTCAAGGCCCAGGTAGTAGTCGACCCACCCATCCGTGGCCCAGATGGCTCAGCTTGGCCAATGCTTCTGGGTATATGGGGCCCTCCCTACCTGCTTGCCCCGAGCTGAGAGGCCGGAGTCACCTCCGATGTGGCCTCTGAGGTTGAGTTCACTCTCACCGTGCCGGCATAGGTAGATAGAGCGGGGCGTGACATGGATGTTCATGAGATAGTAGACTGTGCAGCTCTGGATGTGGTCCTGCACTCGGTTCACCGTGTAACGCGTGCCCACGTCGAAGATCTTGATGTAGGACAGGTGGCTGGGCCAGCCCAAGCAAGAGCAAGGGCAGCTCAGAGACTGAAGGTGCGGTCTCTCTGTGTTATCCCACATTTCTTCCTCTAAACCCACTCTCCATCTGTGCCCCAAGAGATTGATTTGTGTTGATTGCATCCTCTAGGCTCCCTTGTTCTGCCAACCAGAGACATTGGCACGGGATGGAGGGTGGTCAGCACAAGAGTTTGTGTATTTAATCCCATGCCTCCCTATCTACTGTGTGGTGCTTTCACTGTGTCTAAGTTCCCCTGACCATGGCCATAGGCTCCTGTGGGCAGCCCCTCTTCCATGGTTATAAGTCTTGCCACTTTCTTGTAACTGCTCCCTCTCCCGACCCTTCCATCCTTGGGGTGGAAATAGCTTTCAGTTCATGCAGTCCTTACGTATCTAACCATCCGTTGTGGATCCCCTTAACCCTGTTCACACCTCTGAAAATTATGTCTTACTAATTTATCTTCACATCACCCACTGAGTATGCCATTTATTTTTTAGAGCATTCTGATTGACACAGAGAGTCAATGTGAGTGATAAAGGAAATGAATGAGTAAAGAAAAGAGTGGGTTAGGGGACAGCCAGTTAGCTCAGTTGGTTGAAGTGTGGTGCTCCTAACAATAAGGTTGCCAGTTCGATACCCACATAGGCCACTGTGAGCTGTGCCCTCCACAACTAGATTGAAACAGATACTTGACTTGGAGCTGATGGGTCCTGGAAAAACACACTTAAAATAAAGAAAAGTTTAAAAAAGGAAAGAAAGAAAAAAGAGTGGGTGAATGTAATGTGAGTAAATGCAAGGATGAATAAGTGTGAATAAAGTGTGAATGAGGGAATGATGGAATGGGTTGATCTGTGAAACTTTCCCTATTTATTCTGCTAAGTGTAGTGGAAGCCACACTGGCCAAATCTTGCTTCCCTCTGGAATCACCACTCAGAAAGGAAGGACAGTGTGAGGCTAATATAAAGTGCAGGCTGTCCTTGATGATACCGTCTGAAGCCTGTAGGTCAGAGAGATGTCCTGGCTGCCAGCCTTGCTTCAAATTTCATTGAGAGGTGTTTGAAGGCCAGACTGGCAGCATCAGAATCACTACGTTAGAAACACAGATTCCTGGACGCCACTTTCTGGAGTCCACTTCAGTAGGTTACGGAGGGGCCCAAGAATCTGTTTGTAACCAGTTTGCAGGTGAACTTGGTATCCGGCCAGATCAGAGAACCACCAAGCAGGCCTACCAACCTCCTCTGGGATGAGTGCACAGGCAGAGAGAAATCGCCCATGTCGTGTGGCCACCCTCACCAAGCTGTTTAGCTGGGAGGTCCTGGCTCATTTGACCACGCAAACCCAGAGACACAGTATGGTGCATGCAAAGGAGAGAGACAGACACACAGACCTGGGTTCTAGTCCCAGCTTTGGCTTTCACCTAAGGTGGGACGGACGGCACATCACTGAAATGCTCTGCTTCACTTTTTCCATCTGTACAATGAGGAGATGCCATCTGTGGCCCAGGACCATGACGAGAATTTGAGAAAATTCTTCCCTGCAAATCACTGTTGCAGAGTAATGAAGATTTGATGATAACAGTAACTGCTGCATTATTGAGCACTTATTAGATCCAAGCGTGGTGTTAAATGCTTTATATAAAGGGTCTCATTTAATCCCCGCCGTCACTGTCTATGAAATTGGAGCCATTGTCATTCCCGTGCTACAGATGGGGAGACTGAGGCTTAGGGAGTGTGAATAACTTTCCAGGTCCCCACAGGCGGCATCTGAGTCCTCCTGCATTCTTAACCCTAAGCTAAAAATGGCAGCTCCCTCCCACTGCTCCTTAAAGGTTAAAACACAGGGTAGAGCCAATCCTGTGGGGATAAAACAGAACAAAGGCCTCTGAAAGGAAGGAAGCCAAGGGAATGTATGTAAGCAGGCGCCTCAGAGAGTATAGGGGCTCAGTTTGCCCCTAAGCTTCCTGACAGCTGTAGCAAGAAGGCGGGGGAATGGGGGCTGTGGGAGGGGGCACAGAATTCCCAAGTTTCCATTTTCTGGGGGAAAAGGGAGGCACAGAGACATGTCTAAATGGACATTTGTCTTGGACTGAAATTCCAGAGCAGTTGATCTTGTGGCCAGCTCAGCAAACATCCGGGACCAGAAATCCATCTGTGACTTCATGAGGCGCTAAAAGGGTTATTCACACACGTGATTCTGAGAGTCAGAAGGCAGAGGGAGAAGAAAATACATGAAATTCTATCCGAGAGGAGACCCTTGGTACACTGCAATTCCCTACAGCAGTTAAGGGGCCTAGGAGGAAAGCGAAGCCCTGTCTGTGTGTCTGCCTCTCTCCACAACACTGAGTACATGGCTTCTCTGGGAGAAGACCCGGGCCCCTGGACTACCTGGGGGCATGACACGCTTTCTGACTCTGGGCCCCGGGATGGATGGCAAGTGAGCCAGGGCAAAGTTGTGTGTGAGGATCAGACTGCCAGAGCCCGGGAGCTGAGAGGAGGCCTGGGTCTTTCAGGCTGGGCTTGCTGGAAGAGGCAAAGCAGGGGGAGCTCCTTGCAGGATTTGGGGAGGAAGGAGTGTGGCATTTGGGCAGGAGGAAAGTGTTTTAGGCAGAAGGAGCAGCAGGAGGTGCAGGGGTTACTTGCCACCCTCCCCAGGTATTGCTGCTTTTGATGCCCCTTTGCCTGGCTTTCAGCCTAGTGAGCCCTACATGCCATCCCAACCCAGCCTCCCACCTATGCAGGTGAGGCTGACTTGCCTCCATCTACCAGAATTGAGAGGGGAGAGACCTGTGTCCGAATCACCTTCTGCCCCACACTGCAAGACCAGTCTGCCTTCTCCAGCTCAGGCATCATGGCCGACTTCGTGGTCCAGTACGATGTAGTCATGGAGGACATCATTGGCGATGTGCAGGTGAGGGGGCCAGGGGAATGGGAAGAGCATGGGCTCTGGAGTCACACAGGCCTGGGCAACAGTCTGGCCTCCACAAGTTGCTCATTTGGTTCTCCCCAGGGATCAGGGAAGACTAGTGAACACGAACAAGAAGATGTGCAGTGACACATGACTTCACACCTTGGGGGGCACATGTGCTCCCCCCAAAGGGTGGGAGACCTGGAACCGTATACATTGAGTCGAATTCCAAATGAATCTGTCCCTAATTGAATCCAGTCATAGTCCACTCTTATCCAGTCCTTTTGGAAAGTGAATTATTGGCCAGTAATTGGTGTCTCACACTCATGGGCTGTCACGTTTTCTCTGCAGCTCTGATACTCTGATGTTCTCTTGGACCTTCTTGCGCTCTCTAACTTTTAAAATTCTCTTTGCCTCACTAGAGCCATCTGCCTAAACGGGGACCACTTAAATTCTGAGCTCCCACACTCATGAAGAACAAGCAGAGTTCTCCTGCCTTACCAGAGGGGTAGAGCACTGATCCTAGCCCTGTGGCTTTACGCCAACGATTGCACAGCAGCCTGAGATGTATGGTCCCAGCCTGCCTTCCCCACCACACCTCTCACTGCCTCCAGCACACAACCACCCTCCAGCTGTCCCCCACACACCACACCACACCCCTGTTCCCCCAAAGCACCTGAACCTGCCATTCGTCTATGTCTGAGCATTTGCTCATACGATCTCTTGTGCTGGGAATATCTTCTCCCTCTGTTCCCCACTGGTCAGTGTCCTCCTTGTCCTTAAAGACCTTGCTCAAATGCCGCCTCCCTGATGACCACACCCCACTCGCAAGTCCTCTCTCTGCTCTGGGCTAATATAGTGCTTTGGTTACACTTGTCTTTGTGCACTCATTCATTCATTCATTCATTCATCCATCCATCCATCCATCCATCCATCCATCCATCCATCCATCCATCCATCCATATGTGGGCACATCTCCATTGAGCAGAGCTACTCTAGCCCAGTCCTGTACTCATTGACTCTGAGAACTCAGAAATGAGGTGGACACAGCCCCTAATCTCCCTCCGGAATGTCCCGGTCTTGAAGGAGCCAGATACATAGAACCATGACAATCATAAAATGTGCTAAGCATGTGTATAAATCTATAATAGGCGATGTGCAGATATGTATCGCTGAAGAGGTTTTTAAGAAAACCTTCCTAAAAGAATTGGCTTCTAATTAACATGGGAAGAATGAATAGCGTCCATCTTTCCCTGGGCCGATAGGGTGATGGGAATGGCATGCAGAGAGAGGTGGAACAGCATGTGCAGAGGCACAGGGATATGGCACAGCCTGCTGTGTGAGGAGAATAAAAGTAATTCGCCTTCTCAGATTAGGAGCTGAGGGCACCCTGCCAGTAGGTGGCAGCAGGCTCTTAATCTGATATTGGGGGAGGGAGAGAATTAAGGTATTTATCTGCTTGTTTATTCTTTACTGTTTCCACCATTGTCTGGAGTAGAAACACAGGTAGAATAGGTGGAGTAAGGCAATACATAATGTGACCCATACTCCCATCTGTCGTGTGTCCTGACTCCTGTGCCCCCCCAACAAGAACCCTCAGTTTACCTCCCTTTCCTACTCGAGTATGCCCATCTTCCCAAGCCCAGCACATTCACCCCTTTATTCAGTCAGTCCGGACTCCCTAATATGTGTCACACCCACTGCTGGCTGATGTTGGGAACCTGAGGTGAATCACACCTGTTCACTGTCTCTGGGTGAAACAGAGAGAGGCAATACTGTCATAAGACGAGAAGGGCCCTTTCAATGATAACCCAAGGTATGATGGAAGCCATCATGAGGGGAGAAAGTGCTCAGGGAAGGCTCCCTGGAGGAAGTGAAGAATGAGCTGGGTCTTAAAGAATGTGAGAAGAGAGCCAAGTTTGGAGGAGAGCTGTGAGAGAGCAAAGGTATTCTCGCAAACTGAGGGCCGCATGGTACAAAGAAGGGAGGCTGGAAATATCCAAGGGTGTATAGAGAATGACAAGTGGGTTGGAGTTCCTGGAGCATTGGTTTTAGGCACAAGAAATGGTAGGAGGTGAGCCTGAAGGCCGCGAGTGATGCGGGGGCATGATAAGGAACATGCAATTTGTCTTCAGGCGACCAGGGAGCCACGAGAGGCATGACATTATGAGCTGTGTGTTTAGAAAGACTTGATCGAGCAGGTGTCATAAAGATGTATGGATGGGAGGGGCCATAAGAGAAGCAGGGAAACCTGAGAAAGAAGTCCTGAATTTGGACTTTGTAGTTTTGGCATTGAAGGGAAGCGTGGACCTGAGAGATCCAGCAGGTGAAACCAGCAGGAGTTGGTGGCTGGTTGAATGTGCGAGCGAGGGAGGGGCACAGGAGGACTCAGGGGTGACACTCGGGTTTGTATCTGGAGTGACCATGTAGATGATGGCACCTCTAAATGACAAAGGCACACAAGGGCAGGATGGGGGCTGGGGAATAATGAGTTTATTGTTTGGCAGGATGCATCGGAGGCATCTTCAGACATCTAAGGGCACATGTCTGACGGTGAGTGGGTATCGGTTGTGGAGGGGGAAGAGCGCAGAGCACTGGACTGGAGAAAGAGACGTGGGGTCATCAGTGGACATTCAGCCATTGAATCCAAGAGAGCTAGCCAGATGCCCCAGGGAGAATGTGTGGAGCACAAGAGCAGATCCACGATGGCAGTTGCTAAGGCAGAGATTCCCATTCAAGGAGCTGTTGCTCTCTTCGTCCCTCAGGGTGTCCGGCCACACCAACTGCCAACAGCCTGTTCAGAGCTGTAAATTCCCACCACTTCCCTCCATTGTGCTACCTAAACAGAATCATTTTCTTGCATGCCATGACTGAAAATTATTGGGACACGCTTCTTAAGGGACCAGGGGAGAACATGCAGCCCAAGAATGAGACTGAATGAGATGGGCCAGAGAGCTAGTGGTCAAACAAGGAGAGTTCGCCATCTCAGAATCTCGGGGGAAAAGATTCTCGAAGAAAGCAGAAATAACCATCAATTGTGAAACTCACTGGGGAGGTGCAGTCCGATGAGAACTGAAATACACCCACTGAGTTTGGACATTGTTGCCATTAGTGAGAGAAGGGTCAGTGTGTGGTGGAGGTGGGAGCCAGTCTGTGCTGGGTGGAGGAGTGACATGGAGAAGACCAGACCCTCGCAGGTGCCGATTTCATGACCGTGGCGTGTTGCAGGGAGGAGAGAAGCTGGTTTGAAGTTTAGGTGGGATTGGGATCAATGGGGGTTGTCTTAGTGGATGGAAAAAGACGCAAAACTTTATATTCTCAGGAAGATCCTGTAGGGTGTATGGGGTGGGTAGGAAAGCAGGGTCCTGACGGGTGGAGGAGGTGCTAGCGGCTAGTAGTACGTTAGGTGCAAGGCAGGATTGTTTTGTCCTTCAGTAGAGAGAAGAGGTGCATGGGGATGTGGACCCTGTGTCAGGGTGGAGTGGGTAGGTAGTCCAAGGGACATGGCCTGGTGTCATTAATTTTGTTCATGAGGAAGGAAGGGAGACATGTCTTGAGAGTAGAAGGGCATGACAACCACCCATAGGAGAGTGAGTGGTTGGTGAGCTGGCTCATGCATGCCTCTGGCTTATAGGATGTGTGAGGTGTGGGGCCACCGGTGAGCCTGGGACGGTGGAGAGGTGGGCATGTGATTTCCCCAGAAGCTCTCAACTACCCATGTCTGCGAGCAATAGAGGTGACAGCTGGCCTCTGCTTTTAGGTTGGGCAGCTGCAGGCTGGTTGACCCAGGCCTTTGGGAACTGCTGTAGAGTGCCAGGAGAAAGTGGAGACATGCACTTGTGAATTAATTCAAAGGCTGAGGTGGAGGGGAAGAGCAAGATGTCTTCCCATGTCCTCCGAGATCCCCTGACGGAGGAGGAGATAGAGTGTCCAGCCTTGTGATCAGAGAGTGCCTGAATGGCAGAGAGGAGAATAAACTGGTTATCCTAGGGCAGGGCTTGCTTCAGGATACTGAGCAGCACAGACCCTCAGCAAGCTCATACTTCCCTAGGCTGAGCTGACACTGGTCCTGGGGGCCCTTCCTGCTCTCCCGCCCGTTCCTTCAGCTGTCCCAGCCCACAGGCTCTGCGGAGGGAGAGATGGAGTGGGGGAAGGGGTCAGCAGCCAATCACATCCCCTACAGCCTTAGGCATCTGCACCTGGTCTAACCAATCCCCTCTGAACAAACAACTCGCTCAGCCTCTGCTCTCTCCTCCCCTCCCTGCTCTGCCCAGCAACAGCAGAAAGGAGGTTTAAGGAGGAGAGGGAGGCCCTGCAAACTCCCAGCCCCTGGCAGCAACGGAGCTGGGCCCCAGGCTCACTCTATAGAGGGAGGTTAAAACAATACTTACAGTTCCTGGAGCCCAGGCAAAATGTCCCTAGGGGCTCTCAAGACTGTGCAAGCCCAGCTCTCATGGACAGGAACTCATATATTACAGAGATCCTGCTTCTTGGAGCCTTGGGCCACAAGCCAGTCTAGATCACTCCACAGCTCTGGGGCACGTCCTGGATTGACAATCTGAACGGCAGAGACACAGTTCTGGGGGAGGAGATGGACATTGAACAAACAAGCACACAAATGCCTATTTAACTAGAAACAGTGATAAGGCCTAGGAAGGAAAAGAGCTGTTTGTTATGTAGGAGAATAAGAGGGGCCCGATTTAGACTGGCTTTTACAGTTTGTGTTGGTTTCACTTTTTTTTGTCCAGATTTACGACGGCTATTTTATTCATTACTTTGCCCCCAGAGGCCTCCCACCTGTTGAGAAAAACGTGGTGTTCGTGATTGACGTGAGCGGCTCCATGTTTGGTACCAAGATGAAGCAGGTAACAAGGACCTTGGGGACCTTTCATAGCTCTTCTTTTATAAGGCTCAGCAAACAGAGAGTTCTGGAACATTGGTTCCCTGGGGCCAGAGACCGTACCATCGCGTCACCCTTGAATCGTATAGGCCGGGGCCTACCTTAGGGTCCAGGTACCTTATCTATCAGGAGCCGTGTAGACCTGGCACCTCAGAATTTGAGGAACATTGAAACATTGGACTATGGGGCCTCAAAGCTTTGAGACCTTCAACCACAAAACTCCTGGGCTCACAAGTTCCCAGAATGGTAGAGCTTTTGAGATAGAGTACTCTGGTATCATTAAATATGAGTAAAAAAAACAAAAAGAAAAAGCTCACATAGTGTTAAGATGGCAAAGTAGGTAAACACTGTGCTTATTTCCTCTTACCATCATATTGAAATTATAACTAAACTAAACAACAACAGTCTTTAAAAAATCACCTGAAGTCTAGCTGAACTGAATCCCTACAACTAAGGACAAACAGAAGAAGCCACCATGACACTGGTGGGAGGGGCAGAGACATGGAACAGGCTGATCCTACACTGGGGTGTGAACAATAAAATTCTTGATGATTAACTTAGCTGCTGAGATCCCCACCCCCGAAAGAGTGAGGGGTCCCAGTGCCATGTTAGGATCCCCAACCCAGTGTCTCAGTGGTGGCGAGAAAAGTCCCCATAAATTCTGGCTGTGAAAATCAGCAGAGATTGTGGCTGAGTGACCCAAGGGCAGTTGCAGTCCTTAGTGCTTCTCTTAAAGGGCCCACGGATGGACTTACTCAGTGATGGACTTACTCAGTGATGGACTCACTCGTTCTGAGCGTCAATGCTGGAGCAGCAGTTTAAAAGGTGCCAGGGACATATGGAGAAGAACTGAATTGTCTGGATTCAGGGCAAGGCCTGGAGGCACAGCTTTCTCCTGTCACTAGTGCCCGGCTGGCAGAATCCATTGTTTCTTTTGGGGCCCTACCTGCTCCCGGGGTGCAGACACAGGCAAGCACCATATGTGAGTCTCCATTAACCTACAAAACCATTCATTCACCTTGATTCCCTGAGAGCCCCCCCCCAACTTTTGGGCCCACCCAAGCCTCTTTGAGTGGCTTTTCCATATAAACAGCTTGTCTTGCCTCATGCCGAGGACTTTCCTAAAATATCTCAAAGTTTCACAAAACCCAAATCAGTGGCATCTGGCTTTGGCATGTCCTGTACCTCTCGCTGAGCACACTTAAGTCTGGCACTAGCAACAGCTGGCTTCAATTCATGGCTTGTCCTCTTGAGGCACCTCCAAGCCCATTGCAGTCAGCAGCCATCTGCAGATTGCTTTATGGCTCATGCTGGGTCACCCTAGACAGGGTACAGGCTGTGGTTGAACTTGGCCTTTGGTGGGGCCCCTCCTATGAGGCCCCAGGGCTAATGCACCCACTAGCCAGGCTTGCAAAAATCTTCTCCCATTCAGTTGTTTGCCTCTTTATTTTGGTGATGGTTTATTTTGCTGTGCAGAAGCTTTGAAGTTTGATATAGTCCCATTCATTTATTTTAGCTTTTGCTTCCCTTGCCTTTGGAGTCAAATTCATAAATGCTCTTTGAACGCAAGGTCCATAAGTTTAGTACCTATGTTTTCTTCTATGCAGTTTATTGTGTCAGGTCTTATGTTTTAGTGTTTGATCCATTTTGAATTAATTTTGGTCTTATGTTTAGTGTTTGATCCATTTTGAATTAATTTTGGCAGATAGTAGTCCAGTTTCATTCTTTTGCACATGGCTTTCCAATTCTGCCAGCACCATTTATTGAAGAGGCTTAGACTTAAATCTTGTAACCCTTCTATCAAACCACCCTTGAAACAGAATATTCGAGCCATAGGCCAAATAATTTTTCACCTTAGAGCTTGAATCCTTAATGCTCTGGAAGCAGTATTTCAAACCATGGTTCTCTGGGGCTCTAGAATTGTAAGGTTCAAGTGTCCTGGGCAGTATCGCCTTTGTACCTTAAAGCTTTGAACTACAGTGCTTTGCGAGGTCAGGTGTAGGATGCAGGATCTAATGAATTTTAACATCATGGGTGCCTGGATGCTTAAGACCTCAGGAAGTCTTTGGACATTAAAGCTCTGTAAAGTTAGCATTCCTTGACCTCATAAAGACCCATATCTTTAAGCCTAGGTAACTTAGTCTCAGTGTGATTTTTCAGTCCCTGAACCATTTTATCATCAAATAACTCTGTCTTCTGCTGTGTCCAATTTACTGTTAAATTTATACAGTGAGTACTTAATTTAAGATATTATATTTTTTTAATTTTAGAAAGCAGTATGAGTGATTTCAAAGACATGTCACTAGAAAGTATCCTGAGGCAAAGAGACCCAAAATAATGAAAATATTCTAGTGGAGTGTTAGAAACATGTTGAAAAAAGACAAATGATGAAATATGTTAACCTATACATTGTTATAGCTGTGAGAATACCAATTAGCGAAAACCACATTTAAGTACACCACAGTTAAACTGTTGAAAAATAATGGAAATGAAATATATATCAAGAGCATCAAGAGAGAAATATTATCTTTGAGGGATCAACAATACATCTTATAAATGAAGTTTGAACTGAAGCTATGGAAGCTAGTAGGCAGTGGAATGATTTTTTAAGGTGTTAGAAAAAAAAAATAACCCAAGGTAGTTTTGTGTACTCAGACAAAAATTTCTTCAAAAATGAAGGTAAAACAATGACGTTTTCAGATAAGTGTTGATAGAATTTATTTTCAGCAAGCTCAAACTACATGAAGTAATAAAGGATGTTGTTTAAGCTAAGGTAAAACGAATTTATATGTATGAAAAGAATTGTAGGAGGAGTGAAGATTTCTTGGAAAAGATAAATATAAAAGAATACTGACTCTGGAAATAATATTTTTATAGCATATAAAAACAAACGATATTAAAACAATAGTGTAAAGTGCATAAAGGAGGTAAATGCAATTAAGTGGTATTATGGTGCCTTTCATTCTTTGGAAAGTGGTTAAACTATTAAGTTAAGGTGGACCATAATAAGGCAGGAATGCATACTGTGACATTTAGGGTAAACCCAACCACAATAATACAAAATTACATTACTAAAAATTCTATTAAGTGAGATAAAATGGAACAATACAATATTAAATAATCTAAAATAAGTCAGGGAAGGAGGATTTAAAGTAAACCATGTCTTTATTACATTAAATATAAATAGACTTCAGACTTAAGTGAAAATATTTAAAAAGATAGAATTTAATTATATGGTTTTATAAAAAAAAATATCTTAAATATAAGGACATAGGCTGAAACTATAATGATAACTGGTGTGCTTATATTAATGTCAGACAAAATAGAAATATTACCAAATATAAAGAAGTATATCTTATACTAGTGAAGGGATCCATTCAATCTGAAATATTAACAAATTTGTGTGCACCCATTTTCATAGATTTGAAATGTGTAAACAAAAATTGATAGAGATAAATTTATAATCATAAGTAGAGATTTTAACTTACTTCTCTCAGTAACTAATAACACAATCAGTTAAATATGTAAGGATATGGGAGATTTGAACAACAATATTAAGCAGTTTGACATAAACTACATCTACAGAACATTACCCCAAATGATAGAAGAATATACATTGTTTTTAAGTGTACATAGAACAATTACCAAAAGAGACCACATTCTGGGATCCATAATTTTTTATTTTAGAAATGCACACACATTAAAACCACAATATAGTACACACATAGTAGAGAATCCTAAAAGCAGCAAGAGAAAGACAGAGGGTTACATACAAGGGAACTCCCATAAGACTATCAAATGACTTTTCTACACAAACATTGAAGGCCAGGAGGGAGTGGCAGGAGATACTCAAAGTGATGGAAAACAAAGGCCTACAACCTAGATTGCTTTATCCAGCAAAGCTATCATTTAAAGTTGATTGAGAGATAAAGAGCTTCCTAGAAAAGAATAAGCTAAAGGAATTTATTACCACCAAGCCAGCATTGCAAGAAATACTAAAAGGACTTCTGTAAATAGAAGAAAGATGAAAACAATCTAACTACAAATTTAAAAATGGCAATAACTATGTACCTATCAATAATCACTTTAAATGTAAATGGATTAAATGCTCCAATTAAGAGACATAGGGTGGCTGAGTGGATAAGAAAGCAAGACCCTTGTATATGCTGTATACAAGAGACTCACCTCAGATCAAAAGACACACACAGGCTGAAAGTGAAGGGTTGGAGTAAGACATTTCATGCAAGTGGAAATGAGAAAAAAGCTGGAGTTCCAAATACTTATTTCTGACAAAATAGACTTTAAAATGAAGCGAATATTAAAAGACAAAGATGGGCACTATATAATAATAAAGAGATTGATCTGACAAGAGGACATAACCCTAGTAAACATCTATGCACCCAACAGAGGAGCACCTAAATATATAAAACAGATATTGACTGACATAAAGACAGAGATCAACAGTAACACTATCATAGTAGGGGACTTCAACACACCTCTGACAACAAGGGACAGGTCTTCCAGACAGAAAATCAATATGGAAACAACAGCCTTAAATGACACATTGGACCACTTGGATTTAATCGATATTTTCAGAGCATTTCACCCCAATGCTGGAGAATACAAGTTCTTCTCAAGCGCACATGGAACATTTTCCAAGATAGACCATATGTTAGGCCACAAAACAAGTCTTGATAAATTTTAGAAAATTGAAATCATACCAGTTGTCTTCTCTGACCACAGTGCTATGAAATTAGAAATGAACTACAGGAAAAAAACTGGAAGGCACACAAATTCATGGAGGCTGAATAACATGTTACTAAATAATGAATGGGTCAAGCAGGAGATCAAGGAAGAAATCAAAAGATATCTCAAGACAAACGAAAATGAAAACACGACGACCCAAAATCTATGGGATGCCACGAAAGCAGTCCTAAGAAGTTCATAGCATTGCAGGCCTACCTAAAGAAACAAGAAGCATCACTAATCAACAGTTTATCTTCACACTTAAGTGATCTGGAAAAAGAACAACAAAATAAGCCCAAAAGGAGTACAAGGAAGGAGATAATAAAGATCAGAGCAGAAATAAATGAAATAGAAACCAGAAAAACAATACAAAAGATCAATGAATCCAAGAGTTGGTTCTTAGAGAAGATAAACAAAATTGACAAACCTTTAGCCAGACTCATTAAAAAAGAGAGAGAGAGGACCCAAATTAATAAAATCAGAAATGAAAGAGGAGAAGTGACAACAGAAATACAAAAAATTTTAAGAAATTACTATGAGCAACTATATGCCAACAAATTTGACAATCTGGAAGAAATGGACAATTTTCTAGAGGCGTACAACCTTCCAAGGCTAACTCAAGAAGAAACAGAAAACCTGAATAGACTGATTACCACCAGGGAAATTGAATCAGTAATCAACAATCTCCCAACAAACAAAAGCCCTGGACCAGATGGCTTTACAGGTGAATTTTACAAAACGTTCAAAAAAGAATTATCACCTATTCTCCTCAAGCTCTTCCAAAAAATCCAGAAGGAGGGAAGACTCCCAAACACTTTTTACAAAGCCACTATCACCCAGATCCCAAAATCAGACAAAGACACCACAAAAAAGAAAAAACTACAGGCCGACATCTCTAATGAACATAGATGCAAAAATCCTTAACAAAATATTAGCGAACAGAATTCAGCAATACATTAAAAAGATCATACACCATGATCAAGTGGGATTCATCCCTGGTATGCAAGGGTGGTTCAACACCCGCAAATCAATTAATGTGATACACCATATTAATAAAATGAAAAACAAAAATCACATGATCATATCAATAGATGCAGAAAAAGCATTTGATAAAATCCAGCAGCCATTTATGATAAAAACCCTTAAGAAAGTGGGAATAGAGGGATCATATCTCAACATAATAAAGGCCATATATGATAAACCCACAGCTAACATCATACTCAATGGGGAAAAGCTAAAACCATTCCCCTTAAGATCAGGAACAAGGCAAGGTTGCCCACTTTCTCCACTTCTATTCAACATAGTGCTGGAAGTTCTAGCCACAGCAATCAGACAAGAAAAAGAAATAAAAGGCATCCAAATCGGTAAGGAGGAAGTAAAATTGTCATTATATGCAGATGATATGATACTATATAGAGAACCCTAAAGACTCCACCAAGAAACTATCAGAGCTGATAGATGAATTTAGTAAAGTAGCAGGATACAAAATTAATATTCAGGAATCAGTTGCATTTGTATATACAAATAATAAAACATCAGAAGGAGAAATTTAAAAAGCAATCCCATTTGCCATTGTTTCAAAGACTATAAGATACCTGGGAATAAATTTAACCAAACATGTAAAAGATCTGTACTCAGAAAATTAGAAGACACTGAAGAAAGAAATCAAAGAAGATACAAATAGATGGAAACACATACCATGTTCATGGATAGAAAGAATTAATATAGTTAAAATGTCCATATTGCCTAAGGCAATGTACATATTTAACGCAATTCCTATCAAACTACCAACGAAGTTTTTCACAGAAATAGAACATATAATCCTAAAATTTATATGGGACCATAAAAGACCCCACATAGCCTCAGCAATCTTGAGAAATAAGAACAAAGTGGGAGGTATAGCAATACCTGACATCAAATTATACTACAAGGCTACCGTAATGAAACAGCATGGTACTGGCATATAAACAGACACATAGATCAATGGAACAGAATAGAGAGTCCAGAAATAAATCCATGCCTATATGGCCATTTAATCTATGAGAATGGAAGGAATAATGTACGGTGAGGTAAAGACAGTCTTTTCAATAAATGGTGCTGGGAAACCTGGACAGATACATGCAAAAAAATGAAGCTGGACCACCTCTTTGCACCATATACAAAAATAAATTCAAAATGGCTTAAAGACTTAATGTAAGACCTGCAACCATAAAATTCCTAGAAGAAAATATAGGAAGAAACTTCACAGACATTACCCGGAGTAAGATTTTTACTGATATGTCCCCTCGCGGGAGGGATGTAAGAGAAAAAATAAACATGGGGATTACATCAAACTAAAAAGTTTTTTCACAGCAAAGAAAACCATCAATAAAACAAAAAGGGATCCTACTGAATGGGAAAAGATATTTGCCAATGATATATCGGATAAGGGGTTAATATAAAAAATTTATAAAAAACTCACTCAACTCCAAAAAAACAAACAACCCAATTGAAAAATGGGCAGAGGACATGAAGAGACATTTTTTAAAAAAGGACATACAGATGGCAAACAGACATATGAAGAAATGCTCAACCTCACTAGCCATCAGAGAAATGCAAATAAAAACCACAATGAGATACCACCTCACCCCAGTCAAAATGGCTGTCATCAATAAATCAACAAACAACAAGTGCTGGCACGGATGTGGAGAAAAGGGAACGCTTTTGCACTGTTGGTGGGAATGCAGATTGGTGCAGCCACTATGGAAAACAGTATGGAGTTATCTCAAAAATCTGAAAATGGAACTACCTTATGATCCAGCAATCCCACTCCTAGGTATCTATCCGGAGAAATCCAAAACTCCAATTCAAAAATCTTTATGCACTCCTATGTTTATTGCAGCACTACACACAACAGCAAGACATGGAAACAACCGAAATGCCCATCGGTAGATGACTGGATTAAGAAACTGTGGTACATTTATACAATGGAGTATTACACAGCCATAAAGAAGAAAAGAAATCTTACCATTTGCAACAACATGGATGGACCTAGAGAACATTACGTTAAGTGAAATAAGTCAGACAGAGAAAGACAAATACCATATGATCTCACTTATATGCGGAATCTAAAGAAAAGAATAAGTTAATGAACTAATCAGAAACAGTTTTGGAGACATAGAGGAAAAACTGAGGGTTGCTAGATGGGCGGGGGGGTGGGGATACGGGGGAAGGTGAGGGGTTTTTTTAGTTGGTAACCACAAGATGGCCACGGGGTTTTGAAAATTAATTTGGGGAATGTAATCAATAATGTAAAGATTTTGTAGTGTATCTGATTGACATGTGTCCCATTTGGGAGACCACCTCAGGGTGATGTAGATGCCTGATCTCTGCACTGTACACCTGAAGCTGAACAATAATGAATGCAAACTGTAATTTTATATATATGTGTATATATATATATATATATATATATATATATATATATATGTATGTATATATATTTACAAGAAGCAGAGTACAGCATTAGGAATAGAGACAGTGGAAATGCAATGGCTGTGTGCGATGTCAGAGGGATAGTGGATGGGGGGCGGGGGGATCACACAGTGTGCGGGATATAAATGATAAACGTCTAAATGTTGCTTTGTCTTGTGAACCTGAAACTAATAAAAAAAAAAAAAGGAAATAACTCAAATGTCCTTCAACTGGTGAATGCTAAACAGTAGTACATCCCTAAAATGGAATGTCAGGTATTTACTCTAGAGAAATAAAAACTCATGTTCACATGAAAACCTATATACAGATATATCAGGCTTATTTACAATTGCCAAAAACTGGATACATCACTCATGTCCTTCAATTTCAAATAAACAAGTTGTGATGCATCCATACAATAGAATACTACCCAGCAACAAAAAGAAACAAACCACTGATACATGCAGCAACATGGATGAATCTCCAATGTGTCATGCTAAAAGAAAAAAATTTACATATTCAAAGGATACATACTGTGTTATTCCAAGCATATGACTGTGGAAAAGGCAGTGTTTTTGAAAAACAGATCTGTGGTTGTTAGGACCTGGGAAGAATAGAATAGTTGACTACAAAGGGACAATACAAGAGAGTTTTCTGAGGTGATAGAATTCTTCTGTAACTTTGTTTTTGGTTACATGAGTATAGGTATTTACCAAAGTCATAAAATTGTAGACCCAAAATAGTAACTTTTACCCAATTCAGATAAAGTAAGTGAATAAAAAGTATTTATTATGAGTAACTTTATGCTCATAGAACTGGCAACTTTAATGAAATCATCAAATTTCTTTAAAAAATACAACTTACCAAAAAACAGACACAAGATTAAATTAAAAGTGTGAATAATTCTTTATATATTAAACAAATTGAATGTGTAACTGAATCCTTTTCTACTAAGAAAACTCTGATGTAGGTGGATGCACTGGTATATTCTCTGAAACATTTAAGAAAGAATTATTTACCTGTGTTGCATACACTCTTTCAGAGAATACAATAAAGATGAAATATTTTGCAAATTGTTTTATGAGACCCGATTTACCCTGATACCAAAACATGACAAAGACGCTACAGGTAAAGAAAAATATGTTATTAACTTTCTTGAACATTCAAAAATTGTAAATAGAACGCCAGCATGGTCCTTATGGAGCTGCCTTAGCAGAGCTTGCGCTGTCGGGAGCTGCAGGGACGAGCGTGGCGGGAGGCCGACCACCGGGCATGGCTGCTGGTATTCAGCTTTGTGTTTGGGTGCAATGTCCTCAGGATTCTTCTTCCGTCCTTCTCCTAATTTATGACCAGGATGCTGCAGAAAGATGCAGAGCAGGAGTATCAGATGAGAGCCGAGATTCAGGATATGAAACAAGAGCTCTCCACTGTCAATGTGATGGACGAGTTCGCCAGATACGCCAGGCTGGAAAGATAAACAAGCTCAAAACGCATGTGAAAGTACGGACAGCTCAGTTGGTCAAGATAAAATGGGTTATAAGTGTTGCTTTCTACGTTTTGCTAGCTGCCTTGATGGTCTCGTTCATTTGGAAGTCCCTGTGGCTGTCATGCCAAGTAAATGGATAACTCCACTAGACCGCCTGGTAGCATTTCCTACTAAAGTAGCAGGTGGTGTTGGAATTACCTGTTGGATTTTAGTCTGTAACAAAGTTGTGGCTATTATGCTTCACCCTTTCAGCTGAAAAAGAAGATGAATACAGCTATGACCCTTTTTAAAATGGATTTTCACTTAGGTAACAAATCTGATTTATACTCTCATTTTTTTCAGAGGCAAAAGCGCACAGGTTAGTTCTTTGTTGAACCTGTTTGTTCTTGGACTCTATGTGACATTCTTTTTTTTATTTATTTTATTTTATTTTATTAAATTTATTGGGGTGACAATTGTTAGTAAAATTACATAGATTTCAGGTGTACAATCTGTATTACATCATCTATAAATCCCATTGTGTGTTCATCACCCAGAGTCAGTTCTCCTTCCATCACCATATATTCCATCTCCCTTACCCTCATCTCCCACCCCCCACCCCCCACCCCCCTTACCCTCTGGCAACCACTAAACTATTATCTGTGTCTATAAGTTTCTGTTTCTTATTTGTTTGTCTTGTTCTTTTGTTGTTTTTGGTTTATATACCACATATCAGTGAAATCACATGGTTCTCTGCTTTTTCTGTCTGACTTATTTCGCTTAGCATTACTCTGTCAAGATCCATCCATGTTGTCACAAATGTTCCTATATCATCTTTTCTTACCGCCAAATAGTATTCCATTGTGTATATATACCACAACTTCTTTATCCATTCATCTATTGAAGGACATTTTGGTTGTTTCCATGTCTTGGCCACCGTAAACAAAGCTGCAATGAACATTGGAGCACACGTGTCTTTATCTCTAAATGTTTTCAGATTTTTTGGGTAGATACCCAGAAGAGGGATTGCTGGGTCATATGGCAATTCTATTCGTAATTTTTTGAGGAACCTCCACACTGCCTTCCATAACGGCTGCACCAGTCTGCATTCCCACCAACAGTGTATGAAGGTTCCTTTTTCTCCACAGCCTCTCCAACACTTGTTACTATTTGTCTTGTTGATGATAGCCATTCTGACTGGGGTGAGGTGATATCTCATTGTGGTTTTGATTTGCATTTCTCTGATGATTAGTGATGTTGAGCATTTTTTCATATGTCTATTTGCCATTTGTATGTCCTCTTTGGAGAAATGTCTCTTCAAGTCCTCTGCCCATTTTTCAATTGGGTTGTTTGTTTTTTCGTTGCTGAGTTGCATGAGTTCCTTTTATATTCTGGATACTGGCCCCTTATCGGACGCACTGTTTGCAAAAATCTTCTCCCATTCAGTTGGTGGCCTCTTTATTTTGTCAATGGTTTCTTTTGCTGTGCAGAAGCTTTTAAGTTTCATATAGTCCCATTCGTTTATTTTAGCTTTTACTTCCATTGCCTTTGGAGTCAAGTTCATAAAATGCTCTTTGAACCCAAGGTCCATAAGTTTAGTACCTATGTTTTCTTCTATGCAGTTTATTGTGTCAGGTCTTATGCTTAAGTCTTTGATCCATTTTGAATTAACTTTGGTACATGGTGACAAATAGCAGTCCAGTTTCATTCTTTTGCACGTGGCTATCCAATTCTCCCAGCACCATTTATTGAAGAGGCTGTCTTTGCTCCATTGTATGTTTTTAGCTTCTTTGTCAAAAATTATCTGTCCATATTTATGTGGTTTTATTTCTGGGTTCTCAATTCTATTCCATTGGTCTATGTGTCTGTTTTTCTGCCAATACCATGCTGTTTTGATTATTGTAGCCCTGTAGTACAAGCCAAAGTCAGGAAGTGTGATACCTCCATTATTGTTCTTTTTCTTAAGATTGCTTTGGCTATTCGGGGTCTTTTGTGGTTCCAAACAAATCTGATGATTTTTGTTCTATTTCTTTAAAATATGCCATTGGGATTTTGATGGGGATTGCATTGAATCTGTATATTGCTTTGGGTAATATGGCCATTTTAACTATGTTGATTCTTCCAATCCATGAGCACGGAATGTCTTTCCATTTCTTTGTGTCTTCTTCAATTTCTTTCAAAAATGTCTTATAGTTTTCAGCATATAGGTCTTTCACATCCTTGGTTAAGTTTATTCCTAGGTATTTTATTCTTTTGCTGCAATTGCAAAAGGAATTGTTTTTGTATTTCTTTTCTGAGATTTCATTGTTAGTATATAGGAAGGCAATGGACTTTTGTGCGTTGATTTTGTAGCCGCAACTTTACTGTATTCGTTGATTGTTTCTAATAGCTTTTTGGTGGAGTCTTTAGGGTTTTCTATATATAGCATCATGTCATCTGCAAAGAGTGATAATTTAACTTCTTCATTCCCAATTTGGATGCCTTTTATTTCTTTCTCTTGCCTGATTGCTCTGGCAAGGACTTCCAACACTATGTTGAAAAGCAGAGGTGATAGGGGACATCCCTGTCGTGTTCCTGAACGTAGAGCAAAGGGCTTCAGTTTTTCTCCATTAATTATGAGATTAGCAGAGGGCTTGTCATATATGGCCTTTATTATGTTAAGGTATTTTCCTTCTATACCCATTTTATTAAGTGTTTTAATCATAAATGGATGTTGTATCTTGTCAAATGCTTTTTCTGCATCAATTGATATAATCATATGATTTTTGTCCTTTATTTTGTTTATGTGATGTATCACATTGATGGATTTATGATGTTGAACCATCCTTGTGCCCCGGGATGAACCCCACTTGGTCGTGATGAATAATCTTTTTAATGCATTGTTGTATTCGATTTGCTAGAATTTTATTTAGGATTTTTGCATCGGTATTCATTAGAGATATTGGTCTGTAGTTTTCTTTTTTGTGCTGTCCTTACCAGGTTTTGGTATCAGGGTAATGTTGGCCTCATAAAATGAGTTAGGGAGTACTGTCTCTTCTTCAATTTTTGGAAGAGTTTGTGCAGAATTGGTATTAGATCCTCTTTGAAGGTTTGGTAGAATTCACTAGTGAAGCCATCTGGTCCCGGACTTTTGCTTTTGGGAAGGTTTTGGATGACTGATTCAATTTAGTTACTGGTGATCGGTCTGTTTAGATTTTCCAGTTCTTCATGGTTCAGCCTTGAAGGCTATATGTTTCTAAGAACTTGTCCATTTCTTCTAGGTTGTTGAATTTGGTGGCATATAGTCCTTCATAGTATTCTTGGATGATCCTTTGTATTTCTGTGGTGTCCGTGATAACTTCCCTTTTCGTTTCTGATTTTGTTAATCAGTGTCTTCTCTCTTTTTATCTTAGTAAGTCTAGCCAAGGGTTTGTCAATTTTGTTAATCTTTTCAAAGAACCAGCTCTTTGTCACATTAATTTTTTCTATTGTCTTTTTGTTCTCTATTTCATTTAGTTCTGCTCTAATTTTTGTTATTTCCTTTCTTCTGCTGACCTTGGGTTTACTTGTTCTTCTTTTTCTAGTTCTTTAAGGTGTAACATGAGGTTATTTATTTGGGAGTTTTCTTGTTTCTTGAGATAGGCCTGTAATGAGATAAATTTCCTCTTAAAACTGCTTTCACTGCATCCCAAAATTTTGGTAGGATGTATTTTCATTGTCATTTGTTTCTATGTATCTTTTGATCTCTCCTCTAATTTCTTCTTTGACCCAGTCCTTCTTTAAAAGTATGTTGTTTAATCTCCATGTATTTGTGTTTTTCCTGCTTTCTTTTTGCAGTTGATATCCAATTTCAAAGCCTTGTGATCAGAGAATATGCTTGGTATGATTTCAATCTTCTTAAATTTGTTGAGACTGATTTTATGTCCCAATATATGGTCTATCCTTGAGAATGTTCCATGTACACTAGAAAAGAATGTATAGTCTGATGTTTTAGGATGAAGTGCTCTATAAATGTCAATTATGTCCATTTCATCTAATGTGTCATTTAGGGCTACTATTTCGTTATTTATTTTCTGTTTGGATGATCTATCCATAGCTGTCAATGATGTATTTAAGTCCCCTAGTATAATTGTGTTTTGGTCAATTTCTCCCTTTAGCTCTGTTAGTAGTTGCTTGGTATATTTTGGTGCTCCCTGATTGGGGGATAAATATTGATGACTGTTATGTCTTCTTGTTGTACAGAGCCCTTCAACATTATGAAATGCCTATCTTTGTCTCTTGTTATCTTTTCACCTTGAAGTCTGTTTCATCTGATATCATTATGGCTACACCTGATTTCTCTGGGTACCATTTGCTTGGAGTGTCAATTTCCACCCTTTCACTTTGAGTCTATGCTTGTCCTTGTAGCTGAGATGTGTCTCTTGGAGACAGCATATGGTTGGGTTTAGTTTTTTGATCCAATCTGCTACTCTGTGCCTTTTTATTGGTGAGTTCAGTCCATTTACATTTAGGGTGATTATTGATATGTGAGGATTTCCTGTCATTCTATCTTTAGTTTTCTGGTAAGGCTGTGTCTCCATTGTTTCTTTGCCTTTTTGTTGTTGTCTATTATTTCTGTGTGGTGGTATTCTATGATGTTTCCCTCTGTTTCTTCTTTTATTTCAGTATATATTTCAGTTCTGGATTTTTTTGAGTGGTTACCCTTAAGTTTATGTAAAAGAAAGTTTGATATTTAGAGTATTCCATTTTCTTCAGCACGCTTACTTTCTCCATTCCCATATTCTGGTTCAGGCCTTTGCTGTTCCCCTTTTTATGTTTTGGTTGCCACAAATTGTCCCTGTTGATGGTGGTCGAATAGCCTCCTTTAGTATTTCTTGTAGTGCAGGTCGTGTATTAGAAAATTCCCTCAGCTTCTGTATGTCTGGAAAGGTCTTTATTCCTCCTTCATATCTAAAGGATATCTTTGCTGGATATATTATTCTTGGCTCATGATTTCTCTCTTTCAATAGTTTGAATATTTGGTTCCACTCCCTCCTGGCTTGTAGAGTTTCTGCTGAAAAATCTGATGATAATCTAATGGGCTTTCCTTTGTAAGTTACCGTCTTCTTTTCCCTGGCTGCCTTGAGGATTCTTTCTTTGTCGTTGATTTTAGACAGCTTCAATACAATGTGCCTTGGAGAAGGCCTGTTGGGATTGAGGTAACTAGGTGTTCTATTTGCTTCTTGGATTTGAGGATCCAGTTCTGTCCACAAGTTTGGGAAGTTCTCATCGACAATTTGTTTGAATATATTCTCTGTTCCCTTCTCTCTTTCTTCTCCTTCTGGTATGCCCATTATTCTTATATTGCTCTTTCTGATGGAGTCAGAAAGTTCTTGTAGAGTTCTTTCATTTCTTTCAAGTCTCAAGTCTCTTTCTTCTTCCATCTGTGTTATTTCCAGATTTCTATCTTTGATGTCACTGATTCTTTCCTCCATCTGGTCAACTCTACTACCTAAGCTGGTTATTTTGTTCTTATTTTCTTCTATTGAGTTCTTCATCTCCAGAAATTCTATTTGGTTCTTTTTTAAAATTTCAATCTCTTTCGTAAAATGCTCATTTTGTTCTTTGACTGTGTTTCTGAGTTCATGAAACTGGTTTTCTGTGTTTTCTTGCATCTCATTGAGTTTTTTCAGAACTGCTATCTTGAATTCTCTGTCATTTAAGTCACATATTTCCATATCTTTAAGTTCCTTTTCTGGAGACTTTTCACTTTCTTTCTGAGCTGTCTTGTTGCCTTGGTTATTCATGGCAATTACTGATTTACTGTTTCTCTCCCTAGACATCTACAGGAGTGGTTTCTGCAACAGGTTGATAGGAAGAGGTCTTTCTTTTGTTTTCCAGTACTTGTTGGTAGAATGTTTTATCTTTTCTCTGACTGCAGCCTTTTTATCTTTTCTCTCACACGGTAGGACTATGTTTTCTCTGCCCTATTCCAGCTCTCACACAATGGGGGGATTCCCTGGGAGATGGGCTTCTCCTCTGTTAATAGTTCGTCTAGGTCACAGGGCGCAGTGTCTGTGTGGGTATGCGGGGAGCTTTTGAAGTTCCAAAGCTCTTCCTACACCAGATTCAGAGCCTGTGTGTTTCAGCAGTTCTGTTTACTCCTGCAGGTATCCGCCCAGATAGGTGGGGCCCGGGGCGGGGTAAGTTGTGAGAGGTGGCCCAGAGCAATGGCAGCCACCTCCACCACAGCGGGTCCTGCTTCCACAGCTCCCTCCCCTTTGCCAGAATTAGCTGAGCTGCGAATTTGTGTCTGCAGTCCACAATTCTCAGAACAGCAAATATTCTGTTCTTTTGATCTGACGCTGTTACTGTTCAATTTCTAGCACAGGGAAGGCGTGGGCGGGGCGATCTCTGGGAGGGAAGGGAGGTGGCGGCTAGTCTCAGTGCCTAAGGCTTCCATTCTCTTCTCATCAGTGAGGGCTTAAACCACCAGCACCGTTTTCAGCCTTCTTCCCTCAGTCCTTTCTCCGACTACTCTGCTGTGAATGATGGGTTCAGCCGTGTTATATGCTGCCCCCTCAGCCCTGTGGGCCATAAGTGGAGCCCTAGCAGTCCGAGTTCTTCCCTCTTCTGCAGCTGTGGAAGTTCCGGGTTGCAGCGAGCTCGGAGCACTCAGCTAGGTCTGCGCCCTGCGTCCGCGCGGCTCTGTCTCCGCACTTCTCCCTTCCCTTCTCCCTTGCTCGCATGATTTGTAGGTGAATTCAGTAGTGCGCCTCTTTGTCTTGCCTGTCTGCTGTGCAGGGAGTGCTTTGTGGAATTATTGTTTTTCGATTAGTTGTAAATTCCAGGGGAGCTTTACAGAGGCTCACCTCACGCTGATTTTTTGATGACGTCTCAGGCTTAATATTTGAATAAATCCTTCACAAAGTAATGTGTACCAATGTTCAGCAAGCATGTAAAAATGTTTAACATCCCCACTTATCAGGTAAATGCAGATTAAAACAACACTAATAGACCACTACACAACCACTGGATGAATAAAATTAAAAGATTGAAAATTCCAAGTGCTGGTGAGGATGTAGTGAAACTCTCATACATTGATTGTGGGCATGCAAAATGTTATAACTACATTGACAAAGAGTTTGGAAATATCCTGAAGTTAAACATACACTTACCATGTGAACCAACCTCATTCTTAGGTATTCATTTACGAGAAATAAACACATATCCAAAAATGACATGCACATGAATGCTTATAGAAGCTTTATTCATAGTAGCCCCCAAATTAGAAACAAGCCTAATACTGGACAGATGAATGGATAAAAATGTTAATGTATATTTATATAATGTACTACTACTAGGCAATAAGCAGAATAAACTTATGTGTGCAAAATCATGGAGAAATTTCAAATACATTATGATGAGTTAAAAAAAACTCTCAAAGGAATATATAGTGTATGATTGTATTTATATGAAATTCTAGGAAAGACAAAATTTTTTTTGAAAGAAAACTGATAAGTTGTTGCCTAGGGCTTGGAGCTGGGGGATTGCCTGCACAGATGCACAAGGAAACTTTTTTGGTTGTTGGAAATATTATATATCTTGATGGTGAGGGCAGTTTCATGAGTACATACATTGTCAAAACTTATTTTTTGAAATATTTTTATTAAAATATAGCTAATGTACAGAATTACATTAGTTTTGGGTGTACACCATAGTTATGAAACATTTATGTACCTAAAGAAGTGATCATAATGATACGTCCAGCAACCATCTGACACCATACCACACTATCACAATATTATTGACTATCAGTATATTCCCTATGCTGTGCATTGCATCCTCATAACTTATTTGTTTTATACTTGGAAATTTGAACCTCTTATTCCTCTTCACCTTCCCCCCTTTTTAAATTTTTCAATTACAGTTGACATTTAATACTATTTTATATTAATTTGAGGTGTACAGAATAGTGGTTAGACATTTATATAATTTAAAAATTGATCTCCCTGACTAGTCTAGTACCTACCTGGCACTATACATAGTTAATGCTGTATTACTGACTATATTCCCTATGCTTTACTTTACACCCCCATTTTTTTTTTGAAATTACCAATTTGTACTTCCTCTTTTTTTTTTTTTTTAATTGGGGAAGAGGAACAGGACTTTACTGGGAACAGTGTGTTTTTCCCAGGACCCATCAGCTCCAAATCAAGTTGTTTTCCTTTCAATCTTAGTTGTGGAGTGTGCAACTCAGCTCCAAGTCCGGTCACCATTGTTCAGTCTTAGTTGCAAGGGGCGCAGCCCACCATCCCTTGCAGGAGTTGAACAGGCAACTTTGTGGTTGAGAGCCCGTGCTCCAACCAACTGAGCCATCCGGCCGCCTAGGAGGTCAGTGGCAGCTCATTGTCTTCATTTTAGTTGTGGAGGGCACAGCTCTCCCCAGCAATTTGTACTTCTTAATCCCTTCACTATTTTTACCCTACCCCTAACCCCCTCCTATCTATCACCCCAATAATTCTAGTACCCATCTGGCACCATATATAGTTATTACAATATTGTTGACTATATTCCTTATGCTATACCCTCCATCCCCATGTCTAATTTGTAACAACCATTTTACACTTCTTAATCCCTTCTCCTGTTTCGCCGACACCTCCAATGTCCCCTCCTATCTGCTAAGCTGCCCCAGGCCTGATGGTAGCGGCAGCCAGCCTTGGTTCACAGGGAGGCCACTCTCACATGACTCCAAGTCCAACACAGGCAGCAATCAATTGCATATAGCTTTATATCTATTACCAGGTAGACCCAAGATGGTCACAGGCAAGGCTGAAATTGGCCTCACAGGAGCCCCTCCCATGAGGCACCAGAAACAACAAACCCAGAGGCTGGGCTCAGAACACACAAAGCACTACATGATTAATCCCACAAGTGGCACACTTAAAGGGTGGTCTCAATAAGCACAAGAGGGGTGAATACCCCTATGAGTGGTTAACCCCCACACAGCAACTAATATACTGTGGGCATAGGCAGTCTTCACATCTAGTCAGCCTGAGAGTCAATCCCACCCACTGATGTGCCAAAATCAATTATGGTTCAACTACAACAGAGAATACACAGAACACACACAAGGGACACTCCTGGAACACACACACACACACACACACACAGAGACACACACACAGGTGATCAGGGAGACTGTGCCACTGGACCACACAGGGCACATACAACATAAGGCAATCTGGCAAAGACTGAGAGACATAGGAGATCTACTTAATGCATAGAAGCAAACACTGAGAGGCAACCAGAATGAGGACAAAAAGAAACATGTTCCAAAAAAAAAAAATAACAAGAGAAAACTCCACAAAAGGTACTAAATGAAGTGGTAGCAACCAACCTACCAGAGACAGACTTTAAAACACTGGTTATAAGAATGCTTAAGTAACTTAGTGAGAACTTCAACAAAGAGATAGGAAACATAAAAATGGAGATAGAAAACAATAAAAAAAACCCAGTCAGAAATGAAGAATGCAATAACTGAAATGAAGAATACAATACACTAGAAGAAATCAACAGTAGATTAGATGAAGCAGTGAATCAAAACAGTGAATTGGAAGGAAAGGCATCAGAAAACACCCACTCAGAAAAGCAAAAAGAAAAAAATGTAATTAAAAAAATGAGCATATTCTAAGGGACCTCTGTGACAATATTCATATCATATAGGTACTGAAAGGAAAAGAGTGAGAGCAAAGGATTGATAATCTGTTTGAAAAAATAATGACTGAAAATTTCCCTAACCTGATGAAGGAAACAGACATACAAATCCAGGAGGCTCAGCGAATCCCAATCAAGGTGAACACAAAGAGGCTCACACCAACACACATTATAATTAAAATGGCAAAGGTTAAAGACAAAGAGAGAATCCTAAAAGCAGCAAGAGAAAAGCAGTTACCTCTGAGGGAGCTCCCTTAAGACTGTTGTCTGATTTATCAACAGAAACTTTGCAGGCCAGAAGGGTTTGAGGGTTGGGAATGAAATATTCAAAGTGATGAAAAGCAAGAACCTAACACCAAGATTACTCTACACAGCAATGTTATCATCATATAGAATTGAAGGGCTGATAAAGAGCTTTCCAGACAAGAAAAAGCTAAGGGTGTTAATAACCAAACCAGTATTACAAGAAATGTTAAGGAAACTTCTTTAAGTAGAAGAAAAAAAGGATAAAAAATGTGAATAATAAAATGGCAGTAAGTATAATGTTGTAAGTGGATTAAATGCTCCAAAGAAAATACATAGAGTGGCTGAATGGATAAGAAAACAAAACCCTTACATATGTTGCCTACAAGAGACTCAGTTCATTTCAGATTAAAAGACACACACAGACTGAAAATAAAGGGATGGAAAAATGCTATTTTATGAAAATGGAAACAAACAAAACAAAAATCTGGGGTAGCAATACTTATATTAGACAAAATAGACTTCAAAACAAAGGCTATAACAAGAGACAAAAAAAGATGAAGTAATCCCACTTCTGGGTATTTATCTGAAGAAACCTAAAACACTACTTTGAAGCAACACATGCATCCATATGTTCATTGCAACATTATTTACAATAGCCAAGGTATGGATGCAACCTGGCTGTCCATCAATTGGATGAATGGATAAAGAAGAGGTGGTACACATGTACAATGGAATATTAGCCAGCCATAAAAAGATGAAATTGTGCCATCTGTAACAACATGGATGGACCTAGGGTATTGTGGTGAGTGGAGTAAGTCAGACAGAGAAAGACAAATGACATATGAATTCACTTATATGTGGAATCTAAAGAACAAAATAAACAAACAAAACAGAAACAGACTCATAGGTACAGAGAAAAATTTGATAGTTGCCAGATGGGAAGGTGGTGAGGGGATGGTTGAAAAAGATGACGGGATTAAGAAGTGCAAATTGGTAGTTACAAAATTGTAATGGAGACGTAATATGTATAAGGAACATAGTCAATAACATTGTAATAACTGTGCATGCTATCAGACGGGTACTAGATTTATCAGGGTAATCACTTCATAAGTTATATAAATGTCTAATCACTATGTTGTACACCTGAAACTAATTTAATATTGTATATCAACTTTAATTGAAAAATAAAAAAATATTAAAAACTAAACAATTATTACTTCTTATGATACTAACCATCTTGTTGCAAATATACCAACTATATCTTTCTATAACGTTCATTGCATTGGTTAAATAAAAGCTTTGTGTTCTAAAAAAAATAGTGTTGTTTAATCTTCAAATATTTTGGTATTTTACTGCTGACTTTCTGTCATTTATTTGTAGTTTTAGTCCACTGTGGCTTGAGAACAGACATTGTATTTATTATTCCTCTTCTTTTAAATATATTTAGGTATGTTTTTGGCACTAGGACTATGGCCCAGAATATGACCAGAAATACATCTGTGGTTTAATGAGGCACTAAAAGGCTCATTCAAACATGTGATTCTGAGAATCAAAAGGCAAAGGGGAGAAAAAACAAAACAAAACACATGACATTCTATCCCAGAGGAGAACTTTGATAGACTGCAATGTCCCCCAGCAGTAAGGGGCCTAGGAAGAAACCTAGGCCTTCTTTGTGTCTGCCTCTCGCCACAACACATAGCACGTGGCCTCTCTGGGAGGAGATTCAGGCTCCTAGACTACCTAGGGACATGACACTCCTTCAGAGACAGGACCACAGGAAAGATGGAAAGTGAGGCAAGGCAAAGTTTTGTGGGAAGGTCAGACTGACAGTGCCTGGGAGCTGAGGGAAGGCCTGGTTCTGTCAGGCTGGGCTTTCTGGAAGAGGCAGAGCAGAAGAAACTGGCTGTAGGATTTGGATGAGTGTATCACTGGGGCAGGTGGAACAGCAGGTGGTGCTTCTCACCCTCCCCACATATTGCCCATTTTGATGTCATTTTACCTGGCTTACTGTCTGGTAAGTCCTGTCTTAGTCCATTGGGGCTTCTGTAATAAAATAAGACAGACTGTATAGCTTATAAACAATAGAGATTTATTTATCACAATTGTGCATGTTGGAAGCCCAAGATCAAGGCACCAACATGGTCACCGTCTGTTGAGGGCTCTCTTCCTTGTTTGTAGCCTGTACCTTCTCATTGTGTCCTCACATTATGGAACAGGCTAGTGAGCTCTGTGAGGTCTTTTTTATAAGTTACTATTCCCATTATCTGGGTTCTTCCCTCATGACTTAAGCACCTGCCACAATCCTCATTTCTTGGTACCATCATCTTTGGGGGTTAAGAGTTCAATACATGAATTTTGGAGAGACACAAACATTCAGACTATAGTACTCTCCATGCTTCCCCACCCCACCCCTACAGGTAAGGCTCTATCCCCATTCACCAGGATAGAGAATGGAGAAGCCTATATCTGTATCATCTTCTACACGTCACTGTAAGGCCAATTTGCCTTCTCCAGCTTAGGCATAGTAGTCCAGTATAATGTAGCTATGGAGGACATCATTAGACATGTGTAGATGAGGGGGCCCAAGGAAATAGAAAGAACACAGGCTTTGGAATTGATGATTGTTCTGCTTCTTAGCAGTGTAAGAGTAGCTAAGTTCCCTTATCCCTTTAAGGTTCAACTTATTCTGACACTTGACATCTTATTAAGTTTTTGAGGGAGCTGATGTGGGAAACCCTCTCTTGTCTCCCCTCACTTACTTCTTTGAGAAACTCTGGGTATTTTTCTGCTTTTAATCTCACAAAAGAGTGGAGCACATAATATAAAAAGAAATAGCTATATTAGTATCCAACAAAGTGAAATTTAACCTTAAATTTACTAAGTAGGATAAAGAGGGTCATCAGTAATAACACAAGTCATATTTTTTGATGGAGTCATAGCAACAGAGGATTTAAATACCCATCACCAAAACTAGTAGAGTGGGAAGTGGAAACATACATTTATAACAGAGATTTCAATTCTCTTATTCCAAAAAAAGGAACATGTCTAGTAGGAAAAAAACTTGAAAGATGTCATAGAAATGGTGGTGTGAGGTGAACCTTTTGAAATATCCCCTGGAATTTACAACAAATTGAACAGCTGTAATTCCACAAGGGACTCTCTGCCCAGCAGACAGGCAAGACTAAGAAATGCACAATTAAAATCATCTAAAGGTGGGCAAATTGGGCTAGTGGGGGAGGAGGGATGAGGGAAGTGCAGAGGGGAGGGCTGAGAGGGCTGCAGAACACAGACCAAAGCTCAGAGTTCTGAGCTCCCTGCATTCCAGAGCTACAGCAGTGGTGGGAGAGGGAACAACACGGACTGCTAGTGCTCCCCTTGTGGCCCACAGTGCCACCTGAGGAATCAGCATATAACACGGCAGAACCCAACACTCATGGCAGAGACCTCGGAACAAAGACTGAGGGAAGAAGGGCAAGAACAGTGGTTTAAGCCCTCACTGCCAAGCTGAGGACAGAAGACATAGGCACAGAGCCTAGCTGACCTCTTCCCACCCTCCCAGAGCTCGCCCAATCCCCACATTCCCAGTGCTAGGAGCAGAACAATAGCAGTGTCAGATCAAAAGAACAGAATGTTTGCAGTTCTGATAACTGCAGCCCCGCAGACATGGGCTGGTGGCCAAACTAGTTCCAGCGAAGGGAAGGGAGCCTTGGGTGCAGGAGTGGCTGTGCTGGTGGTCACTGCCATTGTTCAGAGCCACCTGTCACAACCCACCCCACCCCTGCTCACAGTTATCTGGGCAGATCCCTGCAGCCACTGAAACATACAGGCTCTGAAACTGGTGCGGGAAGAGCTTGAGAACTTCAGAAGCTCTCTGCATCCCCCCATGAAGGCAGTGCCCTAAGACCCAGGTGACCTGCCCACAGAGGAGAAGGCCACCTTCTAGGGAAGCTCCCATTGAGTGAGAAGCCAGAACAGTTCAGAGAAAATATAACACTACAGCCTGAGCGAGAATAAAAGGCTGCAGTAAGAGAGAAAATAAAACACTCACTCAACACCCACTGGAAAGCAAAAGTATTTTCCTAACAACCTGCTGCAGAAGCCACTCCTGTAGATACCTAGGAAGAGAAATAATAATTCATTAATTGCCATGAATAACCAAGGTAACAAGGAAGCTCAATAAGAAAATGAAAAGTCTCCAGAAAATGAACTTAAAGAAATGGAAATATGTGACTTAAATAAAAGAGAATTCAAGATTGCAGTTCTGAAAAAAACTCAACGAGATGCAAGAAAACACAGACAGGCAGTTTAGTGAACTCAGAAACACAATAAATAAACAAAATGAACATTTTACCAAAGAGAGTGAAATTTTAAAAAAGAAATTTTAAAAAAGTAGAATTTCTGGAGATGAAGAACTCAATAAAAGAAATGAAGACTGAAATAATACATCTGGCCAGGTAGCAGAAAGACTCAGTGATATCGAAGACAGAAATCTGGAAGTGCACAGATCAAAGAAGAGAGAGACTTGAGACTTAAAAGAAATGAAAGAACTCTGCAAGAACTTTCTTACTCCATCAGAAAGGGCAATATAAGAATAATGTGCATACCAGGAGAAGAAAGGGAGAAGGGAATAGAGACTATATTCAAACAAATAGTTGATAAGAACTTCCCAAACATGTGGAAAGAGCTGGATCCTTGAATATAAGAAGCAAATAGAATACCTAATTACCTCAATCCCAACAGGCCTTCTCCAAGGCACATTGTACTGAAGTTGTCAAAAATTAACGACAAGGAAAGAATCCTCAAGGCAGCCAGGGAAAAGAAGACGGTAATCTACAAAGGAAAGTCCATTAGATTATTATCACATTTTTCAGCAGAAACTCTACAAGCCAGGAGGGAGTGGAATCAAATATTCAAACTATTAAAAGAGAGAAATTATGAGCCAAGAATATATCCAGCAAAGATATCCTTTAGATATGAAGGAGGAATAAAGACCTTTCCAGACACAGAGAAGCTGAGGGAATTTTCTAACACAAGACCTGCGCAACAAGAAATACTGCAGGATTAGATCAAATATATGGTGGTGGAAAGAGAACTGACTCTGGGTGGTGAACACACAATGTGCTCTATATGGATGATCTATTACAGAATTCTACACATGAAATCTGTGTAACTTTACTAACAATTGCTACCCAAATAAACTTTAATTAAAAAAAAGAAAAGACATACTGAAGAAAGATATTTGACCTGAAACAAAAGAGCAAAAAGATACAAAACCATGAGTAGTATTATAAACAGACAGACAGAAGCAGGAAATGGCAACCCCTACACCAAATAGGACACTATACACCTAAAAATAACATACAGGGTAAGGAAGAGAAAAAAAACACTTAAAAAAAGAGGAAAATGACAACTTGCTACTACAGAGTAAAAATCAACTCACAACATAAGTAGGGATAATTGTGAGAACAAAAACATAAAACATGAGAAAATAAAGGTCTGAACTGGTAAAAGGAAATGGAGAAAGAAAGCATGTTAAAGAAAATGGAATACTCTATGAAACTTTGTTTTATATAAACTTAATGGTAACCACTAAAAAAAAACACAGAACTCAAATATATAACACAAAAAAGAAAGAAACAGAGGGAAAAATTATAGAATACCACCACACTGAAATAATAGACAGCAACAAAAAGGAAAAAAAACAGTGGAGAAAACGTCCTACCAGAAATCCAAAGATAGAATGATAGGAGATCCTCATATATCAATCATCATCACACTAAATGTAAAAGGACTGAACTCACCAATAAAAAGACACAGAGTAGCAGATTGGATCAAAACACTAAAACCAACCATAGGTTGCCTCCAAGAGATACATCTCAGGTACAAGGACACATTTATAGACAAAAAGTGAAAGGGTGGAAATTGACACTCCAAGCAAATGATATTCAGACAAAAGCAGGTGTAGTTATGCTGATATGAGATGAAACAGACTACAGGAAAAAACAGGTAACAAGAGACAAATGTGGACATTTCATAATGATAAAGAGGACTATACAACAAGAAGACAAAACAATCATCAATATTTATGCCACCAATCAGGGAGCACCAAAATATACCAAGCAACTACTACCAACTAAAGGGAGAAATTGACTGAAACACAATTATAGTAGGGGACGTAACTACATCATTGACAGCTATGGATAGATCATCCAAACAGAAAATAAATAACGAAATAGCAGCCCTAAATGACACATTAGATGAAGTGGACATAATTGACATATATAGAGCACTTCATCCTAAAACATCAGAACATACATTCTTTTCTAGTGTACATGGAACATTCTTAAGATAGACCACATATTGGGACATAAAACTAGCCTCAGCGAATTTAAGAAGATTGAAATCATACCAAGCATTTTCTCTGATCACAAGGCTTTGAAATTGGATATCAACTGAAAAAAGAAAGTGGGAAAAAACACAAATACATGGAGATTAAACAACATACTTTTAAAGAACGACTGGGTCAAAGAAGAAGTTAGAGGAGAGATCAAAAGATACATAGAAACAAATGACAGTGAAAATACATCTTACCAAAATTTTTGGGATGCAGCAAAAGCAGTTTTAAGAGGAAAATTTATCTCATTACAGGCCTATCTCAAGAAACAAGAAAACTCCCAAATAAGTAACCTCATGTTACAACTTAAAGAACTAGAAAAAGAAGAACAAGTAAAACCCAAGGTTAGCAGAAGAAAGGAAATAACAAAAACTAGAGCAGAACTAAATGAAATAGAAAACAAAAAGACAATAGAAAAAATTAATGTGACAAAGAACTGGTTCTTTGAAAAGATTAACAAAATTGACAAACCCTTGGCTAGACTCACTAAGATAAAAAGAGAGAAGACACTAATTAACAAAATCAGAAACGCAAAAGGGGAAGTTATCACGGACACCACAGAAATACAAAGGATCATCCAAGAATACTATGAAGGACTATATGCCACCAAATTCAATAACCTAGAAGAAATGGACAAGTTCTTAGAAACATATAGCCTTCCAAGGCTGAACCATGAAGAACTGGAAAATCTAAACAGACTGATTACCAGTAACGGATCTTCAATAAATGGTGCTGGGAGAATTGGATAGCCACATGCAAAAGAATGAAACTGGACTGCTATCTGTCACCATGTACCAAAGTTAATTCAAAATGGATCAAAGACTTAAGCATAAGACCTTACACAATAAACTGCATAGAAGAAAACATAGGTACTAAACTTATGGACCTTGGGTTCAAAGAGCATTTTATGAATTTGACTCCAAAGGCAATGGAAGTAAAAGCTAAAATAAACGAATGAGAGTATATGAAACTTAAAAGCTTCTGCACAGCAAAAGAAACCATCGACAAAATAAAGAGGCCACCAACTGAATGGGAGAAGATTTTTGCAAACAGTGCCTCCGATAAGGGGCTAATATCCAGAATATACAAGGAACTCATGCAACTCAACAACAGAAAAACATACAACCCAATTAAGAAATGGGCAGAGGACTTGAAGAGACATTTCTCCAAAGAGGACATACAAATGGCAAAAAAGACATATGAAAAAATGCTCAACATCACTGATCATTAGAGAAATGAAAATCAAAACCACAATGAGATATCACCTCACCCCAGTCAGAATGGCTATCGTCAACAAGACAAATAGTGACAAGTGTTGGAGAGGCTGTGGAGTAAAAGGAACCCTCAGACACTGTTGGTGGCAATGCAGACTGGTGCAGCCGTTATGGAAGGCAGTGTGGAGGTTCCTCAAAAAATTACACATAGAATTACCATATGACCCAGCAATCCCTGTCCTGGGTATCTACCCAAAAAGTGTGAAAACATTTAGAGATAAAGACACGTGTGCTCCAATGTTCATTGCAGCTTTGTTTACGGTGGCCAAGATATGGAAACAACCAAAATGTTATTCGATAGATGAATGGATAAAGAAGTTGTGGTATATATACACAATGGAATAATATTCGGCGGTAAGAAAAGATGATATAGGAACATTTGTGACAACATGGATGGATCTTGAGAGTATAATGCTGAGCGAAATAAGTCAGACAGAAAAAGCAGAGAACCATGTGATTTAACTGATATGTGGTATATAAACCAAAAACAACAAAAGAACAAGAGAACCAAATGAGAAACAAAAACTCATACACACAGACAATAGTTTAGTGGTTACCAGAGGGTAAGGGGGGTGGGGGGTGGGAGATGAGGGTAAGGGGGATCGAATATATGGTGATGGAAGGAGAACTGACTCTGGGTGGTGAACACACAATGGGATTTATAGATGATGTAATACAGAATTGTACACCTGAAATCTATGTAATTTTACTAACAATTGTCACCCCAATAAATTTAAAAAATAAATGAAAAAAAGACATAAGGGAATATTCAAGAACTGTGGGACAGTTACAAGAGGTGTAACATATGTTAATGGGAATACAAGAAGGAGAAGAAAGAGAGGAACGAACAGGAAATATTTGAAGTAATAGTGACTGAGAATTTTTCAAAATTAATGACAGACACTAAATAATCCAGGAAGTCCAGAGAACACTAAGCGGGATAAATACCCCCCAAATCTGCACCTAGGCATATCATTTTCAAACTGCAGGAAACCAAAGACAGAGAAAAATCTTAAATCAGGTAGGTAAAGACTTCAACTTTGTTTACCTTAAAATAATAGTTTTAGGTGACATCATAAAAATGGCACCAGTGAGGTGGGCTTCTTGAGTTCTTCCCTGGAAGTTACCACAAATTGAACGTCTGTAGCTCATCAAAGGATTCTCTGCTCATTACACAGAACAGCTAAGAGACATGCACGAGGATTACCTGAAGGTGGGCAAACCTGGTGAGCGGGGGAAGAGGGAAGGGAGAGGTGTGGATAGGGGGTCCTAGGATGCAGACCGGAAATTTCAGCAGCCAGGGTGTGGCCTCCTTCCCTGCACCCCACAGTCCTGTCAAAGGATCAGCACATAGGACAGTGGTGCCCAGTGTCCCAGGCAGAGTCCTCAGCTGAGAACTGCAGCTGGGCTCTCTAAGTCAGACAGAAAGCAAAGAAAACAACATACGTGGATCCCTCTCCTCATTGTCCCACAGTTCTCCCTACCCCTACCCTTCCAGAGTTTTAAACTAGTCCCAGAATGGGAAGGAGTAGTGTCAGATTACAGAGAAGGTGTAACCCTCAAGAACTGGAAAGAGCTGGTTTGCAGCTGTGACCTAGGGAAGAGGCTGTGACTAGTGTGACACTGGTGGGCTTGCCAGGGAGACAAAGGTGACTGCCTACCCTGGGTAGCTCCCAGCAGGGCAATTACATCTGCTGAGACACACGCAGGAGTCTGCAGGGGGTGACAGAGGCAGCCCTGGGCTTTCAGAAACTCAGAAATCTCACACCCTCCCCTCCACACCCCCTGGTGGAAAAAGTGCCCTAAGACCCAGGAGACCTCCACACAGGAAAGAAGCTCACCTCCCAGTGGCTGGATGTGGTGCTCTCAGCCTGCGTTTGTGCAGGCAAGAGCAGAAACTACACTGACTTTGTAAAAACTACCAACCACATACCATAGCACCACCCATCTAGAACTGCGTTGCCAAGGTCACTCTGGGTGCCAGGTGGACGGCTCTGCCTCCATAAGATGCAGAGGAGTTTTTGTACAGCAGAGGACAACGTGGAGATAGCTTGGTGGACTTAAGCCAAGACTGGTGCTGTTTTTTAATATATATATAATTTTATCCCCTTTCTCTCTCTCTTCTTTTTTCTTTTCCTTGCTCTACTTTTCCTCCTTCTTTCCATTTTTCTGTTTTGATTTTTTTTTGGTGTTGCTATTTTTTGTTTTGTGTTTTTGTATGTTGCTTTTGTATTTTTGATATTTTGGTGTGTGTTGAGTGTTGGTTGTTGGTTGTTTTCATATGTGACTGTATTTATTATTTGTTATCATTGTTGTTGTTGTTGTGCTTGTTGGTTTGTTTTGTTGTGAAATTGCCCTACCAGGGCCCAGCCCAAGAGTCACAAGAATCAACACACCCAGAAGCCAACTCCAGACCAAACCAGAGTACTACCAGGTTTGACCTACAAGTGACACACCCAGAGGGAATTCTCTACAGGCACAAGAGCGCATAGAGGCCAAGCCTCATCTGAAGGGTCAACTCTCACATAGCAGCACATACACTGTGAGCATAGACAACTCTCACAGCCAGTCAGCCTGGGAGTCAATACCACCCACTGACAAGCCAAAAGCAATTAAAGCTCAACTTCAACCGCAGAATACACACAACACAAGGGACACCTCTGGAACACATGCACAGGAGAATAGGGAGACTGTGTACTCCCAATATAAAGGACACATACTACAATAGTCCACCCACCTCTAGAGATCTAGGGGATCTACCTAGTACATTGAAGCAAACACAGTCAGGCAGAATGAGGAAACAAAGAAACATGTCCCAAATAAAAGAACAGAAGAAACCTCCAGAACTGGAATTAAATTAAATAGAGGTAACCAACCTATCAGAGACAAGAGTTTAGAAAACTGATTATAAGAATGTTTAAGGAACTTAGTGAGAACATAAAGAAGGATAAAGAAATCATAAAAAACAACCAGTTAGAAATAAAAAATACAATAACTGAAATAAAAAACACACTTGAAGGAGTTACCAGCAGGTTAGATGAAGCAGAGGATCGAATCAGCGATTTAGAAGACAAGTTAGTAGAGATCACCCAATCAGAACAACAAAAAGAAAAAAGAATAGACAACAATGAAAATAGTTTAAGAGGGGGATAACATCAAGCGCAACAACATGTGCATCATAGAAATACCAGAAGGAGCAGAGAGGGAGCAAGAGCTGGAGAATGTATTTGAAGTAATGATGACTGAAAACTTCCCTAACCTGGTGAAAGAAATCGACATACAAGCCCAGGAGGTGCAGAGTTCCAACCAAGATGAACCCAAACAGGCCCACACCAAGACACATTATAGTTAAAATGACAAAGGTTAAAGACAAAGAGAGAATCTTAAAAGCAGCAAGAGATGGACAGTGGGTTACTTATGAGGATGCTCCCCTTAGACTATCAGCTGACTTTTTATTACAGAAACATTGGAGGCCAGGAGAGAGTGGCAGGAGATACTCAAAGTGACGAAAAACAAAGGCCTACAACCTAGGTTGTTTATCCAGCAAGGCTATCATTTAAAATTGAAGGAGAGATAAAGAGCTTCCTAGAAAAGAATAAGCTAAAGGATTTCATTACCACCAAGGCAGCATTGCAGGAAATGTTAAAAGGGTTTCTTTAAGCAGAAGAAAGACAAGAACAATCTCACTAATGAAGAGCGGAAATACAAACACCAAAATGGCAATAACTGTTGACCTATCAATAATAATTTAAAATGTAAATGGATTAAATGCTCTAATCAAAAGACATAGGGGTGCTGAGTGGATAAGAAAACAAGACCCTTGCATATGCTGTATGCAAGAGACTCACCTCAGATCAAAAGACACACACAGGCTGAAAGTAAAGAGATGGAATAAGATATTTCATGCAAACAGAAATGAGAAAAAATCTGGAGTAGCAATACTTATATCTGACAAAATAGACTTTAAAATGAAGAATATAATAAAAGACAAAGAAGGGCACTACATAATAATAAAGGGATCGATCCAACAAGAAGACACAACCCTAGTAACCATCTATGTACCCAATGTAGGAGCACAAAAATATATAAAACAGATATTGACTGACATAAAGACAGAGATCAACAGCAACACTATCATAGTAGGGGACTTCAACACACCACTGACAACAAGGGACAGATCCTCCAGAGAGAAAATCAATACGGAAACTGCGGCCTTAAATAATAGATTAGACCAGTTGGATTTAATCGATATTTTTGGAGCATTTCACCCCAAAGTTGCAGAATATACACTCTTCTTGTGTATACATGGAACTTTTCCCAAGAAGAACCACATGTTAGACCACAAAAGAAGTCTCGATAAATCTAAGAAAACTGAAATCATTTTGAGCATCTTATTTGACCCTAGTGCTATGAAATTAGAAATCAATTACAGGGGAAAAAAAACACTGGAAAACACACAAATACATGGAGGCTGAATAACATGTTACTAAATAATGAATAGGTCAACAAAGGAAGAAATCAAAAGATACCTCGAGACAAATGAAAATGAGAACACAATGACACAAAATCTATGGGATGCAGAGAAAGCAGTTTTAAGAGGGAAATTCATAGCAAAGGAGGCCTACCTAAAGAAACAAGAAAAATCTCAAATCAACAGTGTATCCTTACCGCTAAGGGAACTGGAAAAAGAACAGCAAAATAAGCCCAAAGGGAGTACAAGGAAGGAAATAACAAAGATCAGAGAGGAAATAAATGAAATAGAGACCAAAAAACAATACGAAGATCAATGAAACCAAGAGCTGTTTTTTTGAGAAGATAAACAAAATTGAAAAACCCTTAGCCAGACTCATGAAAAAAAAAAAAAAAAAAAAAAAAAAAGAGAGACAGAGCGAGAGAGAGGACCCAACTTAATAAAAATCATAAATGAAAGAGGAGAAGTGACAACAGACACTGCAGAAACACCCACACACAAAAAAAATAAGAAAATTCTATGAGCAACTACATGCCAAAAATTAGACAATGTGGAAGAAATGGATAATTTTCGAGAAGTATATAACCTTACAAGGCTAACTCAAGAAGAAATGGAAAATCTGAATAGACTAATTACTACTTAGGAAATTGAATTGGTAGTCAACAAGCTTCCAAAAAACAAAAGCCCTGGACAAGATGGCTTCACAGCTGAATTTTACCAAATATTCAAAAAAGAATTATCACCTATTCTCCTCAAACTGTTGCAAAAAATCCAGAAGGAAGGATGGATTTCAAACTCTTTTTATGAGGCCACTATCACCCTGAACCCCAAATCAGACAAAGACATTACATGAAAAGAAAAACTACAGGTCAATACTATATATGTATGTATACATAAGTAATGTGTAGTGTGGTATGTTTTCAAACTTCACATAAATAGTATCATATTAAAAGATCAGTAGGTAAATATCCATTTTGATATATATTTTAACTGTTGCAAAGTAGCCCACTGAACTAACAAGCCACAGTTTACTTATAAAATTGCCTGTTTCTTTTTAATTTGTGGCAGCCTTCTAATTCTGTTGTATTACAAATGATTCTGCAATAAACGTTCATGTTCATGGATCCTTAGAAACATGTTTCTCTTGGATACTACCTAGTAGTGGAATTTCGGGTTATAGGTCATACTTATCTTTAATTTTACCAGATAATGTAGTTGGACAAATGTATACCTGTACAAATACTGAATGAGATACTCCTATTCTCCTTAACACTGTGTATTATCAATCTTTCTCTTTTTTTTAGATTTTTAGTTTTTACTAATTAGTAGACAAAAGTGGTGTCTTACTTTATGGTAATTTGCATTTCTATAATTACATGCTTAATTGGTTTTCATTCTGGCCAGTCTCAGATGCAGCTTATTTTATTTATTTATTTGTTTGTTTGTTTATTAATTTTGGTATTAGGTTGGTGCAAAAATAATTGCGGTTTTTGCAATTTTTAACCATTTAAACCACAATTATTTTTGCACCAACCTAATAGTAACTTTTATGAGGATCACTAGATTTAGCCAACATACTCTCATACTCTGTACTTCTGCTGAAGTCTCTACTGGTAACAATTTGATGACAGTTTCTGTGTAAGTATGATTTTGGCTGCCAGTAAGATAAAATCCAACCCCAAACTGACTTAAAATGAGTGGTGGTTGTATCATTTATTAGGGAAGTTGAGGGATAGCACTGGCTTTTGGAGTGGCTTAATGAAAAATTCAAAAATAACAATGGGAGGAAGGAGGAAGTAAAGGGAGGAGAGGGGATAAATAGCACAGGAAGAAGTAAAGATGAAGAGGTAACATAATATACTCTGATGTCCATTGTGCGAAGCAGGACATGAGTTCTGAGGTCTCAGAGATGAACCAAACCTATGTGATGGGGCCATAAAAGAGCTCAGAATCCAGCAGGTAGGACAGAGAATAAACCGGTAAACAGAGAGCACTCACCCAGTTTAAGTGTTCTGACGGAGCCATGCAAAAGACTAAGGGGGAAATTATCTTCGGGTGATCTGAGAAGGTTTCTTGGAGAAAGCAGCCTTCAAACCAGTCCTTTCAGGAGGGCAGGCCTTTTATAGGCAGGCATGGGGGTGGGGTTGGAGTGGGGAACAAAGACATTCCAGGAGGAGGACCAGCTTGAGCAAAGGTATGGCACTGGTAGAAAGCAGAAGTGTTTGGGGGATGGAGAGTCATTCACTGTGACTGAGGCCTGAGAGCTGGCAGGGGCCTATCGTGGAGGGCCTTGAATGACAGGCTAAGGAGCTTGGATTTAAGCCTGCAGGCCAAGAGGACCCTTGGAGGCTGTAGGTATGGCTAGCTTTGTGCTTTGAAATATGGTTGTGAGGGCCTCCGTGAGAATGGAGTGGAGTGAAGCAGATGGGAAGCAGGCACATTAGGGCACAGACCCATCCGCCAATGGGCCATGTGCCCCTACTCTCAAGAGGAGCCCCTCAGAGCCCAAAGTCCTCCAGGAGAACTCTTTCTTTTCCCCTTCTTTTCTGCAAATGTCCTCCTCCTCCCACAGGACCCAGATCAAATATACCCTTTCTGGAAGTTTCCAGTGCCTTCCTGTTGGTGGTTTCCTCTGTGAGCTCCCTCAGTACCCTGCTCTGGGATTCCTAGGTGACATGAAGTATTCTTATGCATGCCAGTTAAATGAAGACCTCTTCAAGCACAGGGTTTGAATCTCATCCATTTTTGCATCTCCAATGCTTAGCATGGGTTTGGGCACATTTGAAACCATTGGGAAACTTTTCACCAGTGCATTAGAGAAAGACAAAGTACATGAATGGAAAGAAGAAATAGAGAGAGAGAGAAGACTTGGACAGAGGGAGGCAAGGGGGCAGATAGATAAGGGTGTTAGGACGGGCAAGAGAAAGGAGAGGAAGAGAGAGGAGAAAAGAAAAGTACAGGGCCAATATGGGATTCTTTTCTCTTCCCTTCAGTAGACCAAATAGCAGCCCTAGCACAGTGAGTGTCAGGCTTTGGAATCAACCAGACGTGGGTTCATATCCTGCTTCTGTCACTTACTGGCCATGTGCCTTTAGACAAGGCACTTCAACTTCCCGGACATTAATTTCATCAACGGTGAAATGATGATAGTATTAGTTCTTCCTTCACGATTGTTTTAGAACTTAAGAATAAATATGAGTTCTTTGAGGACAGGCATCCTCTCTTACTTGTCTTTGCCCAGCGTCCAACAAGAGCCTTGGCACAGCTGTGTGCTCACAAATATTTAATGATTGAGTGAATAAATGAGCGCCCAAAGAGACCTGTTTTCTGTACTGGGGAGCAGTGCTCCATTGAGAGAGAGGGAGGAAGAGAGAGAAAGAGAGAGACAGAGACACAGAGAGAGAGAGGCTAAGTACTTGCTTAGTGCACAACTAAAGGAGGAACACGTCAGCAATAAAAATTTTCAGCTATGTTGATGTTCTTTAAAAGCATCAATATAATCATCAGGGAATAAACAAAAACCTTTGGTAGACTTTCTTACATTTACTGTTTTTATTCTGACTTGCATATGATGTGGGGGCACCCTATCTTTTAGTGCTTAGCTTTCATCTTGTCATACTTGTGAGACAGAAATCAATATGACCTAGGTCCCTGCCTCCCTGAGCCACTCCTGGGGAGACAGACACCCCCACACGCTACAGCAACTCACTATGTAATTAGTGTTGGTATAGAGGGGGATGTAGCAAGCGTTAGTGCGGGGGCTCAGAGCAGCGTTTCTCTGAGCGGGAACAGAGGAATCAAATAGGAATGGGGATACAGGGCAAGGGATAGAGAAATCAGCTGAGAATAGGAGAGAGTGATTGCTGAATAAGGGGTAGTAAACAGAAAGGAGACCACGTTGAGGAGCATGGAAAGATGGAAGTGGGGGTGGGGAGGTTGACAGGCAGGGAAGGAGACCTCTCCAGAGGTGGAAAGGGGCAGGACCACTTCCAGCTGGGGAGGGGTTAGCTGACAGGCGCAGACCTAAGGAGAGGCTTGGAGAGAGCTGACGCCTTCTGGACTCAAAAGGACAAGGTGAGCTAAGGTGTCCAGGTTTAGTGAAGACTCTTTGGGGGCCTCTGGGCTGCAGCTTCAACAGGCTTGATTTCACATGCTCCAAAGGTTTGAAGAAAACCTGCTAGGCGTTCAGGAGCTAACTGCATCAAAGTGTTTGGGTTTTATAGGTGCCTGGACCCGAATCGTACGGGAGGAAAGAGGGGACAGAATCTCCTTTGGGCCACAGAAAGGAGAGATGTGGACCCTGTTTGGGCCACAGAAACGAGGGATGCAGACTCGTTTGGTAATGCAGAAAGGAGAGATCAATAAATCATTCAGAAGACAGGAAGACATGAGCAGAACCCAGTTTGGGAGGGCGATAGGTGATTTCAGGACTCCCTTAGGCTGGAGAAAGGGGTCAGTATCTGGTTTGGTGCACAGAAAGTAAGGATCGGGACCTAGGGAAAGGATGGGGCAGAATCCCATTTGAACAGCTGTAATGACCTGGCTCAGACGGGAGAAGAGAGGGGTGGTACCCAGTTGATTCTGGTTTGAAAAAGGAAGGGACAGAACCCGGTAGGTTCCGGGAACAAGGAATACACAAAAGCATAGTACCGTTGGATTTGTGGGTGGGGTATCCATGCTGCAGAAAAGGCGGGATCTGTCACTTGCAGACATGGATGTGGGGGAGTGGTGTTGGGGTAGGGGCGGTGCAGGGACTTACTGCAGATAGATAGGAGGGGGCGTATTAAAGGAAGGGGAGGTAACGGAGAAATACTGCAGAGTGGAGGGAGGGGGCTTATCTGGAAGGGGCGGTGAGTGGCTGTACAGCTAAGGAAAGGTAGGCGGTGTTGGGGAAGTGGCGGTGCAAAGAGGAGCTGCAGAGTGGAGGACGGGGTCCGTATTGGGGGAAGGGTTGGACTGAGATGTGATACAGTTTAGAAAGAGTGTGTCACGGGTGGGCCGAGGTGTTCTTTTGCTCTGAGAGCAGGGAGTGTACGTCAGATTGAGGTGGTCAGATTGTTCGGTCCACCAAAGCTGAGCGCTGAGGGCCTTAGATCGGGGTGCCGCTACTCCACCCCTCCCCACCCCGCATCTGATCGGTGCGCACGCGCACTATTAAGTTGCGGTAGGGGACGTGTATAGGGTGAAGGGGAGAGATGGTAGAACTGACTTATGGTTTCTTGTAGGCAAAAGGATCTAGGGTTTGGAAACCCGGTCTAGGTTTGTAGGTCTGAGAACCCAGTAGTTGAGGGTTTGGGGCCCAAGGTTAGATGAAATTCTCCACTCTTTCAGGATAGGCAGGAGGTCTGATGAATTTCCACCTCCCTCTTATTCTTCCCTAACTCAGACCCCTTCCCATCAGGCTCAACTGTTACCTGGCATTCCAGAAAAATGGATAGGAAAAATGACTACAGTTATAGGATATCCCCATTGCAGGTGAGGCCTCTCTGCATTCTCACCAGCCCATCTGCCCCATCCTATATTCACTTCCTGCTCTTGAGCCCCCTACCACTCTTTAGTTACATAATTTCCTGCCTGGCCTGTCTTAGTCATCCCCTGCATGGTGGAGGAGGACAAAAACACCTGCCTGTCTCTTTCTTTTGCCCCCTTCCTCTTCCCTTACCCTCCCCTTCTCACTGATCAGAGGGAGGTCTTCATGAAAATGGTGGGCTGTAGGGAGGTCAGATGGATAAGCTGATCATAATTCTAAGTGTGTAGGGCCCTCTGCTTCCCCCTGGGAGTTTGGAGCTTCACTTCCCTCCAGATGTACAGGTTGAGACCACTGAAGAGGACAGTGTTTGATGCACACTCTCTTGGCGGCAACAAAGGACCCCTGGCCATGGATGCACCAGTTGCCAACCGGCCTAAGAAAAGCAAAACCTACATGGCTGCTATTAAGACTACTATTAATACCATACCTGCTGCCCCTCCAGTCCCATCTGCCAGTGTGATTACCACCACCAAGCCTACAATACCTTTACAGGCTTTAAAACTGCCAATCATCCCCCAGATCAACTAGGCTTCAGCTACCATCGAGGCAGCCAGTACTCAGGCTTCTTCAGTTACCACTCAGCCTAAGAAAGCCAGCAAGACAAAGAGTCATTGCTAAGGCAGCCCAAGGCTCCCAATCTCCAGCTGGCAGTGAGAATTTCACTACACAGATCAAGTCACCTTTGCAGGCCCTAAACCTACCAGTCACCCCACAGAGTACCCAGGCTCCACTTGCCGGTAAGTCAGCCAATTTCCAGTCCTTGATAGCCTCCACCAAGCCTAAGAAAGCTCCCAAGGCTAAGAAGGCTGCCAATAAGGCCATAGTTAGTGCCACTGAGCTCTCACGGGCTTTAGCTACCACCTACACAACTACCACTCAAGGTCAAATTACCAATGAGACAACCAATACCAAGGCCACAGCAGCCTCCATTCAAACTAAAAAAGCCTCCAAAGACAAGAAGGCAACTGTTAAAGGAACAAATACTGACACAGAGCTCCCAGAGGCCCCAAATGCCACTGAAAGAGGTATCAGGCAGTTTGAGGCCTCAGCAGCAGCTCTCCGGCCCCAAAAATCCAAAGGCAGAAAAGCTACCAATAAGGGTGAAAATTCTGCCTATGAGATCTCTGAGGCCCTACTTGTTACTCAAATGGTTACAAACCAAGCCCTAACAGCCAACTTCCAGGTTAAGAGAGGGTCCAGGGCCCGGAAGACTGCTACTAAGTCCAGGGCAGCTGACAACCAAATTCAAATTGTTGACCAAGGATCCCAGGCCAAGATGCCCAGCTCTCAGACCAACATACATGCCCTTGAGACTCAGGTTGCTGCTACTGTCCAGGCCCTGGCAGATGACTACCTGGCTCAGTTGAGTCTGGAGCCCACAACCAAGACCCTGGGCAAGAGGAACCGAAAGGTGAGATCTCTGATACACCATCCTTAACTTTGCCTTTTGTTTCCATTCTTATCCTCGTAGTTTATTCATTTATTCTACAAAATTTTACTGAGCCTTTTTACTCTGAGCTAGTCCCTGTGCTCACATAGGCTGTGAGAGGTGCTGAGAAGAATGTGATGTAGTTCCTGCTCCCTGGCAGCTCAGATTGGTGGGGAAATAAGACATTCATACACTTAGCTACAACCTGTATATAATTCAACTTGTATTTACATAGTAGTTACCATGTGGCAGGCTTTGTGTTGGGTATAGTCACACAGGTTATGTTCTTATGTTTTGAAAGTAACTCTTACCAGCTAGGGATCATAGGTCCCAGTTTTACAGATAAGAAAACTGAGTCCCAGAGAGGTGAAGTGACTTGTCCAAGGGGTAGAGATAGCAGAATCAGTGGTGGCCAAAAGAAGTGGAACCCCAGGCTCGGCCCTTTGGTTGCTCCTGTCCTGGCAGGAAAATGAAATGCCTTCCTGGAAGAAAGGTGAAAGACAAGTCTAGGATGCAGGGTGGCCAATGGTTAGGTCAGGTTCCACTACAGGGAGGATTTAGGGGACTTTCAGGAGGAGGCAGCGTAAGGAGACAGAGCCGTCTCTTTCACCTGGTGACTCTGGACTTTCCTTCTTTCTGGTGATGCAGTCCAAGTATCTGAATGGGGAAGAGAGAGGTGGCAGTAATTACAAGTGGATCCCATGGGGCTGGAGGCCTCTGCCACCCCGAGATGTGGCCATTTTGCAAGAAAGGGTAAGAATCCTATGTTGCCCAGTCTCTTCTTCACCCTCTTCTCTGTTGTCCTTCCGAGTTTTATGAAAACATACTGAGATTTCCCAATGTATTCCTCTTCCTCCAGGAAAATAAGTTGGTGAAATACCTGTTGGTTAAGGACCAGACAAAGATCCCCATCAAACGCTCAGGTAGAGTCATACCAACCCTCCTCCCTGAGCTCTCCTCTTCACTCCCCTCTCTCCCATGCCATGGATCTAACCATTTACCCTTATGGCCTCCTCATTCTCTCATATGTCCTCCCCTACCCTCCTCACATTCTGCCATGGCTGGTATCTTGCTTTAACACAGTTTAGGACTCAGATTGCACTGACCCCACAGGGCTGGCAAAAGGGCTGCAGCTTTGTGGCCCCTGCTCAGCTCAGTTCCTCCCACCTCTCCATTCCTGCAGATATGCTGAAGGATGTCATCCAAGAATATGGTGAATATTTCCCAGACATTATTGAACGAGCAAGCTACGCTTTGGAGAAAGCGAAGGGGCAGCCTTGGGGGATGGACGCAATGGGGAAGCCTTGAATTGAACAAAGGCATACATGTCCTTTCTGGGGGTACCACAGAGACTCGCTAACCCAGCCCATCACTGTGCTGATGGGCAGACAGTGGCCTAGGGAGGTATATACACTAGCCTGGGGTCACACAGCAAGTCAGTAGTAACAGCACAGCTAGGACTCAAGCCACCCAACTTAGTCCCAGCTTCTGTTTGCTGCTGGATATGTCCTATAATGTATTTCAGATGCTCACCTATCCCTTCCATTCCCCATTCTGTCTCCGTAGATTCCCACTAATCAGAAAGATGATGTTGATAACAATGGCACATTTGTTGCCTGTTTGCTGTGTTCTGGCCACTTAGCTAAGTGCTTTATTTACATTATCTCACTGATCTCTCTCTCTCTCTCTCTCTCTCTCTCTCTCTCTCTCTCTCTCTCTCTCTCTCTCTCAGGTCACTGATGCCTAGGCTGAAAATTTTGTGATCTGACAGGTTATTCTTTTACTTGGCAGATGTTTCGAGTCAATCTGAAGGAAATTGATAAGGAGAGTAGCTTGTATATTCTCATCAGCACTCAGGAATCCTCTGCAGGCATACTGGGAATGTAAGCTGGTAAAGGGCTGGGGTGGGAGGGAGGCTTCTGCTTTTGTTGCCACATCTCCTTAGAGAGTCAGGAAAGGTGGCCTAAAAAGCCCCTGTTTCAGCTCCCGCATGTTGTTGGAGCTCTGCACACAATAGTGGTGCCTGATTATGATTGAAGGGTGTGGAAGCCTGGGGCAGGGCATTCCTACTGTCAGGTCGTCTGTTTCTCTGGTCGTCTGCTGGACATAAACCTTCTCTCTGTCCTATTCCTCTAGGACCAAGGATACACCCAAACTAGGTCTTCTCATGGTGCTTCTCAGCATCATCTTCATGAATGGAAATCGGTCCAGTGAGTGTGAGTGGCTGTGCGTGCAGCTGAATGGGCGGCCAGTCGGAATTCCATGTATTCATTTTCTGTCCCTGTCTCTTGCCTCCCCTTGCAGCTGTCATCTAGGACAAAGAACCATTTGGCCTTCTTCTAGTGACCATGTATGTGTTCACTACTTTCCTCGCTTCATTGAAATGGCCTCATGTGCTGGAGAGTTCTCTTCCATTTTGGGAAATGCCTCTACTCTCATCTGGGAAGTTCTGACCTCTGTTCATGGATTATTTTTCCTATTGTCAGGGTGAGGCACTCGCTTTTTGGGAAAGTGAGGAAACTCATCACAGACGAGTTCGTGAAGCAGAAGTAAGTGGTGTTTTAGCACTTTGTCAGGCCCTGAAGTGTTCTGGGTGTGCTGGTCTGGTTCAGGAAGTACTTGTGCAGTCCTTTTCTTACACTAGCTTTAAAGGTATGGGCATCCTGTGTCCTAAAACTGAGTGCTGTCCACAGTTCCCATCAGTGGACCATTCGAAGGCTGGGCCAGATCAAACACAAGTCCCATGTTATGGGGTGTGCTCAGAGCAGGGTGCCTGAAGAATGGCTCCTCTGTTTACAACACACCCAACAGGAACTTGGGTTTACTCCTCACAGGTGGAAGGATACTTTAGCTTTCCTGTGACATCATGCTCTATACACGCTTCCCCTGCAGCACCAAGTGACTACTTTGCACAGAGCCAAAGAGAAATGGCTCAATACTGGAGGCCAAGACCATGAACTGTTTGGGAGTGAGTCTGGGGAAGGAAGGTCTTGGAAATCCTTCTCTAGGAACTGAGTTTATATTTGTTTAATGGAAATTGCCAACTGGTGTCCAGTGGTTAGTTGACAGATTTGCTTGGTTAGAAGACAGTTTCATTTCCTTTCTCCAAGGTACCTGGAATACCAGAGGGTTCCCAACAGCAAACCACCTGAATATGAATTCTGGGGCTTGCGCTTCTACCATGAGACTAGCAAGATGAAAGTCCTCAAGTTTGCATGCAAGGTAATGGGAATCCTGCCCTGACTTGGCATATTGAAGGTATGGGTTGCCCCTCATTGGGGCAGGCTATGGGCAGAGTTGGGCAGGTACAAGGAAGCCCGCAGTTCATATACAAACATATAGAATTTCATTAATGTGGCAGAGTGCTGCTCAACATAATTTACATTGTTTCATTCATTCTTCATACTTTGTATTAGTCTGCTCAGGCTGCCATAACAAAATACCATAGCATGGGTGGCTTAAATGACAAATTTATTTTCTCATGGTCCTAGAGGCTAGAAGTCTCACATTAAGGTTCAGCAGAGTCAGTCCCTGTTGAAGCCTCTCTTCCTGGCTTGCAGACAGATGCGTTCTTCACATGGTGGGGAGAGAGCCTCTTCTTATAAGGACAGTAATTCTATTGGATCAGTGCCCCACTGTTCTGACTTCATTTAACATTACCTCCATAAAGGTCCTATCTCTATACAATCACATTGGGGCCTGGTGCTTTATCATATGAAATTTAGTGGGGGGGAGGACGCAAACATTCAATCCATAATATATTTACTCTTTTATCATTTCCCATATTACAGATGAAGACACTTATGCTCAGCAAGGTTAAGTAACTTATCCAAGGTCACACAACACCTAAGTTTTCAGAGCTAAAATTTGATCTCAAGACTGACCCATGCTAGAGCCCCAGTAACTAAGAACTTAAAAAAAATACTGCTATTAGTTTTATATAAAGCCCATTAAGTAGGTACATAATATGTAATTATAAATGTTATTTTACTTATAATGATTATTATTCCCATTTCAGGTACAGAAGAAAGACCCCAAGGACTGGGCTGCTCAGTACCGGGAGGCAGTGGAGATGGAAGTTCAGGCTGCAGCTGTAGCTGTGGTTGAGGCTGAGGCCAGGGCTGAGGCAAGAGCCCAAATGGGAATTGGAGAGGAAGCTGTGGCTGGGCCTTAGAATTGGGATGACATGGATATCGACTGCCTAACAAGGTAGCAATTAGGCAATGATTGTCAGGCCTGGAGCAGAATTTCACTTGAAATTGAGGCTCAATCCCAAGAAAATGCAGATGCCAGCACCAACATCAACTTCAGCAGAGGAACTAGTGCAGGAGCTAGCTTCCGTGATGCTGCTAGTATTAGCATCAGTGGTGCAACCAGTGGTGGCTTTGGTGGCAGAGCTGGCATTAGCTTCAGTGGCACACTCAGCACCAGTGCCAGCTTCAGCAGCACAGCCAGCCTTAGTTTTGGTGGCACACCAAGCACCAGCTCTAGTTTCAACAGTGAAGCCAGGATTAGCTTTGGTGGCACTCCCTTGTACCAGTGCCAGCTTCAGTGGTGGGGTCAGCTCCAGTCTCAGTGGTCCACTCATCACCAGTATCAGTTTCAGCAGTGAAACCAGCGTTAGCTTTGATGGCACCCCTTGTACCAGCATCAGTGGTGAGGTCAGCTATAGTCCCAGTGGTCCACTCATCACCAGTACCAGTTTAAGTAGTGGAGCCAGCTCTGGCTTTGGAGGCACACTCAACACCACTGCTGGCTTCAGTAGTGCACTCGTTACCAGTACCAGCTTTGGCAGTGCACCTAGCACCAGTGTGGTATTTAGTGGTGCACTTAGCACAACCTCTGGCTTTGGTGGCACACTCAGCACTAGTGTCTGCTTTGGTAGCTCTCCTAGCTCTGGTGCCAGCTGTGGTGGCACACTCAATACTAGTATCTGCTTCGGTAGCTCTCCTACCACCAGGGCTGGTTTTGACAGCATACTCAGCACCAGTGTCTCCTTTGTTGGCTCTTTCAGCACCATTGCTGATTTTGGTGGTATGCTAAGCACCAATGTCTGCTTCGGTGGCTCTCCTGGCACTAGTGCCAACATTAGTGGTGCACTCAACACCAGTGCTAGTTTTAGCAGTGCTGTCAGCACGAGTACCGGTTTCAGTGGTGCACCTACCACCAACTCTGTCTTTGGCGGTGTGTTCAGCACCAGTGCTGACTTCAGTGGGGCACTTAGCACTGCTACTGACTTTGGCAGTGCTCCCAGCACCAGCATTGGGTTTGGTGGCACTCCCAGTACCAGCCTCTGCTTTGTCAGTGTGTCTAGCACCAACCTATGCTTTAGTGGCCCTCTTAGCACCAGCACCTGCTTTAGTGGAACTACCAGTGCCAGTTTTGGTGATGGACCCAGCACCAGTGTGGGTTTTAGCTTTGGCAATGGGTTAAGTACCAGTACTGGATTTGGTGGTGGACTCAGCACCAGTGCTGGCTTCAGTGGTGGACTGAGCACCAGTGCTGGCTTTGGTGGCAGACTGATCTCCAGCGATGGCTTTGGTGGTGGACTGGTCACCAATGCTGGTTTTCGCAGCACATTTGGCACCAGTGCTGGCTTTAGTGGTAGCCTCAGCATCAGTGATGGCTTTGGCAGTGGGCCTAATTCCAACTTCGACGGAAGACTGAGTACCAATGAGTACCATCATTGGCTTTGGCAGTGGTTCCAACACCAGCATTGGCTTTATTGGCGAACTCAGCACCAGCACTGGCTTCAATAGTGGACCCAGTTCTATTGTTGGCTTCAGCGGTGGACTGTGCACCAGTGCTGGCTTCAGCGGTGGACCGAGCCGTGGTGCTGGCTTTGGCGGTGGACTGAGCAACAGTGCTGGCTTTGGTGGTGGAGCCACCAGTCTTGGTGCCTGTAGCTTCTCCTATGGCTAGTGAGGTTACAGGTAATTACAGCATTTCCACAGCCAAGGCCCACGGGGATGGATATAAGAGCTGGGAGATGTTATAAGAAACCCCAAAGTGGGAGGGCAGCGTGGGGAAATGAGGACAATGAAGGAAGCATGAGAAAACAGTATATTTGGTGCTAAAATATGTTCCTGTTTGGTTTTGTTTTCAGGTTATTTCCCATGTTTACAGATACCGCTAGAATTGCAGCAGTCCTTCCCATGGAGCCAAGGTACCTCCTTGGAATGTTTGTCCACACAGCAGTCTAAGCAGATACTACCAATCAGCTGCAGGGGGCATGCTATGAAAAATCTGGTTGCTAATCCTGCGTTATTGTTTGCTTTTTTTTAATGTGCTGTCATATTTTAGTATCAAAGTTACATTACATTTACAAAATTAATCGGGGTATTTTTCTTTTATTGTGTGTAGGTTGTTGTGAGTGACGGTTTGGGTTCATGGAAGAGCTAGAGATCAGCATAGCTCTTTCGGGAATGTGGGCTCCAGCTTTAGGCTACAAGGCAAGTGTGACTTCAGTAGGATAGAGACCTGGGGAAGCATGGCAGTCAAGCAGATAATAGCGTGAACAAAGATAAGGAAAGGGAAAGCCTGGAACAGAAGGCAGAAAGAGGGTTCTGGACAGTATGTATAGAATCATTTTGAGATGTTTGTGTAAGAATGGAAGGATAAGGAGGTAAGTAGAGGTGGACACAGGAACAAGGGAGGGTTTTATTGGGATAGGAGAGAGGCCTGAGCATGTTGCATAGACTGGGGGCAAAAGCCAATAGAAAAGGACAGAACATAGATAAGGAATAGTCAGGAATTGACTGAAGTAGCTCATCGCTGAGAAAGTGGGATGGGATAGAGTAACAGAAAAAAGAGCGTGCGCCTGACTTTGAACAGGATTTAAGGGTGGCTATGGAAGCAGATAAATGTAGATTTCCTTCAAGCAGTGGTCAGAAACCCTGTAGTAGATTCCAACAAAAAAAGGCAATGTGGATTATTCAAGGTTTGGGTCTTGCTGGTGGTTGTGATAGAAGGACAAAGGAACAAAGGCAGAGAGTGTATGAGTCTGTCTTTTCAGCACTGGGTTGCTGGTAACTGCCCAGAAATACTACATGCATGCATACTGTGTGGGAGGCACACTGCTAGGGCTCCTGTGGACGACACAGAAAGTTGTAAGGAGAACGTGTCAGCGGTAAGATAGTGGGATGCTTGTATTTAAGAAGTCACAGTAGGGAGAAGTCTAAATGATGCCAACATCCATGGAGCGGGTGATCAGTGAAATTGATGGGGCCAGGAGACTTGGAGGCCAAGGTATTATTTGGATTATTTATATGGACAGTGATATCACTCAGGATGGCAGCAAGAGATGGTGAAGAAAGGAGCGCTGTGGTCCAAGTACAGCTTCTTCTCGGAGTATAGGGATGATGGTGTCATGCCCCCAGCCACACTGCCCACTAAAGAACAAGGCCCATAGGCAGTCACAGAGAACTATCTCCTCCCTCACTTTTTGAGGTACTACCCCAAAACCCTCCCTTTCAGAAAACGCTCACCCAAGCCACACCCCACAGCAACAGAGCCACTTCACAGGGTCGGGATCTTGATCCTGTGGGAGAAGCCTCACAATGACCTACTCTCCCCCTTGATAGGCAATAAAATAAGTTTTTATTGATAAGTGAATAAAAATTAAGAAAAATAGTTTCATCCAGAGCTAGACAGCTCCTTAGTTGTAGCTAGAAGTCAAGACCTGCTTTGGAGCTGCTGAGGACTTCTTCACTGGAAGCAGAGCTTTCCCAGTGAGGCCAAGTCCAAAGTTTTCTTAGGGTAGGAGAAGAGCAAGGATAGCTGTTCTTAAAGGTGGAAGACAGTGAGGAAACAGGCAGTTTGACCTTCTGGGAAGGACTCAGTAGTGGGCAGGGACGGTGTCCAGGGCTTCCTCAGGTTCTCGGGTGATGTCCACATTCTGAGAGGAGATAGCCCAGGATTAATATAAAGAAGACAGCAGTGTGGAGCCCCAGCCCCTCCCCTGTCTGTTGTCCTCACTGCCAGGCTCCCCTCCTTCAGCCAGGCCTGGATCCTGACCTTTTCTCAGACAAGCCTGGGGGAATCTCAGCCAGAGGCCTTTTGGCAGGGGTTGCTCTAGCCCCACATCTCTTGTGGTGCCTCCAACACTGTGGTTCCAGTATTCCTGGGTGCTGGTTATTCTACGTGATGGTGTGAAACACCCAAGGTCTGAGACACTGGTGTGGCTTTTCTGTGGAAACAGGTGCTTTCGCCATGTGCCTGCTTAGGCCATGGAGTCCCTCACCTACCTCAGGCTTCTCCCGGTGTGTGTTCACGGCCTCCACGTTCAGGTAGATGGACTCCACTTTGCAGCCTCAAAAAGAACAACCCGTCCATCCATAAACCCCCTAGGAAAGCACAGGTCTTCCCTAAGATGTCATTCCCTTCCCCACCCATCACCACCCACATCCCCAGCGCCACGCTGTGTGCAGTTGTGACTGCCCTGTACTGAGGGGAATTTACACCAGCTCTGATATGTGTGGAGGAAAACAGGCCTAAGAAGCAGCCAATGGGATGACCTCCCAGCTCTTCCTCTAATAGTCTCAGCATTCTCTGAGCCTCAGTTGTTCAACTGTCAATGGGAAGGAGATAAAAGGAGCTGATCTCTGTGTCCTCCCTCAACTCTTGTGGACAGCAATCTAATCTATATAATAATGATGGAGCTCTGCAGATCCTCAGAGCTGTGTCAGATGGTGAAATGCTGGAAGAGTCCTGGGCCACTGCCTTGGGGCCATCAGTCCCAGGTAAAGTTTATTTAGAGGACAATGGTTATGGGTGTGGAAGGTCACAAGGGAGTTCTGGGGAGCCTGAAGAAGGAGGGGGATGGTATCACTGGGGCCTGGGGCTGGCAGAGGAAGCCCAATGCCTGTGAAAACTCCCTTAGTTCCATCCCTGTGGATGGCACTCGACTCCGTGCTTCAGTACACCATCCGCCATGTTCACACCCCAGAAGAGATTTGAGTCTGTCTCTTCCCTGCTCATAAACCTTTCACAGCTGACTAATGCCGCAAGAGTCTAAACTGCCCAGGCTGGTCTTTGACATTTTTCTTTAATCTGGCCCCTACGTATACTTATTCTGGTCCCCTTTGTGGACCCTCCCCTCCTTCTATAGCTTGGTGCTCTACGCACAGTGCTTTGGTAGAGACAGAGAAAGTTGGGGCCAGGCCCTAGTTTAGAGTCCATCCTAGTCCTTGCCCTTCTCATCACCAGTCCTGCTTCCACCACTACATCTAACTACCTATCCAAGGAACCTCTCCCAGGACTCTGCTGGGCAAATGGTAGACACTAGAGGCATGCTCATGGCCTTTGTGTGCCTTTCCCCAGATGAAGGTGGGGGCTCTCACCGTAAGCCACAGGTGTGAGTTTGAGCACAGTGTGCAAAGGGCACTTGAGATATGGCAGCTCATCTGGAAAGGAGGAAAAAACAGCCATCAGAGACAGGGTGCTGGGGAGGTCACCAAGTCCCCAGGCCTGCAGGTTTAGAGCACTCTCCCCTGTCCACACCCCTTCCCCAGGGAGGGCCTCCCCAGGATCCCACTCCCCCGACCCTGCAGGGTGCAGTGCTGAGAGCAGGGTGGTCAGAGAGGAAGGGGGCAGAGAGGAGGCAGGAGGGCCCTAGGGAATGCAGACAGACTGTGGGTCCCCCAGGAGGGTCGGGCTGACCACCTTGGAGGTGGCCTAGCTCCTCACTCACAGTGCAACCATGACGCCAAGGCAGGCCTTCCTCCCGCCGCAGCCTCGGTCGGGCCTTCCACAGGCTCCCCCACCACACAGGCCCACGGTACACCTGAGCAAGTGTTTTCTGACACCCTGCTGAGCGCCAGGGCCCTTGGTTGAGGTGTGCACGCACCCGGGCAGCCCCCACAGCTTTCTCCCCACCCGGGCCTGCACCTTCTGACTCCTCTCAGTCTTGTTGATGGATGAGCGTTCCTCGATTCACTTGTTTCCAGTTATTGACTACTACGCATTACGTTTTCTGAATATTCACTTACCATGTTTTGTATGGGCCTAGGTTTTATTTACCAGACAGCCCTGAGGGGCGGGGATGATCAGGTACATTCCAGGGATGAGGAAAGTGAGGCTCTGAGAGGGAAGACACTCGCCCTAAGGCACACAGCTAGGAAGTGACAGCACTGGGCTTTGAACCCAGAACCCTCTGAGTTCGAATGTGTGCTCTGCCCACTGCAGTCTGCTGCCACCGCCTTCAAGGGGCTCGCAGGGTCCTGGGGGCAACACCCCCACTTCTCACCACTCTTTGATGACACCCACCCAGGCTGCCCTTACTGCTCCCAGAACCCCACCCCTCATCGCTTCCCACCCCTGAGGTTCATCCTGGGCTTTAAGGTGCCTGCCAGCGCCCTCCCATCCCCCTGAGACATCCGGTTTGGCGATTTCCTGTTTGCCCATCCCCTTCGTCCTTGTATCTTTGTCACCATCACAACCAACCAGGCCCCGGCCCGGCCCCAGCACTTTGGTGCACTATCTCCTTCCAACCTCACTGATACTCTGCAGGGGTTACTGTTCCTCATGGAACACACAACAGCTCAGACTCAGAGACGGGAAGCTACCTGCCTGAGGTCTCTGACCCAGCTCTGCCACCGCCTCCACAAATGATCTTGGCCCCACTTTTCCTCTCTCTGGCCCTCAGAGTTCCCATCTCTCAGGCACAGGATTGGACTAGGTTGTACTCTGAGGGTGCCCCAGCTCTGAGATCTGCATTCTTAGTCGCATCATCTCTCTGGGCCTCAGTTTCCTCACCTGAGTAATGGGGGTAGGAGCCTGTCCCCAGCCCTGCCTGCCATAGCTCCCAGCTGTGAGCAGCTGGTGTGGTCTGTGCACGAAAGCAGGTAGGAAGTAGGAAAAGCAGGGTGCAAACAGGACGTGCACGTGCTGCCCACACACTCCATGTGTGTCTGAGAGGGCAGGGCACCTGGAATGCATCTGGGATCGACATCCCTCCCTGACCCCCTGAGCCCCGTGACCTTGGGCCAGTCAGTTCACCTCTCAGAGCCTCCATTTCCTCACCTGCACAGTTGGGTCACAGTGCCCGCCTTACAGCACTGAGCAGCGGAGATGTGGACGGTGTCAGAAATCTAGCAACACAAGGACCCCCATTCCAACCCTTGTCACCTTTTTCCAGAGAGGCGATTGAGGACCCGGCAGAGGAAATGACTTGTCCAATGTCAAGTTCTCAAGTGCCCCGGGTTTCAATTCTGCATGACTCCATCTTACAAGTGCATTTGATTTTGAAACTAGCAAGGTAGAAATGATACAAATCCGCAGGACATTGCACACTTCAAATACAACTTTGCACTCACTGTCCTCACACACCCTCACAGTATTCCGGAGATGCCAGCACTTCAGCATCCACATCAGAAATGGACTCTCACACCTGAAGGTGACACAACTGTCCCTTGCCAGGCCACCTGCCCTAGTTTGCAATTAAGTATATGAAGTCAGTGTATAAATATAATTACAATGTCTGGATATTTTTAAAAGAAATAATCATTTAAAACATTTAAAATGAAAACATCACTATCTTGAGGAAATCATCTCTACAGCAAAGACAGAAACCTGTAATAAGGACCATAAGGCCACAAAAGGTCCATTACCACCTGATGATAGCATGCTTCAGAGAAATACTGGCTCAGCATTTCCAGGTTGAGGCAGACTGTTAAGGTTGGCTTTGAAAATGTTAGCTCAGAATGATAGTAATACTAATAACAGAAGCTAACACATATATAGCCCATGTTATGTGAAATATGTTGATTTCTTTAAACTTCATTATTCTCCCCACATTACAGATGAGGAAACTAAAACCAAAGAGGTTAAAGTAATTTGCCAAAGCTAGCACATGACAGAGCAAGAACCTGAGATCAGGCTCTTTGTTCTAGATACTGTACTCTTAACTACTAAGATGTAAACCACCAATTGCTGGTGTCAGGTTCTCAAACATGTGATTTTTTTCCAGCTGCCCTTGCCAGGAACAGAGAGGAGAGTGGTACCTGAGCTCTTATCCAGGAAGTAGGCCAGGAGGCACCGCATGACAGCCTGGTGGCAGATCACCAGTACATTTTCCTGCCGTTCTAGCTCCATTATAACTGGCTCCAGACGCTGAACCAGATCCTCATAGGACTGAAAATAAGAGAAATACTTCAGTAAGAAAGGGAGATGAGGTACATTTGCCCAGAGCAGAGGAACTCTAGACTAGGAATCAGGAAAACTTGGTTGTGGTGTCAGTTAATTGTTGACCCAGCATCATGACCTTAGGCAACTCACTTTCTTCTTAGGGTCTTAGTTTCTCATCTATGAAATGGGAAGGCAATCAATATATTTGATTAGATATTAATAATAAAAAAACTTCCCACTACAAAAATTCCTAGAAACGTGAGATAAAAGGAATGCCTGCACTGCTGATCTTTCAAGAAAATAAAGGACACATTTTTAATACAGGGATCCAAAATGAAGAAAACCTTGGAAAAAAGAGTGATAAGTGAATGTAGAAGCCACAACTACCCTGGGGGAATTTGCCTTTCATGTTATCCAAGAGGCTTGAGTTTTTAAAACCTTGTAGATACAGGAGACAAAGGCTTAGGTGTGCACAAGGTAGGGAGTTGGGACTGAAATTCTCAAATAAACCTGAGACCCTCAAAGGGCTACATCCTCAGTAAAGTGTATACTAGAAAAAAATGTGTATATAGGCAAAGGGAAACAATAAGAACATGTATCTATCTTTGCTTGACTCTTAGTAGAGAAAAATTAGGAAATGCCTCCTATAAGAATGTATAAACACAAGTCTACACTCAGGTGGGTTAATTGTTCAGAATTACACTATCCATGTGTTTCAGAAAATGCTAAGCTGAGAGTTTAATAAAAAGTGATTTTAAATTGTTAACTCCTAGGAGTATCTGGAAGAAGCAAATGGAAGTTTTCTCTGGATTCCCTCAACTCAGACTGCATGGGATTCCCACAGATAAATTTTTGCTAAACTAAAGCTCATATAACACATGAGGGAAATAAGGTATCATGGGTGAAAATAAGCAGAAACAACAAAAGGAGAGACTTAAAAACTATGATAAAGTATCCAAAATATAAAACAAATATACTTGACATTTTAAAAGAAATAAACGATGGAATAAAAAAAGCAAAGAAGAAACAAGATGCTAACAAATATATGATGTAGATTTGAAAAATATCTAAATAGAATTTCTAGAAACAAAACGTATATTCATTACAGCTGTTACAATTCCATCGACTTTATTCCCTATGCTGTACTCCACATCCTGTGACTATATATATATCAAATTATAGTTGACATTCAATATTATTCAGCTTCAGCTTCAGGTGTACAGCACAGTGGTCAGGTAGAGGGGTAGTAGATTCGGGGAGGGTGAAGGGTGTAAATGTCTAACTATTAGATTATGTTGTATACCTGAAACTAATAAAATAAGTATATTCATTAAAATTGAAAACTCAATGGCTGAAGTAAACAGCAGTTTAGATAAAACTTAAGAAATAGGGATTTGGAATATAGAACTGAAGAAATTACTCAAAATGCAGCAAAGAAATTCAAAACAAGAAGGATAAGTTAGGAGACATAAAGGCTAGAGACAAAATTAACACAAATCTAATTGTATTTACGTAAGAAGATAATAGAGAGAATGTGAGAAAGGAATAGTTAAAGATATAATGTCTAACAGTTTTCTAAAATTGATGAAGAATACCAATCCTCAAATTCAGGAGTCCAACTAACCCCAAGCAAGATAAAAGAAAAGAAATTAATATTTAGACATATCATAGGGGAACTTAAAAGCAATAATATACAAAGATCTTAAAAACAGCCAGCAAGAAAAGAAATCTCAATTAGACTTATGGGAGATTTCTTAGCCACACTAGAACTCAGAAGACAGTGGGGGGTAATCTCTTCAAAACGCTGACAGAAAACAACCATCAACTTAGAGTTTTATACCCAAAGTATCATCTAGGACTGAGTCCCCCCACCCCAAGATATTTTTAAACAAAAAAAAAGGTGAGCTTACTATCAACAGATCCTCCCTAAAGAAATTTCTAAAGGAAGATGGAAATTGAACCCAGAAGGAAAACATGACATGCGAGGAGAAAAATTGATCAAAGGAATTGGTAAACATGTGGTTACATCTAAATAAACACTGACTAAACAATAAGTTTAATAATAACAATAAGAATTAATTTAGGGATTAAGACACAAGGTTGGACTAAAATACGAAGCAATAATAAACATGTAAGATGGAGAGGCAGTGGCCAAAATTTTTAAAGTTCTTATTTTGATTTACAAGGAAGGTGGAAATGTAGGTTTTAGATTTTGTTAATCATGCATATTAAAATGTTAAGAAAAACCTAAAAGAATAGAAACAGATTATATAACTCAAATATAGATGTAAAAACTACCAATTCTGAAGAAGGGAGGAAAAAGAGGAAAACATAAACTAAACATAGAGAGCTCAAAACAAGAGAATAGAAATAAGCTGAAACAAATCAGTAATTACAATAAAAGTTAATGTACCAAACCCATTTGAAAAACATATTTTCAGTTTGTATTAAAAATAACAAAAGCCAACTATATACTGTTTATAATAGACACAAAATAAAAATACAAAGAAAAGTTGAAAGTAAATGAGTATATAAATATGAACTGGGCAAATACTAACCAGTAGAAATCTTTTTTTTTTTTTTTTTTTTTTTTTTTTTTGAGAAGAGAATTCCTTTTTAATTACTTTTGGCTTTGAAAACATGATTCCTGAACAAGATGTGGCTTCCACACTGAGCCATATGGGACACTGGTTTTTTCTTTTTTTAAAAATTAGTTTCAGGTGCACAAGACAAAGTAATACTTAGACGTTTATCATTTATGTTCCTCACACTGTGTGAACCCCCTCCCCCCATCCACTATCCCTCTGACATCGCACAGAGCCATTACATTTCCACTGTCTCCCAAATGGGACACGTGTCCATCGGATACCCTACAAAATCTTTACAACATTATTGATTACATTCCCCAAATTAATTTTCAAAACCCCATAGCCATCTTGTGGTTACCGAATGTTTTCTAATCCCCTCACCTTCTCCCTTATCCCCAACACCCCACCCATCTATCAATCCTCAGTTTTTCCTCTATGTCTCCAAAACTGTTTCTGATTAGTTTGTTCAATTATTCTTTTCTTTAGATTCTGCATATAAGTGAGCTCATATGGTATTTGTCTTTCTCTGTCTGACTTATTTCACTTAACATAATGACAGATGAGCTGTGGGACGCCGGGAAAGAGCCCACCTCCTGGCTTTTGTGTTCTCTGTTCCGTCCTGGGATCCCCTGCATCTCTGCAGCTGCGGATGCTGGCCGCATTTCCACCGCCACAGATGTGGGCCGTGTCCCCACAGGTGCAGATGCGTACCCCGTTTCCACAGCCACAGATGTGGGCTGCGTTTCCACTGCCCCAGATGCGGGCTGCATCTCCACTCCACGCCCTTCCCTCTTCCCCTGCTCGCCCGATTTGCCCACCTTCAAGTAATCCTTGCGCGAGTCTCTTAGCTGTTCTGCGTGATGAGCAGAACAGTCCTTTGATGGCTTATATGTCCCGTTTGTGATAAGATCCAGAGGAGAACTCAAAAAGTGCGCCCTGCTGCCGCCATTCCTATGACATCACTACCAGAAGAAATCTTATATAGCTATATTAATATTAAATAAAATACACTTTGGGGCAAAATGCATTATTAAGGAAAAAAGGCTTTGCTCACTATGTAATAATAAAATGTACAATTCACTAAGAAGAAATAATTGCTTTAAATTTCTATGCCTCTAATAACATAGACTCAAAATATATAAAGGAAAATGAGGGCAAACTCAGACTGACTTTATAACATCATTTCTGAGGATGAAGATAAAAATGTGAAAATGCTTTGTAACACAGGATATCTGTTGTTTTATCTTCCTTGATGTCCAGCTTTTTTTATAACTGTTTCCAGGAATTTGTATCAGAAGTGTAGTATCACTAATAAATACTCTAAAATGTAGAACTAGCTAAATGGAGGCTGGCTTGAAAGCAATGAGGATTCACCTCCCATGGGAATAGGGAACTGATGATCTGATTCATATGGTTCAAAGGAAGTTGGTTAAACTATTAGCCACTGTCCTTCAGACTCCAACCCCTTGACCAGACAGGCTGGCGCTATAGACAATTTGAAAATGAAACGTCATAAAATTAGAGTATGGAGATAAAAATCAAAATGGTGGCGTGACGGGAGCCTCGGTAAAGCTCCCCTGGAATTTACAATTAATTGAACAAAAATAACTCCACAAAGGACTCCCTGAACAGCAGACAGGCAAGAAGAAGAGGCCCACTACTGAATTCACCTACAGGTGGGTGAATCGCGCGAGCGGGGGAGGATGGAAGGGACAAGTGTGGAGACGGAGCCATGCGGGCACAGGACGCAGACATAGCTCAGTGCTCTGAGTTCACTGCATCCCTGAACTACCACAGCTGCAGGAGAGGGAAGAACTCAGACTGCTAGGGCACCGCTTATGGCCCACAGGGCTGAGGGGGCAGCACATAACACGGCTGAACCCAATGCTCACAACAAAGACCTCAGAAAAAAGACTGACGGAAGAAGGCTGAAAATGGTGGTTTAAGCCGTCACTGCTGAGCAGAGAACGGAAGCCTTAGGCACTGAGACTAGCCGCACCCTCCCTACCCTCCCAGAGTTCACCCTGCCCCCACCTGCCTGGTGCTAGAAACAGAAGAGTAGCAGTGTCAGATCAAAAGAACAGAATATTTGCTGTTCTGAGAACTGTGGAGCACAGACACAGATTTGCAGCCCAACTAGTTCCGGCAAAGGGGAGGGAACTGTGGAAGCAGGACCCGCTGTGGTGGTGGTCACCGCCATTGCTCTGGGCCACCTCTCACAACTCACCGCGCCCCTGGACCCACCTATCTGGGTGGATCCCTGCAGGAGTAAACAGAACTGCTGAAATATACGGGCTCTGAATCTGGTACAGGAAGAGCTTTGGAACTTCAAAAGCTCTCCGCATACCCACCAGGACACTGCGCCCTATGACCTAGGTGAACTATTAACAGAGGAGAAGCCCGTCTCCCAGGGAATGCCCCCATTGTGTGAGAAGCTGGAATAGTGCAGAGAAAACATAGCACTACCGTGTGAGAGAGAAAAAAAGGCTGCAGTCGGAGAAAAAATAAAACATTCTACCAACAAGTACTGGAAAACAAAAGAAAGACCTCTTCCTATCAACCTGTGCAGAAGCCACTCCTGTAGATGTCTAGGAAGAGAAATAGTAAACCAGTAATCGCCATGAATAACCAAGGCAACAAGATAGCTAAGAAAGAAAGTGAAAAGTCTCCAGAAAAGGCACTAAAAGATACAGAAATATGTGACTTAAATGACAGAGAATTCAAGATTGCAGTTCTGAAAAAACTCAACGAGATGCAAGAAAACACAGATAGGCAGCTTAATGAACTCAGAAACACAATCAAAGAACAACATGAGCATTTTACGAAAGAGATTGAAATTTTGAAAAAGAACCAAATAGAATTTCTGGAGATTAAGAACTCAATAGAAGAAATTAAGAATGAAATAACCAGCTTAGGTAGTAGAGTTGACCAGATGGAGGAAAGAATCAGTGACATCGAAGATAGAAACCTGGAAATGACACAGATGGAAGAAGAAAGAGACTTGAGACTTAAAAGAAATGAAAGAACTCTACAAGAACTTTCTGACTCCATCAGAAAGAGCAATATAAGAATAATGGGCATAGCAGAAGGAGAAGAAAGAGAAAGGAACAGAGAATATATTCAAACAAATTGTCAATGAGAACTTCCCAAACTTGTGGACAGAACTGGACCCTCGAATCCAAGAAGCAAATAGAACACCTAATTACCTCAATCCCAACAGGCCTTCTCCAAGGCACATTGTATTGAAGCTGTCTAAAATCAACGACAAAGAAAGAATCCTCCAAGCAGCCAGGGAAAAGAAGACGGTTACAAAGGAAAGCCCATTAGATTATCATCAGATTTTTCAGCAGAAACTCTACAAGCCAGGAGGGAGTGGAACCAAATATTCAAACTATTGAAAGAGAGAAATCATGTGCCAAGAATAATATATCCAGCAAAGATATCCTTTAGATATGAAGGAGGAATAAAGACCTTTCGCGACATACAGAAGCTGAGGGAATTTTCTAATACACGACCTGCACTACAAGAAATGCTAAAGGAGGCTATTCGACCGCCATCAACAAGGACAATTTGTGGCAACCAAAACATAAAACGGGGGAGAGTAAAAGCCTGAACCAGAATATGGGAATGGAGAAAGTAAGCATACTGACGGAAATGGAATACTCTAAATATCAAACTTTCTTTTACATAAACTTAAGGGTAACCACTCAAAAAAAATCCAGACCTGAAATATATACTGTAATAAAAGAAGAAACAGAGGGATACATCATAGAATACCACCACACAGAAATAGCAGACAACAACAAAAAGGCAAAGGAACAATGGACAACTAGCCTTACCAGAAAACTAAAGATAGAATGACAGGTAATCCTCACATATCAATAATCACCCTAAATGCAAATGGACTGAACTCACCAATAAAAAGGCACAGAGTAGCAGATTGCATCAAAAAACTAAACCCAACCATATGCTGTCTCCAAGAGACACATCTCAGCTACAAGGACAAGCATAGACTCAAAGTGACAGGGTGGAAATTGACACTCCAAGCAAATGGAACCCAGAGAAAATCAGGTGTAGCCATAAAGATATCAGATGAAACAGACTTCAGGGTGAAAAACATAACAGGAGACAAAGATGGACATTTCGTAAAGATAAAGGGGACTATAAAACAAGAAGACATAATAGTCATCAATATTTATGCCCCCAATCAAGGAGCACCAAGCAACTACTAACAGAACTAAAGGGAGAAATTGACCAAAACACAATTATACTAGGGGACTTAAATACATCATTGACAGCTATGGATAGATCATCCAAACAGAAAATAAATAACGAAATAGCAGCCCTAAATGACACATTAGATGAAATGGACATAATTGACATTTATAGAGCACTTCATCCTAAAACATCAGACTATACATTCTTTTCTAGTGTACATGGAACATTCTCAAGGATAGACCATATATTGGGACATAAAATCAGTCTCAGCAAATTTAAGAAGATTGAAATCATACCAAGCATATTCTCTGATCACAAGGCTTTGAAATTGGATATCAACTGAGAAAAGAAAGCAGGAACAAACACAAATACTTGGAGATTAAGCAACATACTTTTAAATAACAATTGTGTCAAAGAAGAAATTAGAGGAGAGATCAAAAGATACATAGAAACAAATGACAATGAAAATACATCCTACCAAAATTTTTGCGATGCAGCGAAAGCAGTTTGAAGAGGGAAATTTATCTCATTACAGGCCTATCTCTAGAAACAAGAACAATCCCAAATAAACAACCTCATGTTACACCTTAAAGAACTAGAAAAAGAAGAACAAGTGAAACCCAAGGTCAGCAGAAGGAAAGAAATAACAAAAATTAGAGCAGAACTAAATGAAATAGAGAACAAAAAGACACTAGAAAAAATTAATGTGACAAAGAACTGGTTCTTTGAAAAGATTAACAAAATTGACAAACCCTTGGCTAGACTCACTAAGATAAAAAGAGAGAAGACACTAATTAACAAAATCAGAAACGAAAAAGGGAAGTTATCACGGACAGCACAGAAATACAAAGGATCATCCAAGAATACTATGAAGGACTATATGCCAAAAAATTCAATAACCTAGAAGAAATGGACAAGTTCTTAGAAACATAGAGCCTTCAAAGCCTGAACCATGAAGAACTGGAAAATCTAAACAGACCGATCACCAGTAACGAAATTGAATCAGTCATCCAAAACCTTCCCAAAAGCAAAAGTCCGGGACCAGATGGCTTCACTAGTGAATTCTACTAAACCTTCAAAGAGGATCTAATACCAATCCTGCTCAAACCTTCCCAAAAATTGAAGAAGAGACAGTACTCCCTAACTCATTTTATGAGGCCAACATTACCCTGATACCAAAACCTGGTAAGGACAGCACAAAGGAAGAAAACTACAGACCAATATCTCTGATGAATAGCAATGCAAAAATCCTAAATAAAATTCTAGCAAATCGAATACAACAATGCATTAAAAGATTATTCATCACGACCAAGTGGGGTTCATCCCGGGGCACAAGGATGGTTCAACATCCAAATCCATCAATGTGATACATCACATAAACAAAATAAAGGACAAAAATCATATGATTATATCAATTGATGCAGAAAAGCATTTGACAAGATACAACATCCATTTATGATTAAAACACTTAATAAAATAGGTATAGAAGGAAAATACCTTAACATAATAAAGGCCATATATGACAAGCCCTCAGCTAATCTCATAATTAATGGTGAAAAACTGAAGCCCTTTGCTCTACATTCAGGAACACGACAGGGCTGTCCCCTATCACCTCTGCTTTTCAACATAGTGTTGGAAGTCCTTGCCAGAGCAATCAGGCAAGAGAAAGAAATAAAAGGCATCCAAATTGGGAATGAAGAAGTTAAATTATCACTCTTTGCAGATGACATGATGCTATATATAGAAAACCCTAAAGACTCCACCAAAAAGCTATTAGAAACAATCAACGAATACAGTAAAGTTGCTGGCTACAAAATCAACATACAAAAGTCCATTGCTTTCCTATATATTAACAATGAAATCTCAGAAAAAGAAATACAAAAAACAATTCCTTTTGCAATTGCAGCAAAAAGAATAAAATACCTAGGAATAAACTTAACCAAGGATGTGAAAGACCTATATGCTGAAAACTATAAGACATTTTTGAAAGAAATTGAAGAAGACACAAAGAAATGGAAAGACATTCCATGCTCATGGATTGGAAGAATCAACATAGTTAAAATGGCCATATTACCCAAAGCAATATACAGATTCAATGCAATCCCCATCAAAATCCCAATGGCATATTTTAAAGAAATAGAACAAAAAATCATCAGATTTGTTTGGAACCACAAAAGACCCCGAATAGCCAAAGCAATCTTATAGAAAAAGAACAATAATGGAGGTATCACAATCCCTGACTTTAGCTTGTACTACAGGGCTACAATAATCAAAACAGCATGGTATTGGCAGAAAAACAGACACATAGAACAATGGAATAGAATTGAGAACCCAGAAATAAAACCACATAAATATGGACAGATAATTTTTGACAAAGAAGCTAAAAACATACAATGGAGGAAAGACAGCCTCTTCAATAAATGGTGCTGGGAGAATTGGATAGCCACGTGCAAAAGAATGAAACTGGACTATTTGTCACCATGTACCAAAGTTAATATAAAATGGATCAAAGACTTAAGCATAAGACCTGACACAATAAACTGCATAGAAGAAAACATAGGTACTAAACTTATGGACCTTGGGTTCAAAGACCATTTTATGAATTTGACTCCAAAGGCAATGGAAGTAAAAGCTAAAATAAACAAATGGGACTATATGAAACTTAAAAGCTTCTGCACAGCAAAAGAAACCATCGACAAAATAAAGAGGCCACCAACTGAATGGGAGAAGATTTTTGCAAACAGTGCCTCCGATAAGGGCCTAATATCCAGAATATACAAGGAACTCATGCAACTCAACAACAAAAAAACAAACAACCCAATTGGAAAAGGGCAGACGACCTGAAGAGACATTTCTCCAAAGAGGACATACAAATGGCAAATAGACATATGAAAAAATGCTCAACATCACTAATCATCAGAGAAATGCAAATCAAAACCACAATGAGATATCACCTCACCCCAGTCAGAATGGCTATCATCAACAAGACAAATAGTAACAAGTGTTGGAGAGGCTGTGGAGAAAAAGGAACCCTCATACACTGTTGGTGGGAATGCAGACTGGTGCAGCCGTTATGGAAGGCAGTGTGGAGGTTCCTCAAAAATTTACGAACAGAATTGCCATATGACCCAGCAATCCCTCTCCTGGGTATCTACCCAAAAAATCTGAAAACATTTATACATAAAGACACATGTGCTCCAATGTTCATTGCAGCTTTGTTTACGGTGGCCAAGACATGGAAACAACCAAAATGTCCTTCGATAGATGAATGGATAAAGAAGTTGTGGTATATATACACAATGGAATACTATTCGGTAAGAAAAGATGATATAGGAACATTTGTGACAACATGGATGGATCTTGAGAGTGTAATGCTGAGCGAAATAAGTCAGACAGAAAAAGCAGAGAACCATGTGATTTCACTGATATGTGGTATATAAACCAAAAACAACAAAAGAACAAGACAAACAAATGAGAAACAGAAACTCATAGACACAGACAATAGTTTAGTGGTTACCAGAGGGTAAGGGGGTGGGGGTGGGAGATGAGGGTAAGGGGGATCAAATATGGTGATTGAAGGAGAACTGACTCTGGGTGGTGAACACACAATGGGATTTTTAGATGATGTAATACAGAATTGTACACCTGAAATCTATGTAATTTTACTAACAATTGTCACCCCAATAAATTATTTAAAGAAAAAGAAAAAGAAAAAAAAAGAATTACCATATGACCCAGCAATCCCTCTCCTGGCTATCTACCCAAAAAATCTGAAAACATTTATCCGTAAAGCTATACTATGTGCTCCAATGTTCAGTGCAGCATTATTTATGGTGGCCAAGACGTGGAAACAACCAAAGTCTCCTTCAATAAACGACTGGATAAAGAAGACGTGGTACATATATACTATGCAACACTACTCAGCCATAAGAAAAAATGAAATAGTACCATTTGTGACAACATGAATGGATCTTGACATTATCATGCTAAGCAAAATAAGTCAGACAGAAGAAGCCAAGAACCATATGACTTCATTCATATGTGGGATATAAAACTGAAAGCAACAAAGGAACAAGACAAACAAAGAAACAAAAACTCATAGACAACAGTTTAGTGTGTACCAGAAAGTAAGGAGAAAGGGGGTAATAGAAAAGAAAAAAGGGGCTCAAATATATGGTGATGAAAAGAGAACAGATTCTGGGTGGTGAACACATAATGCAATATATAGATGATGTATTACAGAAATGTACACTTGAAACATATAATTTTACTAACCAATGTCATCCTAATCAATTTAATAAAAATTAAAAAAATAAATAACAAAATTGCAATAACTACATATGTATCAATAAATACTTTTAATGTAAATGGATTAAATGCTCCAATCAAAACTTTAACCCATTTTCATTTAAAGTAATTGTTGATAGACTAATTGGGGAGATCACTGCATAAATTATACAAATGTCTAACCAGTATGCTGTATACCTGAATCTAATATAACATAATATTGAATGTCACCTGTAATTGAAAAAATATATATAAAAAGATAAATAAAGTAAGGATCCATTTGGCCTATAGAAAAAAAAAAGATAAGGTGTCTGAATGTATAAGAAAACAAGACCCTTACATATGCTTCTTATAAAAGACTCACTTCAGATCGAAAGACACACACATACTAAAAGTAAAGGGATGGAAAAGATCTTTCTTGAAAATGGAAACGAAAACAAAAAGCTGGCGTAGCAATACTTATACGTGACAAATAGACTTTAAATCAAAGGCTATAACAACAGACAAAGAAGGATCCAGTAATACCACTTCTGGATGTTTATTGGAAGAAACGCAAAACACTACTTTAAAGGGACATGTGCATCCATATGTTCATTGGAGAATTTTTTACAATGGCCAAGATACGGAGACAATCTGGGTGTCCATCAATGGGTGAATGGATAAAGAAGAGGTGGTGCATATATAATAGAATATTAGTCAGCCATAAAAAATGAAATATTGCCATCTGCAACAACATAGATAGACCCAGAGAGTATTTTGCTGAGTGGAGTATGTTAGACCAAGAAAGACAGATGCAATATTGTTTTGCTTGTATGTGGAATCTAAAGAACAATATAAACAAACAAAGAAAATGGAAACAAACTCATAGATACAGAGAACATTTTGATGGTTGCCATCTGGGGGTGGGTTGGGGAGGTTGAAAAAGGGGAAAGTTTTTTTTTGTTTTTTTTTAATTAAATTTATTGGGGTGACAATTGTTAGTAAACTTACATAGATTTCAGGTGTACAATTCTGTATTACATCATCTATAAATCCCATTGTGTGTTCTAAGAAGTATAAATTGATTGTTACAAAATAGTCATGGGGGTGTAAAGTATAGCATAAGGAATATAGTCAATAATATTGTAATAACTATGTATGGTGTCCGGGGGGTACTAGATTTATCAGGGTGATCACTTCATAATTATATAAATTTATAATCACTATGTGGTACACCTAAAACTAATATAATATTGTATTGAAACTAATACAATATGTATTGAAAAATATAATACTGTAATTTAAAAATAAAACAATTATTTTAAAAAAGAAATCTGTTGCCTATAGCCAAAAATCTGGGACAGCCAAGTTAATCATGTGCCTTGTGGGATAGCAGTTGCTGCAAAATGTGCTTTATCCTGTTTCTAAAGCTATCTAGGAAACTATGGGATCCTGGCAGTTTGAATGGAGATACTGGAAAGGAGTTCTAGGAATCAGTCCGCACTTCAAACCTACCTCTCCCTTGGGATATCGGTAGCGATATTTATCTTGGTCACGTAGTGCAAATTCTTCAGGGTAGTGCTCCTGGATTTCTTCATAGGTCATCTCCTCACAGACACCCTGAGGAAAGTTTTTTGGTGACAAAAGTATGCACAAGGGAAATCCACACAGCCTTTACCATAGTTTTGAGACCAATTGTAGAACAGTAGCATCTGCATTTCTGTGAACACAGCTCTAGGTTTGTGCCTGTTGTCTGAGTGTGTGTGTGTGTGTTTGTGTACAAGGTGTGTGGCTGTACAGATGTGAGAGTGAGTGCATGCGTATAAGTGTGTTCAGGATGAGTGCATAATGGATATCTGTGGTGTCTCTATGATTATCCCGAGAGGTTTGTAGGTATACATTGTATTAATACTTATATATGTATTTTTATAAATATATGGGCTGAAGGATTTTGTGATTGTGTTTGCGTGTGTGTGCAGCATGTTTACGATGTGTATCTGTGGTACGTTTAGGGATTTATGTTTTGTGTTTGTGTGTTTGTCTTATAATATGTAGCGTGCTTGTGTGGGTATGTGTGTGTACAGGGTGTCTCAGCATCTGAGAATGTGCCTCTGTGGGTGTTTCTGTGGTCTGTCTTTCCACGTGTGTCTCAGTGTGTCTGTGGCATGTGTGTCTGTGAGTGTTTATGTCCCTGATTATGTCTCTGGTGTATGTGTGTGAATATCTGTGTGCCTGTTTTGGGTCTGTATGAATTTGTGGTAATCTGCTTGAGGCTATGTGTCTGTAATGTGTATGTGTCCATGGTATGCCTCTGTGTCCATGTGATATAGGTATATGCAAAGACTGCTTGTGTGTCTATGGTGATTGTGATTGTGTCCATATGTAGTTTTAGGTGTATCTGTAAGTGTGTATGTATATGTGTGTATAGTGTGGATGTGATCGGTAGATGTGTCTGAGAGGGAGCCTGTATCTGACTAGTGGTTCCACGTGTCTATGAACTGCATAGATTGTGGTGGGTGTCTGTGACTGTGTATATAAGTGCACATGTGTGTGCACATCCACAGCAGGGTTATCTCGTTTCTCATCCCTCCTGCCTCTACCTCAGCTCCAGGACCTCTGGTAGATAAAGAAACAGGCATCCACCGACATTTCAGAAGACAAGAATTAGTGAATTCTAATGGTTTCAGAGTGGGTCTGGGGGAGATACACTCTTGTCACCCAAAGAAGGAATTGGGAGCTCAGAGACTGTTCCTCAGGAGTACACGAGAGCTCCAAATCCACTGAGAAATCCGCAGAAGTGAAGTGGCTGCTGGTGAGGGAAGGAAGTGAAGTTAGGTTTATAAGGTTTCCTTCTGGTTGTGTGGATTCCAATTAGATCTTCCTGTAGGGGAAGCAGCTGGCTCTGGTTCTTGTTTTTGAGCCATCTACCAGGCTTGCCTTACAGGTGAGGTTCACCTCTGCCCCAGCCCACAAATAGCTCTGCATTGTCAAACTTCTCTAACTGACTCTGCCCATGGGAGAAAGTGCACAGTACTGGATACACAAGGTCCTTCCAGACTGGCTTCGACTTTCCATTCTGAGGCATGCTGGGAACCTGTCCCCTGTGGAAATGGTCACTGACTCCTTATTGATTTAAGGAAAATTGCCTAATCTCTCTGAATTTTATTTTCCTCATCTGCAAAATGAGGAGAATTACAACTACCCCACAAATGTGTTTTGAATATTAGAGATAATACCTTGTTTCTCGGAAAATAAGACCTAGACGGGCAAACAGCTGTAATGTGTCTTTTGGAGCAAAAATTAATATTATATTATATTATATAAGACCTGGTCTTATAGTAAAACAAGACTGGGTCTTATATTAATTTTTGCTCCAAAAGATGCATTAGAGCTGATTGTCCAGCTAGGTCTTATTTTTGAGGAAACATGGTATATGTCAAAAAAAGTCTAGTACAGGATGCACAAGTCACATTTTAAAGACTCAGTCAATGGAACTAATTATTAATATATTATTGACCATGGAAAACAAACCAAAAACAGGCACCATTTTAAATTCTTGTTTCTTTCTCACCTATCCTCTCATAATCGATTGCTGAGATTTTACCTCCTAAATTTCTCTCAACTTCATTCCTTTTTCCTCCCTTAGTCCCCACTGCTACAACCTTAGCAGTTCCTCATATGCAATACCCTCTTTACTTATGCTGCACTCTTTGCCTGACATAGTACCATTCCTGATCTTCTCTACCTTGCTCACTAACACTCCAGGTTAACACTGGCATCCCTTTCTTCCTCCAGGCAGATCCAGGCTGGGTCAGATACCCTGCCCTGACATCTGTGCACCCACAGTCTAGCCTATCACACATGCTGTTTTGTATTCCTTGTTTATTCCTTTGTCTACCCTGTTTAGCCTGAAAACTCAGTGAAGACAGGAACCAATTTCCATCTCCAGCACCATCCCAGTGGTGAAACTAAGTAAGTATCCAATAAATGTTTATATCATGTATGTGCCAGATATAAACCATAACTGAACTCTGATGATGAAGAGTTTGCATATTTACTTGGATGTATTTTATAGCAAATATATATGATGTGTGGAACAATGCTGTATGTCCCTTTTCTAAGTATGTGTGTCTCTGTACATCTATAGTTAAGTACATATATATGTATGTATACACACACATACTTGTCTGTATTTATAGACGTATATCTAGTAGGCAAGCACATTAACTTACCTGCATGTAAGTTATCTACACCTGTGATGAAGCTTTTATTTTGAGATCTAACAATCATAACCTGTGTGCTGCTACCTGATGTCAGTGTATCTGTAGTGCAGGTGAGACAATGGAGAGGAAACAATGTCTCCTCAAATAGCTCATGGGAAAACTTGACCCTGAAGAGAGATTGCCATGTCACGAGTGTCAGAGGAAATATTCCCCAAGTCCTTCTTCATTCCATTTCCAATGCCACTATTGTGGTCTATCATATCCTCATCTCTTGCCTGGACTAATGCAGCCATCTCCATACTGGTCTATATGCTCATTCTGACCCTCCTCTTACCTAGTCTTCAAACATGGCCAGAGTGGTCTTTTGTTAAAAAAAAAAAGTGAATCACATTCAAGCCACTCCTCCTTGACTTAGACCACATCAATGGCTTCCCATTTTTAGGGCAGAATCCAAATTCCTCAACATGATATAAAGTCCTATGAGCTGCCTTCCTTTCCAACCTAATCTCCAGACCTCACAATCACTGTTCCAGCCTCTCTGCTATTCTTTCCGTAGTTCTCTGAACACGCCATTCCCCTTTTTCACCTCTAGGCCTTCACATAAGCTGCTCCCTGTACCTGAAATTAAATTTACTCCCTCACTCCCAGTCCATCTTGCCTGCTTCTTGTCTCATCTCTAGCTTTGTCTAGGAAGCTTTTCTTGCAAATCTCCCACCACCAAGTCTTGTCAGAAGCACCTTCACCTTCTGAGCCTCCATTGGCCCCTGTACTTCCCCTCTCACAATCCTTTGTCATATAAGATGCAGTGTCTTATTTAATGTCTGCTTTTGGGCTCCATGAGGGCAGAGAACTTATCTGTTCTGGCCTTCACTGTGTCCCCAACACACAGAATAGTATGTGGCACATGGCTGGTTGTTGAGAAATATTTGTTGAATTAATTAGATTACAGGCAGGAGCCAGAGCAGAGGCAATCCAGGGTTTAAGCCCAGAGTCAAGTCCCACCACCCATCAGGAACTCCACCCCCTTACATCTCACCGCATCAATCTCGTTCAGGGCCTTCCACTGCTCATAGGGGACACCCAGGGCCTCAGCTGTCTGGATAGTCCTCTTCATGTGGCTGGTCCACACCTTCAGGGAGCTGATGCCCTGGGACTGAATGAAGTTGGCCAGGGCATAAGCATACTGGAAAGTGTGTGGGGGTGTGCAGAAGAGGAGAGCAGGGGAGAAAGAGAGACATGAAAGAAGACAGGGTAGCCATGAGAACAAGCTCAGATCTGTCACAAACAGTGGAATGATGATGAACAAGCAAGAGTACAGAGTTCAAATATTTCCAATTTATAAAAAAAGGCATACTCTGGCCCATGTGTCTAAGGATCAAGGGAATAGCAAAGAGTACACTTGTTTATGGGTGCATATGTATGCATGTTCGTTCATTGATGTTTGCTCACTGAACTCCCTACTTGGTTATTCATTCATTCAAACAGCCATTTGTGGAGACTGGGACAAGAGTACATATGGAGGCACTCCACCCACAGTCTATCTCCCTTCTATTCCTGCCTCCATCTTGTACTTGTAGATGCTTTGAATACATACTTGTGGTAATTCAGTCACATGTCCAGGTTCTGTCCACACCATAGCTTCACTGATCCCCATGATCCACAAAAAGTGAACCTTTGGCCACCCCTTCATCCAGGTGTGAACACTCCTGTGATGTGGCCCACTCTCAGGCAGACAGACTCTGAGATAAGGTCATGCAGGCACTGCAAACAGACTCTGTACCACAAAGGCAGGCATTTCTAGGGTTCTGGGTACTCAGAGTGTGGTCTAGAGGTGATGCGTAGGATTTTGGGGACATTTCTCTTTGACCCTTTGAAATGTCATTGCTTGAGCAGAGGTCCTAGTACCCAGGTTCTAAGGTCATTCAAACATGTACGTGTGTGTGGTCCTGGGTAATGGGGTGTCCTGCTCTCAAGACACGGCCAGTCCACTGGGGGCAACAATGACAGCACTAAGAGGAACCACAAAGGGCTGTGGGAGCCCACATGAGCAAGTGATTCGCTCTTCTTCTGCATATGGGCATGTTAATAGTCACAGCTGGTGTGTGAGGAACATCTGCACAGATGCACAGATACAGGCACACATTTATATGTATAGATATGGGCATTGTGTACACACAATCTAATTAAGGATTGTGAGTCAGCAGTCAGCGTGCTCTGGTGGAAGGAGCCCTTCCTAGAAGGTAGGTGACAGGAAGTAAACTGCTCTGTGTGCCCTGGGACGCGTCCCGGCCCCACTCGGGCCTTGTAGCTCCTGCCTGTAAGATGTGAACAGCATTAGCTCACCCAGCCTGGTCACTGAGTGGCAGGTTACACAGTGGATGGGCAGCACCTGGAGCACTCCTGGCACACAGTAGGTGAGAGCTACTGTGACTGATGTGGTGACAGTCAATGGAAAGCGCTTTGTAAACCCTTCACAGTGCACTGTGCCCATGAGCTTGAAGGTTGGGGCCAGGTGGACGCGAGTCCATGCTCACGTTTGTGTGGAGGGAGGCACACCGTGTGGAGATGGCCACCTGTCCTAACTGGGTGCTGAGCTGTGTGGGCAGGGCCGTGGCCATCCCCAACCAAGACAGCCCTGGCTGCAGGTGGTGCCATGGTGCAGGGATGATGCCTCTGGTGGCCTCTGACTGCTCTGAGGAGTGGGGGAGGTGGGAGTCAGAGGTCAGAGTCCACCTCAGCGGGAGGCTGCCTGTCTGAAGGCAACAGAAAACAGGCATGAGGAAGGGCTTTCCGGTGAAGTATCTTGCCTGGGACACACCGCCTCTACAAGGAGGGGAAGCTGAGGGGCTGGTAGGAAGGCCTGGTTTTCAGTCCTGGCTCTGGCTGTGTGACCTGGGGCCGCTCTGTGCTCCTGTCTGGGCCTCAGCTTCCTCATCCATAAACTGGTGGTGGTGATGCCCACCCCACAGAGCTGCTGTGAAGGTTAAATGAGGACACGCGGAAGCAGATGGCACCATGCCTGCGTACAGGTGTCCAAAAAATGAGCACGCTCCCTCCCTCCTGCGTCACACTTCCCACTTGTCCCATCCTCAAGCGATTCCCCCCAGCAAGAACCTGTGCTAACAAGCCCAGGCACAGGGCCGAACCCTGGGTAAAATGTGTCTGTTTATAGAGCCAACACCCATACTGTGCAGGTCACTATGCTCAGCTGGAGAGAAGGGACTCATGCCATAGAGTCAGAGATGGGCCACAACTGGGAGAAACAGAGGCCAGGGCACGGTGACCTGCCCGGGGGAGGAGAGGACAGGGGAGGGCTTCCTGGATCAGATCACTGAGCAGCAGCTGGACCCTGGATGAGGGTGGGGGAAGGAGGGCAGGAAAGAAGCAGTAACTGGTGGGGGACAAGTGCTGACACTGTGATGACCTGCACGATGGTGGTGGCGGAATGTAGCATCAGCCCTGAGTAAAGGAGGAGTCAATGGATTCAAGGGTGGGTCACTTCAGGGCACCTGTCTGTGCAAGTGATGGTCACCAGCTGACAGAGGATGGCAGCCTAGGTGGGGACACTGCACAGGCGAAGGTACAGAGTTGTGAGAACGATGAGGGGACCAGGAAGGCAGGAGTGTAGGGTGCTCATTATAATGAGGCTGAAGAAGCAGCCAGATCCGAGCAGGCGTGGAACACCAGGACCAAGCTCTCAGACTTGCAGATGCTGTGGGCACATGGGAGCCATTCAAGGACGGGTCAAGACTGAGTAGCTGACAGGGTGAAAGTATGGGAGTGACCAGAACCTGCTTCTACCTTGTCACTGAGCCCCTTCCCCCCATTCTCAAGGCCCAGGCAGTAGTCGACCCACCCATCCGTGGCCCAGCTGGCTCAGCTTGGCCAGTGCTTCTGGGTATATGGGGCCCTCCCTACCTGCTTGCCCCGAGCTGAGAGGCCGGAGTCACCTCCGATGCGGCCTCTGAGGTTGAGTTCACTCTCACCGTGCCGGCATAGGTAGATAGAGCGGGGTGTGACATGGATGTTCATGAGATAGTAGACTGTGCGGCTCTGGATGTGGTCCTGCACTCGGTTCACCATGTAACGCGTGCCCACGTCGAAGATCTTGATGTAGGACAGGTGGCTGGGCCAGCCCAAGCAAGAGCAAGGGCAGCTTAGGGTCTGATGGTAGAAAGGCTAATCCCAAGAGAAAGCCCCAACCATACCCTGCCATCAAGCCCTCCTCCAGAACACAGTTCTCACATACCTTTTCTCTAACAAGATGCCATGCCCTACCCTGTATTGGGTACCTGTTCTAGAGACTTGGTTCCTGGTCATCTTCAGGAGCTCACTAACCACTACCCTCTCCTTCTGTTAATCCATCTCAGCTTGAGCCAAGTTGTCTTTTCACCTTCACTTATCACATTCCAGGCATCTTGGATTCTCTCGTCTGTGGTTCACACTCCTGACATACTCAGAGAGAAGCAATAATCCTCTGTGGCCCTGGATGACTCCAACATGTCACTGGCAGCTCCTGACTTGTCCATTCCCTCACCCTTTAAGTCATGAGCTGAGCTCTGCCTCTCTGTTCTTTGAACCTCTGCTATGATATATTGTACTTGACACTCTACAGGCTGCTGCCAGACTGTGTCTGTGTGTACTTGTATCTCTCTGTGTGTACATGCGTTTTCCTTTCCTCACTCAGAAAGGGGAATGGTTTGGGTTCCTTCCCTATCTTCTATGCAGTAAAAAAACATACCCTTGTCTGTTCTAAGCATTATGCTTGGGGTGGAACTCAGCATTTGCCCTTTGAGAGCTATTAGGCCAGTCAGTAATATATACTTAGAAATGCCTGATCTATGCTCAATACCTACTCCACAAATAGTAACTCACTCTAAGATGTGCCAAGTACTGGGCTGGGGGGATACAGATGTTGTTCATAACATCAGTGGAGAACTTCTGGTCCTTGCTTCAAGGCCCTTTTTCATTCTCTCAATTCTGTGCTCTGTCATGAACTAATAACTATACACAGAGTGATAATCAAATTATTCAACAACCTGTCTGCAGAGGAGCTCAAAATGGGGGACACAGACGTATCAGAAGACTAGAACCATGGAGCAAGACTGCTGAGGCACCTGCTGTGCCAAGCATTCATTCTTTAATTGTTTGATTGTCGGGAGTTTAGGATGATCACTGGAAAGAGGTGGGGGAGGCTGGGGCAATGGGGTGACACATCAGCAACCCTATGTGCACAGTAACAAAACCAAGTGAATGGACATAGCTGCACTAACCTAAGGCAGGTAAGGCAGTGGCTATTCTATCTGCATCATGTTTATCATGCCCATCCCTATCACTCATGTCCAATGGTTCTCATAGGGCACTCATTTGCTGAACATTTTGGGGGTTTCTGGCAGACAGTAGGGACTTAAAAGTGCATAAATTGTCATAACCTGTTGTCATGCAGCAGCCTAACCATCTGCCCCCTCGTACCTACCCCTAAAGAAAGGAGAGTCTGTGAGACTGCTCCTTTCAGGGACTTTGCTTCACCTTTGTGCTTACACCTTATGTCTCCCTGTTTGGCCCCAAAGGATGGCTGGTTAGTCAATGACGGGTAAGATTCTTCAAGGAAGGAACAACCTAAGACAGGCACAGTCACATAGGGGCCATTAGGAGAACTCACAGGGTTGATAGAGGTGGGCATAGACCCCCAACTTCCCCCGGCTAAGGAGAGCTTCTGCCTCTGTGGCTACATTCCTTCCCACATCCTGCTTGGGAAGAGATTCAATGATGTGGTAACATCAGTTCTCCATCTATTCATATCAGTAAGTTTCAGCATAAAGGTTTTGATCCCTTGGGGAGGTACATACATCCTGAGACTTTCGGTTCCAGATGCTTGCAGGCAAGGATAATTGGTTTGAATCAGTTTCCTAGTATAATGTATGAAATTCACAGACCATGGAGAAAACAATGCTACTTCCTTGTGTGTACATCAATAAAATCCACAAGGTGGCCCAATTTGAGGGTCTCAGTCCTTTGAGGCTGTGAGACCCTTCGCCCCTACTGCATAAATCTCTTGACTTCTGTTTCTTTCTTAACGCTTCACCGCCCTTTCTTGTTCTCTCACTGCCCGTGTTGCTTGATGCGACAATAACCATTCTAGGAAGCAGACATTATATTTCTGTTTTATAGGCGAGGAAACTGAAACAGAGAGAGGAAGTGATTTGTCTAAGGTCAACCTGTCCAAGGACTCTCAGAGCTTAGGGGTAGAAAATATCTGATGTAGCTTTGTTGCCTGGTTACTATCTGTTTTTGACACTAGGTTCTTGGTGTCTCTACGAGAACTTCCAAATTCCTCAGCTTAGTCTGACAGTCTAGGTGCCTTCTTACACTGGCCCCACTTGGCCTCACGTCACTGTCCCATGCCCATGCTCGTAACTTCTGTTTCACTTTAGCCTTCATGCTTTTGCTGGAATATTCTTTGCACTCTTCTACTCTTATTCAAATTTAACTGGTCCATTACAGAATATTGTTCTCGTTGCTTGAAAAGGTGTTCCTTGCCTGATTTCCAAAGTCGAGCTTCTATGCATCCATTCTTCAACAGTGAGTACATTCACTCTCTCTAGGAAGACTTCTTTGAGTCCAGGATCATGTGAAGGCATTTAGAAGTGCTTTACACTAAAAGTATTATAGTAGCTAATGCCCTCTCCCACCATGTATAGTTAAAAATAAAAAATTCCAAACTATATTATAGTAATAGGAGGAGGTTCTAACAAGTTCCGGTTTTATTATTTTTTTTTCTATTTTGACTAACTTGATGCTGGAAATGTAAAATATTAAAAGCTTTCAAGATTATTTTCTTCTTGTTTTTGGTAGCTTCTGCTTTGCTGTTGCCCTAAACACATGCCTAGTCTACCTACTTGGTAAACCTGCTTTTCTAGACCTTTTCCTCCAAGCTGGGCTGGGTCCCCTCCTCTGTGTTCCTCCAGCCCACTCGTTTTCCCATCCCTTCAATTATGATCAACTGGTCATTGTCTTCCCCAACCAAGTGGTCATTCTATCAGAGTAGGGACAGCCCTTCCCTCTATGGGTTCCTAGGGTACAGCTTAGGGCTGGGCCCTGATGCATGGACTGTAAATATCTGCTGATGGAAAAATGATTTAATAAACCCAACCTTCAGAATCAGTCATTGTCAGGCCCAAACTGATTCATAGAACACTAGCTGAACACCTGCAGGTGTCAAGGTCAAAGGCTAGGGGCTTTCTAAATGCCATTATTTCACCTCAGCTCCCCTCCTTCAAATTTCTTTCATCATATGCTGCTAGTCCCTACGGTGCTTTTGTGGAAATTTGAAAAAAGTTACACTTTCCTCAGGGAAGAAACAGTCCCACTCCAGCACACATGCCTTGGCGAGAAAAGCAAGTGTACTCTTGACCTGAATGTCCTTATATAGTGAACAATCTTCACAATTGTACATGAGGTCCTGCCCCTTGCACTGTCTAAGCCTCATGTGACACTTTTTATGATATAGAGCTGTGGGAGGGGAAGAACCAGGCTGGAAATTTGAAGATAAGGGTTTGAGTATATATTCTGCTACTGATTCAGTGTGTGGCCTTAAGTAAGCCCTTGACCTGCTCTGGGTCTCAGTTTCCCTATCTGAGGAGTAAGGCAGTAATGATGCTTATCTCTTAGCACTTCAGTTGGACAAAGTAGGAAGGACGTTCTTTAAACTTCTTAGGGCGGTAATGACTGTTTGAAACCTCCTTACCCTTCTCACCTGGGTTCCAAAGAGTCTGAGTGACTTTGAGATTCTTTTCTCAGCACAACCCATTTTGAGAGAGAGTAGGATGCTGGGAATACCTTATATTTAAAACTTACATCTTTCCTGTACTGACGGCTAGCAACTCTCCTGTCTTTAATTAGTATTATGAATGAAAGTTTCAAATTTTTCATGTGTCTTTCCATACTTCAAGGCACTATGAAAGTTACCTGAGTGTAGAACCCACCTCTCTTGCCCTTATTTACACCCCTATGTACACCACAGCCCAAAGGGTCCAAATACTTATTGATTGAAGAGGTATATGGACATTGTGAGAAGTGACATGACTAGGAGACAGAATATGTGGTTAGAATCTTAGCTCTATCATTGACTTATGGTGGGAGCTTTGTCAAGTGGTTTTAGCTCCCTAAGACTCAATTTCCTCTTCTTGGAAATTTATGATCATAAAACCTATTTCAGCCTCATTTACAGGGATGCTGAGAGGATTCAAGGAAACAAAGAAGGTTAACATATTTGGAAACTGAAGTATCATCCATGAGTGAAGAATACTTTTGAAAAAAATAATAGCAACAACGACATGAGAGAGACATTTGTTTTCCCAGAGATCAGGTCCCTGATTGGTCCATATCGCTCAGGAAAGCACTACTTCAATCCTCGTGTGAACACCTTACACATCAAGGAATCATGACCTCATTGATAATTAGTGCTAGGAGGGCCCTTGAAGACAGATTATCGAGTTCAGCTAGCTCTCTTATGTTATAGATAGAGAAGCTGAGGTCCAAAGAGGGAGGACATTTCCCCAGGACATCAAAACAGAGCTAAGGTTCTAGACCTGGACTTTGGGGTTGTGGGCCCTTACCTGTCCAGTTCATCATCCAAGGGTTGGTAGTTGACCTCATAGCATTCAATTCTTTTTAGAAAATCTTCCAGAACCTTTTCCCGGTCACAGTCTATGTAATCAGGGCTGCCGAGTTTCACTTGCTGGGAGAAGGGAGAAGGACAGAGAAACCATGGGAGACAGAGACTCTGACAGTGCCCTTGGAAAGGGCCTTTAGAGATTATTTAGTACAGCATCCCTCAAAGTAAAGATGGCAAAACTAAGACCTGAAGAAAGGGTCTTGCCCAAGTTTATAAAATGAGTCAATTGAAGAAAATCTGGACGGTGTGATTCCTTATTATTTATCTCTGTCTGGCCAAACAAGGTAGTTACATTACATTCAGTTCTAGAGCACACACTGTTTAAGAAGAACACTTATAAGAGGTCTAGAAATTGTAATGTGATAAATAGTTGAAGAAGAATAGGAGAGCTTGACCAGGGTCATAATGGCTTACATGTATCAAGTATTTACTGGGAGATATGGAATGCTGGCTTTAGATTTCTGGAGGTCTGGCATCTCCAATTCCCCAAATACCTACCTTCTTCACCCATATTCCCCATCTCAGTGAATGGCACTATCATCCACTCAGTTAGCTGAGCATAAAAGGAATCTGGGGGTCATACTAGTCCCTTTCTATCATTCCCCACCTCTCAGCAGACACCAAAATTTTCTCCACTGTATCTTCCAAATATCTCTCCAATCAGCCTTCATTTTCCCATGCCTGGATGCTCACTATAGCTTTGTGACTGATTGCTCTGTCTAGAATCTCGATGGTTCTGATATATTCCCCATACTAGTAGCCATAAGGATATTTCTAACATGCACATCTGACCATGGAATTCCCTTGCTTAAAGCCTTTAACAATTTTCTCATATCTTTTAGGACAAGGTATGAAATATTTTAGCGGGTGACTCATGGCTTGTCATGATTGGGCCCCAAATAATTTCTTCATTCTAATCTCCCATTGCTCCCCTATTTTTCCACCCACTTTGCTTTAGCCAACTTAAGCTACTTATAGATCTCCGGAGATGCCATACTTAGTATATGCTATTCCCTTATTTTCTATTGTTCACCTGCCAAATTCCTATGCATTCTCCAAGATTCAGGCCAGCTATTACCTTCACTGAGAAGCCTTTCCTGATACACCCTATCCTTCCCATGCCATATTACATCCTCAACACTGTGTTCCCATAGCCTCCTTTGTTCCTTCATCTTAGCACTGATCTCACAGAGCTGTGTCTATAAACTAGTAAGTTTCTCTCTCTAGACTGTGTGCTCAAGGGCAAGACTCTCCTCTATCCATTTCTATGTCTCTAATACCCAAAATTGTCCATCACAGGTGTATGGATTCATTTGCTGTCGAATCAATAAATGAATGGATATATTATGGATGGATGAAGAGGAAAGAGAGGTATTGGACATGTTCTGTGGCCCAAGAGGCAAAAATGGGACCAAATGAGTGGAAATTACAAGGAGGAAGCGTTCACCTTGATTGGGCTGCATTTAATGAAGGCAATGAGCCTCCTGTTGCTGCAGGTATGAAGAGAAAATCTAGACAAACATTTAGCTGAGATTTCAGTATCTGATGGAGGGTTAAAGGAGATTAATTTTAAGGTTTCTTCTGTACCTGAGCTCCAGTAATTTGATTAAATAAGGAACAATAAAATGTGGTAAGTGATCTAGACCACATACTTAAAACCTAAGAACAGTGATAGCTCTGATAATGAATTGTGAGACATAATACAGAGCTTTTGAGGCAGATGCCAAGGCTGAGATCCATTCCCAATTCTACCTCTTCCTGGCTTTATATCCTCTTGACAAGTCACTTCTCCTCTTGGGACCTCAATTTCCTCTCTCCAACACTGAAATAATTCCTAACATGCAGGTCTGTTCTGAATAATCAATGAGAGTCAAGCTTCATGCCTGGTGCATGATAGGGACTCTATATATGTTGGCTTCATTTAAATTCATAGGATCACTGTAGGCCACAATAGTCAGTGAATGCTTCCTATAGGAAGTGGGAGGAGAATCTTGGGGAAGAATACCTCTTTTAATCTCATAGAGGTATTTTCAGGCATAATCTAAGCCTCGGCAAAGTAAGGAGGAAAGGTAACTGGTGCTCCTTACCCTGATGTTTTCTGCAATGATGCCAGGGTCATTACAGATGGACTCAATGAAAAACACCTATAAGAGAAATAGAAGAGAGATTTCCAGCAGAGAATTATGTTTTATAGGAGCCAAACGTAGCTCTGAGTCATCCCTAGAGGCACCTCTGACAACATAATTTCATACATAATTTCTGACAACAATGCTTTCAGGATTTTGAGTTTTATGAGGCAGATTGGCTCTAAATTAATGGCTCCAGATTGTTGTTTTGTGTTTTCACTTCTTTTAAAGTGAGACACTATAAGTATGGTCTACAAAATGAATTAGGTTCTTAGAAGGACGTAATGCACCAAGAGAGATGGACAACCTTTTGCAAGTGGCATGCTAAAGTGATGATGGGGATTTAGCTCACCTTATACCTTTTCATCTGAAGTCAATTCTCCTGATGCCAATTTACCTGATTAATTTAGCTAAAAGTATTGTCTAGAGCAGTGGTGCTTTTTTTTCTTTTTGCAAATGAAACTTTTTCTAATTCCCTATCACCTTTTACACCCATCGCCCCATTCTCCTCCTTCCCCTCTGGCAATCATCACTTTATTCTCTGTATCTATGGTTCTGTTTCTGTTTTGTTTTATTTACTCTTTTTTTTTTTTAGATTCCACAAATAACTGAAATCATACAGTATTTGGCATTTTCTATCTGACTTATTTCACTTAGCATAATACCCTCTAAGTCCATTCATGTTGTCTCAAATGGCAAGATTTTTTTTTTCATCTGAATTTGTTTTTCTTATTATTTTTTATTAGTTTCAGGTGTACAAAACAACACTGTGATTAGATATTTATACACCTCACAAAGTGATAATTGCAATAAGTCTATTACCCATTTGACACTGTAAATAGTTAATACAATATTATTGACTATATTCCCTATGCTGTACTTTACATTGTCATGTCTATTTTTAAATTATAGTTGATATTCAATATTATTTTATGTTAGTTTCAGGTTTACAGCATAGTGCTAGACGTTTATATAATTTATGAAGTGATCCCCCCAATAAGTCTTGTACCCCTCTGATACTATACATAGTTTTCACAATATTATTGGCTACATTTCCCCATGTGGTACTTTACATCCCTGTGACTATTTTGTAACAACCAATTTATACTTCTTAGTCCCCTCACCTTTCTCACCCAGCCCCCCAACTCCCCTCCCATATAGTAACCATCAGTTTATTCTCTGTATCTATGATTTTTCCTGTTTTGTTTGTTCATTTATTTTCTTCTTTAGATTTCACATATAAGTGAGAGCATATGATATTTGTCTTTCTATATCTGACTAATTTCACTTGGCATAATACTCTCTAGATCCATCCATGTTGTTGCAAATGGTAAGATTTCATTCTTTTTTATGGCAGAGTAATATTCCACTATATAAATGTAACACAATTTCTTTATACAGTCAACTATTGATGCACATTTTGATTGTTTCCATATCTTGGCTATTGTAAGTAAATAGCACTACAGTGAACATAGGGGTGCACGTATCTTTTTGAATTAGTGTTTTGGATTTCTTTGGATAAATACCCAGGAGTGGAACTGCCGGGTCATAGGTAATTGTACTTTTAATGTTTTGAGGAAACTCTATACTGTTTTCCATAGGGGCTGCAAAAATTTGCAGTCCCACCAACAGAGCACAAGGATTCTTTTTTCTCCACATCCTTGTCAACACCTGTTGTCTGTTAATTTACTGATGATAGCCATTCTGACAGGTGTGAGGTGATATCGTGTTGTGGTTTTTATTTACATTTCTCTAATGATTAGTGATGCTGAGCATTTTTTTATATGTCTATTGGCCATCTGTATGTCCTCTTTGAGGAAATGTCTATTCAGGTCCTCTGCCCATTTGTTAATTGGATTGTTTGTTTGGTTGTTTTTGGTGTTGAATTGTATGAAGTTTTTTTTTTAATAAGTTTTGGATATTAACCCCTTATCAGATGTATCATTGGCGAATATGTTTTCCAATTGAGTAGGATGCCTTTTCATTTTGTTGATGGCTTCCTTTGTTGTGTTTACTGTTTTTCAGTTCTTACATATGCTTTTTGTAGTGATTCTCTCTTCTATTTCCTCATCCCTACCCCACCCCCACAGTGTCAGACTTAGCAATCATCTTGTGGCACCTTATGTGGCACCTCTCCTTTCCTGTTCTGTTCTGTTTTGCTGCTTTTAACCATGATCTGGAAAGCAATTTCAACCAAATTAAAATGTTGGGCCTGTGGTAGCTAATTTGGCATCTATGAGTCCTCTGGTTTGCCTTTCTCTGGGATTTGTGCTGGATAAGTAGGCTCTAAAGAAGAGTAGGAGTGTTACTGTACCTTGTAACCATGTTCTTTAGCAAACTGCAAAATCAGTGACCGTCGTTCTCTGGTAGTGTTGGTAGCATCAAAAACCTAGAGGAAGATGAGATTGGTATACTGTGAGTCTGGTGCTGACAGAACACCTACTCTTTGATCATCCCTGTGGTCAGCTAAGTGGAGTATTACCAGGGGATAGGAGGGGATAGGACTTGAACAGGGTGGTGAAGAATAGGAAGGATTTAGAATTGGCTTGTGTCAATGTCTCAAGCATTCATTGAGCCCTACTGTCTACCCCAAAATGCAGCGTACTCTGTAGGTATAATAATAACACAAGAGGAAAATTGTGAGTTTTTATTAGGGTCATTTTACAGGTGAAATAGTTGAGTCTTAGAGGAAGGATTGTCTTAACCAAGGTCACTGATAGTTGCTGACAGAGCAGAGCTAGAACCAATTTCTCAACTCCTTCCCTCCTTCCAAGGCTTCTTCCTTCCCTATCACTTTGGAGCTCTTTAAGAACAAGAAACAACTCCCTAACCTAAACACCTTAGATGGGACAATTGGTATATTTGAGGATCTTTTCCCCTTTTAGAATTTGCAAATCCTACCTCAAGGGTCTATGAGATTAAATTGACTAAAATGATTAGGTAAATCTTAGAACTAAAAAATGTTTGTACTGCAGTTTTAAATTCCAGTGTAGTTCTACTGAATTCTTGGGGATGGAGTGGTATGTATAGTGGTTAAGAGTGTAGATTCTGGAGTTACACAGCCTAGATTTCAGCTGTAGCTTGCCACATACATATTGTACCATTTGGGGGAATTATTTAATCTCTCTGTGTACCATTCTTCTGGGATATAAATTGGGGTATAATAACAATATCTATCTCGTGGGGGAAGGTGAAATTAAATTAATATGTGTGAAGTACTTAGAATAATGTGTGGAACATAATAAATGCTCAATACATATCACCTGTCCCCACACCAGCAGAAACCTTAGGGAAAAATGCAAATTTCTTTACCGCAACATGACCTTCCTCACGGCTGAGATAGTCATGAACATCCTTCAGGGCTGCCAGGGCACACTGCCTGAAAAAGATGGAGAAAGAAACAGAGACAAGACCTATCCCCAAGATGGGTTCCTCTCTATTTTTCTTTATTATCTTTTGCACCATCTCTCAGATGTCCTATTGAAGATCTACATGGGGTGTCCTATGTTCTAGGTACATGACAAGCACAGAGAGGTCACACAGCTGAAAATGGTTTTGTGTACATTTTAGGGGCAAGTATAAAGTGGCATACCCAGGAAAACCTGAATAATGACAGAAGCCATAATATTAAAGGCTCCAACTCTTGAGCTAATAAAGCCAAAGCTGAACTGGCTTTTGAACTCAGTTAGAGCCTGAGTATATGGTTTATGAAGTAGAAGGCATTCCTGTGATGGGTAACAGTGCAAGCACAGGTAAGACGTTGGCAACGTATTTATGATTTCGGCAGAAATCTATTTAGTTTTTACTCTTTGCAGAGCTTTATTATGAGGGCATGGATCAATAAATGAGACACAGGCTCTGTTCTGGAAGTGCTCAGAGTCTTGTAGAGAAGAGAGACCTCGAGGTTGAACAGATGAGACTGCAGAGACTGGAGTGGGCCAAGCTATTGCGACTCTTTTCTCAAATACTAGACTGAGAAGTTTCCATTCTTTCCTGTCAGGTGTAGGAGACTGTTTAAAGTTCTTAAAGCAAGGAATTACTATGACCAGAAATAGGCTTTGAGTAAAATGGCAGAAGGACTGTCCAGACCACCCTTTGAGAGTGAAGAGGGCCTCCTTGCTAACCCAAGTGGCTCTGTCCCACTCCTCCATCACCTGAACAAAGCCCTCCCTTAGGCAGTGGGCAGTACAGGTCCAAAAATATCACGTACTTACTTCCTTATAAGTAGGGCCTCCATGTTGTCTGGAAGAAAGAATTCATAGTTCTTGTAGCTAACTGCCTCTCGTCGATACTGGCCTAAATTAAACACTGAAAGCACGGAACACTGGTGAAGAGGTTGGGAAGGTTGCAGTGGCAAAAAAAAAAGTCTTTGGTGGGAGGGATTTTAGAGGTAAAAGGTATAATTTTTAACTATATGGTATTTCTTATAAAGTTTCAAATTATGGTTATCAGCTCATTTATTATTCACAACCCTATAAAGTAGGAATCACAATTCCCGTTTTACAAATGAGGAAACTGGAGTTCAGAGTTAATAACTTTCAGTTAATTAGTGGGGAGCTGGGATTCAAACCCAGGTCTGTTTGGCTCCAAAGCCAGTGATCTTTCCACTATTCTATTTTGTCATAAACTCTAATAGTTTTCATGCCCTACTCCATTGAAAAGATAAAGAAATTGAGATCCAGGGAGTAAAATCAATCACCGAAAGTCAAACACTGAGTCAGAACTAGACTGGGTTTCCTGAATCTTAGTCCAATATTATTACATCTTTCTGTATTATGACAGAAAATCTAAATTTATGTCCTCTCTAGGCCGCACTTTCTCATTTGTAATGGTGAAAAACCAGAGAGGAGGGAAGGAAAGGAAAGAGGATAATGGGCAAAGAGGTAATATAATATTTTATTCATTCATCCAATAAATACTTTCTGATGGTTACTCTATGAAGCAGGACATGAGTTCTGAGGTCACAGAGATGAACCAAACCTATGTGATGGGGGCATCAAAGAGCTCAGAATCCAGCAGGTAGGACAGAGAATAAACCAGCAAACAGAGAGCACTCACCCAGTTTAAGTGTTCTGACGGAGCCATGCAAAAGACTAAGGGGGAAATAAAAGACTAATTATCTTCGGGTGATCTGAGAAGGTTTCTTGGAGAAAGCAGCCTTCAAACCAGTCCTTTCAGGAGGGCAGGCCTTTTATAGGCAGGCATGGGGGGGGGGTTTGGAGTGGGGAACAAAGACATTCCAGGAGGAGGAACAGCTTGAGCAAAGGTACGGCATTGGTAGAAAGCAGAAGTGTTTGGGGGATGGAGAGTCATTCACTGTGACTGAGGCCTGAGAGCTGGCAGGGGCCTATCGTGGAGGGCCTTGAATGACAGGCTAAGGAGCTTGGATTTAAGCCTGCAGGCCAAGAGGACCCTTGGAGGCTGTAGGTATGGCTAGCTTTGTGCTTTGAAATATGGTTGTGAGGGCCTCCGTGAGAATGGAGTGGAGTGAAGCAGATGGGAAGCAGGCACATTAGGGCACAGACCCATCCGCCAATGGGCCATGTGCCCCTACTCTCAAGAGGAGCCCCTCAGAGCCCAAAGTCCTCCAGGAGAACTCTTTCTTTTCCCCTTCTTTTCTGCAAATGTCCTCCTCCTCCCACAGGACCCAGATCAAATATACCCTTTCTGGAAGTTTCCAGTGCCTTCCTGTTGGTGGTTTCCTCTGTGAGCTCCCTCAGTACCCTGCTCTGGGATTCCTAGGTGACATGAAGTATTCTTATGCATGCCAGTTAAATGAAGACCTCTTCAAGCACAGGGTTTGAATCTCATCCATTTTTGCATCTCCAATGCTTAGCATGGGTTTGGGCACATTTGAAACCATTGGGAAACTTTTCACCAGTGCATTAGAGAAAGACAAAGTACATGAATGGAAAGAAGAAATAGAGAGAGAGAGAAGACTTGGACAGAGGGAGGCAAGGGGGCAGATAGATAAGGGTGTTAGGACGGGCAAGAGAAAGGAGAGGAAGAGAGAGGAGAAAAGAAAAGTACAGGGCCAATATGGGATTCTTTTCTCTTCCCTTCAGTAGACCAAGTACCAGCCCTAGCACAGTGAGTGTCAGGCTTTGGAATCAACCAGACGTGGGTTCATATCCTGCTTCTGTCACTTACTGGCCATGTGCCTTTAGACAAGGCACTTCAACTTCCCGGACATTAATTTCATCAACGGTGAAATGATGATAGTATTAGTTCTTCCTTCACGATTGTTTTAGAACTTAAGAATAAATATGAATTCTTTGAGGACAGGCATCCTCTCTTACTTGTCTTTGCCCAGCGTCCAACAAGAGCCTTGGCACAGCTGTGTGCTCACAAATATTTAATGATTGAGTGAATAAATGAGCGCCCAAAGAGACCTGTTTTCTGTACTGGGGAGCAGTGCTCCATTGAGAGAGAGGGAGGGAGAGAGAGAAAGAGAGAGAGACAGACACAGAGAGAGAGGGGCTAAGTACTTGCTTAGTGCACAACTAAAGGAGGAACACGTCAGCAATAAAAATTTTCAGCTATGTTGATGTTCTTTAAAAGCATCAATATAATCATCAGGGAATAAACAAAAACCTTTGGTAGACTTTCTTACATTTACTGTTTTTATTCTGACTTGCATATGATGTGGGGGCACCCTATCTTTTAGTGCTTAGCTTTCATCTTGTCATACTTGTGAGACAGAAATCAATATGACCTAGGTCCCTGCCTCCCTGAGCCACTCCTGGGGAGACAGACACCCCCACACGCTACAGCAACTCACTATGTAATTAGTGTTGGTATAGAGGGGGATGTAGCAAGCGTTAGTGCGGGGGCTCAGAGCAGCGTGTTTCTCTGAGCGGGAACAGAGGAATCAAATAGGAATGGGGATACAGGGCAAGGGATAGAGAAATCAACTGAGAATAGGAGAGAGTGATTGCTGAATAAGGGGTAGTAAACAGAAAGGAGACCACGTTGAGGAGCATGGAAAGATGGAAGTGGGGGTGGGGAGGTTGACAGGCAGGGAAGGAGACCTCTCCAGAGGTGGAAAGGGGCAGGACCACCTCCAGCTGGGGAGGGGTTAGCTGACAGGCGCAGACCTAAGGAGAGGCTTGGAGAGAGCTGACGCCTTCTGGACTCAAAAGGACAAGGTGAGCTAAGGTGTCCAGGTTTAGTGAAGACTCTTTGGGGGCCTCAGGGCTGCAGCTTCAACACGCTTGATTCCACATGCTCCAAAGGTTTGAAGAAAACCTTAAGGTTGTGAAGAAATGGTAAGGCTAATAAAAGTAGTAATATTGTTGTGATAATAATATAAACAGTAATAAAAATAATGTTACTCATAGGGCTGTTGTGAAGTATTGCAAAAATGGAATTTCTTGAGGAAAGAGATTTAATGTTAGTAGTTTTTCTGCCTAGCACCTAGCATGGGATTGCGCAGAGTATGTGCTCAGGAAATTTTAAAATTTGTAAGAGTGTAGTGGTAGTGGTAATAACAGTAGCAGTAATAGTAGTAATTATAGTCCTAATACCGGTAATAATTGCGATATTCCTGGTACTGAGGGCTTTGTCCCTTCTGAGGCCTGCTACCTTATTCTGTTTTCAGCCAGTGGCCTGTAGGGGGCTGTAGAACAAAAGGTTTCAGAGACATACCTTTAGTTGGTGTTCCTATCCAGTTGAGATACCGGGTGAGCTTCGTAGAGATGTAAGTCTTTCCTCGAGCTGGTAAACCCACCATAATCACCATTGTGGGGGAGTTCGTAAACTGGGGTATGGATGCTGGAAAACAAACAGAGCCTCAAAAGTTTATCTCTATGATCACATGATCTTCTGGTACCAGCTGAGGGATGCAGAATTGGAAGGATCATCTCTACCACCATTATAACAAGAAAAAACCCTGTAAAATTGCAAATTGACTTTTTTTTTAATTCACCAGAAAACTGAGATTGCAGGGCAAACAGCTAACCCAAAATCTGTACAGCCATCTACAGGGAGCAACAGGGCCCAGATATTTATCTTTTGCAGATAGTACTGAACAATATATAAACTCCTAAGAAAATTCAGCTAAAAATGGTTAATGTATTGTTAAGGGTTGGTTGTGGGCTAGTGTGAGAATGTGAAGACCCTGGGGGCTGCAGACGTATGTAGTTTTATATCCTCTTGCATACTTTTCCTCTAGGAATTTTATCAAGTACTGAGAGGAAAGACTGAAAAGAATCCTGAGAAAGATATCCTGAGGTTATCCTGGGAAAGGAAACATAACAGCAGCCATTGCTGAAAGTGTTCCCATACCATTCTTCCTATATACCCTGTGGAACAAAAGCCTTAGTCATCATGGGGAAAGACAATACAATTGTAGCTTGAGAGCACTGGTGGAAATTCACTAAAGCTGGCAGAGAGGAGTAGCCAACACCACTGAAACTGCCCACACCAAACTTCTCTATCTCCTTTCAGGAAAATAAGCCTTAATCTGCAGAAAGAAGGGAAACAGGAACTGAGGGCACTGGTGGAAATTCAATACAGCTGGAGAAGAAAAATGGAAAAAATGCTCTAATCCAAGAGGAGCAGGAATATGTGCTAGGCTCATCGTTATATTTAGAGGAGGGGCAGGAACACTTGGGAAGGTTACACCTCTAAGACTCACGGTAAGCCTTCCTAAGACTGATGCTTAATTAAAATAGCATAAACTGCCCTTTGTCTCCTACACCCCACTACCAGGCTAAAAAAAGAAAAAAGAAAAAAAAACTGAGTAAAACATAATGGACTATATCTTTAAAGGATGCAAGAAATAAACTGTCTCCAGAGAGAAGCACAAAGGGAAGAATCAAGGCAAGAAGAAAACACAGTCTGAAGAGACACACAAATCACCAGGACCAGACTCAGTTATGAGACACACTTTGGAATTATCAGACAGGGAATTTAAAATATCTATGATTACTATGTTAAAGGCTTTATTGGAAAAGGTAGGCAACATGCAAGATCAGATAGGTAATTTCAGCAGGGGGATGGAACATATAAGAAAGAATCAAATGTAAATACAAAGAAAAAAACACAGTAACATATGAAGAATGCCTTTAATGTGTTTATCAGAGAACTTGACACAGCTGGGGAATTGGCAAACTTGAAGATAGATCAATAGAAATTATACAAACTGAAATGCAGAGAGAAAAAAGAGTAAAAAAACAGAACAAAACATTCAAGAACTCGGGGATACTCTTAAACAGTGTAACATATGTGTAATTAGAATATCACAAGGTGTTTTCCATAGTGGCTGCACCAATCTGCAATCCCACCAACAGTGCACAAGGTTTCCCTTTTCTCCACATCCTCGCCAGCACTTGTTGTTTGTTGATTTATTGATGATAGCCATTTTGACTGGGGTGAGGTGGTATCTCATTGTGGTTTTTATTTGCATTTCTGTTTTTATTTTTTGCATTGTGTTTTTATTTGCATTTCTCTAATGATTAGTGAGGTTCAGCATTTTTTTCATATGTCTGTTTGCCATCTGTATGTCCTCTTTAGAAAAACGACTCTTCATGTCCCCTGCCCATTTTTTAATTGGGTTGTTTGTTTTTCTGGAGTTGAGTTGAGTGAGTTGTGTGTTTTGGTTTTTTTTTGTTTTTTTTTATTTATAAATTTTGGATATTAACCCCTTTAATAGTATGGAGGTATCTCAAAAAACTGAAAGTGGAACTACTTTATGACCCAGCAATTCCATTGCTAGGTATCTATCTGGAGAAATCCAAAACTCTAATTCAAAAAAATTTATGCACCCCTATGTTTATTGCAACAAACAACCGAAATGCCCACCGGTAGAGTACTGGATTAAGAAATTGTGGTATATTTATACAATGGAGTATTATGCAGCCATAAAGAAGAATGAAATCTTACCATTTGCAACAACATGGATGGACCTAGAGAACATTGTGCTAAGTGAAATAAGTCAGACAGAGAAAGACAAATACCATAGGATCTCACTTGTATGTGGAATCTAAAGAAAAGAATAAATGAACAAACTAATCAGAAACAGTTTCAGAGACATAGAAGAAAAACTGAGGGTTGCTAGATGGGACGGGGGGTGGGCATAAGGGGGGAGGTGAGGGGATTAGAAAGCACAATCTGTAACCACAAAATTGCCACAGGGATACGAAAGTCAATTTGGGGAATGTAATCAATAATGTTGTAAAGATTTTGTAGGGTATCCGATGGACACTTGTCTCAATTAGGGAGACCACCTCAGGGATGATGTAGATGCCTGATCACTGCACTGTACACCTGAAGCTGAAGTTGAACAATAATGAATGTCAACTATAATTATATATATATATATATATATATATATATATATATATATATATATTTTTTTTTTTTTTTTTTTTTTTTTTTACAAGAAGTGGAGTACAGCATAAGGACTAGAGAGTGGAAATGTAGTGGCTGTATGTGATGTCAGAGGGATAGTAGATTGGGGGCGGGGGGGTTATCACTGTGTGAGGAATATAAATGATAAATGTCTAACTATTACATGGTTTTGTACATCTGAAACTAATTTTTAAAAGAAGAACATAACAAGGCAAATGTGGAAGAAGAAATATTTGAAGAAATAATTGCCAAAATCTTCCAAAATTAGTAATTGATACCAAACCAGAGATTGAAGTATCTCAGAGAAAACCAAGCAGGGTAACTAAAATTTTAAAAAGAACCACATCACACTCAGGCATATCAAATTCAAACTGCAGAAAATCAGGCAGAAAAAATATATTTAGGCCAGCCAGGAAAAAGGAGTGGGGTGGGGGAACATCTTACCTGCAGAGGAATAATAAGAAGAATTACACTAGACTTCTTGTCAGAAGCCACATAAGCAAAAATACATTGGAATGAAACCTTTAAAGTATTGAAAGAAAAAATAAATAAAAAATAAAACAAAGAACCCCTGCCAATCCAGAATTCAAAATTCAGCAATAATGCCTTGCAAAAATGAAGTCAAAATAAAGACTTTTTTCTGACCCCCCAAAAAAAGAAAGAAAGAAAAACAAACAAACAAACAAACAAACAAAACAACCGACCAAACAACAACAACAAAAAAACACAGGAAATTCATCACCAGCAGACCTGCCTTATAAGAAATATTAAAGGACATTATTGAGGCACAAGGGACAGAGGACATTATTGAGGCATGGGTCAGAAAATTGTATCTACATAATTAAAGGAAGAGCCCTGGAAAAGGAATAAAAGCAAATATATATTTTTATTTTTCATATTCTTGGTTGTTCTAAAAGATAACTGACTGTTTAAAGCAACAATAATAACTGTATTGGGTGCTTATAGCATATGTAAAAATGAAATGAATACAACAATGACACAAGGAAATGGAGGAAGAAATTGGGAATATTCTAAGGTACCTGCACTACCTGTGAAGCAATATCATGTTATTTGAAGGTAAACCCAAATGATTTTAAAATGTATATTTAAAGCCTTGGGGAACCATTGAAAACTTGAAAAAAGACATATAAATGATAAGTAAACATCGCAGATAAAATGGGATCAAACAAAATGAGAAAAGGCAAAAAAAAAAAAAAGGAGAGAGAGAGAGAAAAAAAGGAAACAAAGAACAAATGCAATGAATAGAAAACAGCAGGATGGTAGATTTTAATCCAATTATGTCAATAATCACTTTAAATGTGAGTTGTTCTAAACACACCAACTAAAAGACAGAGATTGTCAGATTGGATAAAGAAAAAAGCAACACCCAACTATATGCTGTCTACAACACACACACAGCTGGGTCCAGTTCTGGGACCTTCTTTTATTTCTCATTAACTCAAATATATAACTTTGATAGGATGCATAGATACTTTTTTTGAAAACTGAAAAGTAAATATAGGCGGGTGAATCAGGGAAGAACACCAGAGTTTGAAATACCACCTAAAGAGTTGTGAGTTCAACATATTTTCCCTCCAGCATCCTGAGCCTGAATTGAACATGACACAGAACCCAGCAGTGAGCACTGTTTAGCAGAGTGAAACACAGGAGAAGCCTTGATGTTCTGGCCTGAGGAGTAGAAAAGAGAACTTCTGAAGTTCAGAAACAATATGGGAAATCTCTCAGGTTTTTATTTACTCTACTTCTTCTTTGGTCCCATAATGGATGTAGTGACAGCAAAGGCAGCCCAGAAACAAGAGTGAATCTTTATTATTATATTATATTATATTATATTATATTATATTATATTATATTATATTATATTACATTACATTATGCTATATTATATTATGTTATATTATATTATATTATGTTGTTATGTTATGTTATATTATGTTATATTTATTATATTATATTAATTTTATATTGTGAAACTTTAGAAATAAAAACTCTAAGGAATGAGGTCCTTTCTGTGGTGGAGCCATGGCCTCAAGGAGGCAAAACTAAACTTCATATTATTTTTTCCTCTCTCTCTCCTCCTGTAACTTTTTCATGGAAATGGTACAACCAAGACAGTGGGTAGTTTCTAAACAGAGGACAGAAAATGGGAACCCAGGGAACAGGAAAGTACGGAAAAAATAAGAGGGAACAGTTTAGAAAAGCAACTGCATGAAATTATTTTGAGCCTCTGGGTTCACTTCTGACCTGTGAGTGCTTTGATCTGATTCTACTTAATATGCCAAAGATTTGGAAATTTTGTGAGTAAACTTCCACCCAAATCCCAGACTTAACCACTAGGTGGTGCACACACAGGACTGATCTAAATAGCACCACAAAAGTTTTGAAAACTGAACCGATGTTGGAACCACAATACAGAACAATATCAAACTCCATAGGATATAAACAAGATTTTGGGTCTCAAACAATATTCACAATGTCCAAGATACAAACCAAAATCAGCCAACATACAAATAACTATGAAACCTCAACTCACATAGAAAAAGACCATCAACAGATCTGAATGATGAAATGACACAGATGTTGGAATGTTCTTAAATTATCTATTATAAAAATGCTGAATGAGCAATCACAAACAATCTTAAAAAAGATATTAAAATGGAATAATTCAACAAACAAATAAAAGATACAAGCAAGAATCAAGTAAAAATTTTAAAACTGAAAACTATAATAGCTACAACAAAAATCCCTCACTAAATGGCAGAATAGAAATGATAGAGAAAAGAGTCAATAAACTCAAAAATCCATCAATAGAAATCATCCAATATAAACAACAGAGAAACAAAATATTGAAAAGAACAGAGAAACTAAGAATATATGGGACCTGTGTATCCAAAAAAATGTTATTAGAGTTCCAGATGGAGACAAGAAAGAGGAGGGCCTAAAAAAGTATTTGAGAAAATTATGACTGAAAGTTTCCCAAGTTGATTATAATCATAAACCCAGTGATTCAAGAGGCTGAGCAAATCCTAAATAGGATAAAACCATGAAATCCCATCTAGACACAAAATAATCAAATTGCTAAAAATGAAGGAAAAGGAAAAACTTTGAAGGTAATTTGGAGAAAAATGACACATTACCTATAAGGGAACAATAATGATTCAAATGACTGCAGATTTTTTAGCACAAACCGTAGAGGCCCTAGTAAAGTGGCACAACATTTTTAAAGTAGTGAAAGAAAAGAGTTGCTAACTTAGAATTCTATATCCAGCTAAAATACCCATTATTCAAGAAGTTGAAATAAAAACCTTTCTCAGTGAAGGAAAACTAAGAATCCATAGCTAGCAAACCTTCACTAAATAATGCTGAAAGCATTTCTTTAGATAGAAAAGAAATTATACCAGAGGAAGCTAAGAACATGGGGAAATGAAGGAAGTGCAACAGAAATGGTAAATAGCTGGATAAATATAACAGGTTTTTTTTGCATTTTTTAGTCCTTTAAAACATGTTGGATGCTAGAAAGCAAACAATATATAACATTATATGACACTGTACAATGGGATCCTCAATGCACACAGATGTAATAAACAAGATATATATATATATATATATATATATATATATATATATATATATATATATGGCATGAAGGGAGAAGTATAAAGTGACATATATGGTAGTAAAGTTTATACATTCATATTGAAGTAGTAACAGATTTATTCTATACAGACTGAAAAGTTAAGTGTATGTTTTGCAATCCCTAGAGAAACTACTAAAAATTATGCCATGACAAACAGTAGAAATCACAATAGATAAAGTACAATGAAATACTAAAAACTATTCAAATAAACCAAAAGAAGGCAGGAAAAAGGGGGAAATGAATAAAAAAGGGAGACAATAGAAAACACATAAGAAAACAGTACATCTAAATCTAAACACACCAATAATTACACTAAAGGTAAATAATGTAAACACATCAATTAATAGACAGTCAAATATATTTTGAATTAAAAATCTCATTGCACAAATATAGACTGTAAATTCTATATATTCAGGAAACTAGAAAACAGAAAAAAAACACAACTTATTTTTGAGGCGTGCATTACCTTGACACCAAAACTAGTTTTAAAAGTACAAAAAAAGAGAGAAATATATAAACCAATGTCTCTCATGAACATAGACATGAAAATCCTCAAAAAATTGGCAAATAAAATTTGGCCATATATAAAAATCAATATAGTAGTCCCTGTTATCCATGGGGATACATTCCAAGACCCCCCATTGGATGTCTGGAACCACAGATAGTACCAAATCCTATATATACTGTTTTTTCCCTATACATGCATACATATGATAAAGTTTAATTTATAAATTAGGCACAGTAACAGATTAACAAAAATAACCAATAATAAATTAGGATAATTGTAACAATGTACTGTAATAAAAGTTATGTGAATGTGGTCTCTCTCTCTGTCTCTGTCTGTCTCTGTCTCTCTGTCTCTCTCTTTCCTGAGTATGTTTTATATATTTCAGGGCAAACCTATTCCTGAATTTGTGTAATCATCCCCTACTTGCAGTAAATGCCTTGGTTTCACTCATTTCAGGAGATCCCTTTCTGAAGTCTTCATATAAGCTCAATACTTTCTGGCAGAACATATTGCCATCAATCAGAGCACATTTTCTGTCCATGTCTCCCACTTAAAAATTTACTGCCTTTTCAATCTTAACTAAGCACTTGTCACACACTGTGGCTGTAACTTTTGCAGTTTGAGGTGAGGCAGAAAAAGTAGGACACATTTCTTTTTCCTCCTTCACAATTTCATGGATAGAAGATTTGTTCTTACCATCGATCTCATCAACCTCAGTATGCATTTTTCTTTCCTTATTAGGTTGAAGACTTTCACCTTTTCACCAAAAGGGAACAGTTTACAGCTTCACTGTGGCATATCCAAATTGCCAGTATCACTACTCTTGCAATTTGGGGCCATTATTAAGTAAAATAAGGGTTACTTGAACACAAGCACTGTAATATCACATAAGTTGATCTGATAACTGAGACACCTACTAAATGACTAACAGGTGGGTAGTGTACATAGCATGGATACACTGGAAAAATGGATGATTCATGTGTCAGGTGGGATGGAGTGGGATGGTGTGAGATTTCATCACGTTACTCAGAACAACATACATTTTAAACTTATAAATTGTTTATTTCTGGATTTTCCATTTAATACTTTCAATTGGGTAACTGAAACCACAGAAAGTGAAACTGCAGATGATGGGGGAGAGGGGTACTGTAATAATACACCACAACCAAGCATGTTTTTTTTTTAAGTGCTATATATTTATTATGGAAAATTTGGAGAAGTCAGAAAAGAGCAAAGAACAAAATTAAAGTTAAAATCAATCCACGATATAACCATTGTTAATATTTTGTTATACTTCCTTCCCTGCTAACATTTTAAAGATAGTTTATATCATACTGAAAAAAATATTGATGATATAGTTCTTTATAAATGTAAGTTATATCGTGAACATTTTCTATTGCATGTTTTAACCCAGAAATGCAAAGCTGGGTCAATATATGAAAATTAATCAGTGTAAAAAAAGTATCAAAAAAGTGAAAAAAAACTTTCAACAAAATACAACATCCATTTCTGATGAAAACTCTCAGCAAACTAAGAATATAAGGGAACTTCTTCAACCAGATAAAGGATATCTACAAAAAGAAAAAACTCCTACAGCTAACATTGTACTTTATGTTGATAGACTGAACGCTTTCCTAATATCAGGAACAAGGCAAGAATGTCCACTCTCACCACTCCTATTCAACATAGTACTGGAACTCCTAATCAATACTATAAGGCAAAACAACAACAACAACAAAAAAAAAAAAAAAAAGAAAGAAAGAAAAATGAAATACAAGGCATACAGATTGTAAGGAAATAAATGAAACGGTTTCTGTTCACAGACAACATGATTGTCTATGTACAAAATCCCAGGAAATCTACAAAAATCCTTCTATAACTAGTAAATGAGTTTATCAAGCTCACAGGATACAATATCAACACAAAAGACAATCATTACTGTCAACAAGTAATGAACAATTCAAAACCAAAATAAAAAGTAAATATTTAAAATAGCTCTAATAAGATAGAATACTTAGGTATAATACTAACAAAACCTGTATAGGATGTATATGCTGAAACTACAAAATGCTGCTTAAAGAAATCAAAGAACTAAGTAAAAAGAAAGACATACTGTGTTTATGGATTGGAAGACTCAACATAGCCAATATGCTCATTCTCTGCAAATTGATCTACAATTGTAACACAGTACCAATCAAAAATCTCACCAGGATTCCTTGAAGATATAGACAACCTGATTCTAAAATTAATATGGAAGGGCAAAGGAACTAGAATGGCTAAAATAATTTGCAACATAAGAACAATTTTGAAGGAAACTCCCTACCTGATTTTAAGACTTACAATAAAGCTACAGTATAGTAGTCCTCCCTTACTTGTGGTTTTGCTTTCCATGGTTTCAGTTACCATGGTCAATTGTGGTCCAAAGTATTAAGTGGAAAATTCCAGAAATAAACAATTTAAGTTTTAAATTTCATGCAGTTCTGAGTAGGGAGATGAAATCTTGCACTGTCCCACTGTGTCCCTCTTGGGACATATATCATCCCTTTTTCCAGTGTATTCATGCTGTATATGCTACCCATGACCATGTTTGTTATCAGACAGACAATGTAGTATTGCACTGCTTATGTTTGAGTAACACTTATTTTACTTAATAGTGACTCCAAAGTGCAAGAGTAGTGATTCTGGAAATTCAGATATGCCAAAGACAAGGCGTAAAAGGCTTCCTTTAAGAAAGAGATGACAACTTCCAATTACAATGTTTATCCAAAAGGCTTTGGCCAAGCAACGTTCAACTATTAAGGATCCCTAACCATTGATGTCATCTGCTTTTGACATCCAACCATCAACATAATCATGACACAATAGTCTAGGATCACCCAAAACAGTTGATTTTCCTTCTGACATGTGGTCAGAAGGTCAATAGTAGCATAATGACACATCACAATGCCTATGTCATTCACGTCACTTCATCTCATCACATAGGCATTGTGTCATCTCATTTCACATCAACACAAGCAAAAGAAGGGTGAGCATAGTACAATAAGATATTCTGGAGTCTCACTTAGACGTCATCAAAATGGCGGCGTGAGGTGAGCCTCTGTAAATCTCCCCTGGAATTTACAACTAATCAAACAACTATAACTCCACAAAGGACTCCCTGTACAGCAGACAGGCAAGACAAAGAGGCCCACTACTGAATTCACCTAAAGGTGGGCAAAACGTATGAGTGGGGGAGGAGGGAAGGGAGAAGTGTGGAGACGGAGCCGCGAGGGCACAGGACGCAGACCTAGCTCAGTGCGCCGAGCTTGGTGCATTCCGGAACTACCGCAGCTGCAGGACAGGGAAGAACTCGGACTGCTAGGTCTCCGTTTATGGCCCACAGGGCTGAGGGGACAAAATATAAAATGGCTGAACCCAACGCTCATGGCAGAGACCTCGGAAAAAAGACTGACGGAAGAAGGCTGAAAACAGTGGTTTAAGCCCTCACTGCTGAGCAGAGAATGGAAGCCTTAGTCACTGAGAATAGCCGTCCATCCCTACCCTCCAACAGCTTGCCCCACGCCCACCTGCCCAGTGCTAGAAGCGGAACACTAGCAGTGTCACATCAAAAGAACAGAATATTTGCTGTTCTGCGAACTGTGGACCGCAGACACAGATTTGCAGCCCAACTAGTTCTGGCAAAGGGGAGGGAGCTGTGAAAGCAGGACCGGCTATGGTGGTGGTCGCCACCATTGCTCTGGGACACCTCTCACAACTCACCCCACCCCTGGCCCCACCTATCTGGGCGGATCCCTGCAGGACTAAACACAAATGCTGAAATAAACAGGCTGAGAATCTGATGCAGGAAGAGCTTTGGAACTTCAAAACTCTCCGCATACCCACACGGACACTGCACACTGTGACCCAGGCGAAATATTAACAGAGGAGAAGCCTGTCTCCCAGAGAATCCCCCCATTGTGTGAGAAGCTGGAATAGTGCAGAGAAAACATAGCACTACCATGTGAGAGAGAAAAAGCTGCAGTCGGAGAGAAAATAAAACATTCTACCAACAAGTACTGGAAAACAAAAGAAAGACCTGTTCCTATCAACCTGTTGCAGAAGCCACTCCTGTAGATGTCTAGGAAGAGAAATAATAAATCAGTAATTGCCATGAATAACCAAGGCAACAAGACAGCTCAGAAAGAAAGTGAAAAGTCTCCAGAAAAGGAACTTAAAGATATGGAAATATGTGACTTAAATGACAGAGAATTCAAGATTGCAGTTCTGAAAAATCTCAACGAGATGTAAGAAAACACAGAAAGGCAGTTTAATGAACTCAGAAACACAATCAAAGAACAACGTGAGCATTTTACGAAAGAGATTGAAATTTGAAAAAAGAACCAAATAGAATTTCTGGAGATTAAGAACTCAATAGAAGAAATTAAGAATGAAATAACCAGCTTAGGTAGTAGAGTTGACCAGATGGAGGAAAGAATCAGTGACATTAAAGATAGAAACCTGGAAATGACACAGATGGAAGAAGAAAGAGACTTGAGACTTAAAAGAAATGAAAGAACTACAAGAACTTTCTGACTCCATCAGAAAGAGCAATATAAGAATAATGGGCATACCAAGGAAAGAAGAAAGAGGGAAGGGAACAGAGAATATCTTCAAATAAATTGTCGATAAGAACTTCCCAAACTTTTGGACAGAACTGGATCCTCAAATCCAAGAAGCAAATAGAACACCTAATGACCTCAATCCCAACAGGCCTTCTCCAAGGCACATTGTATTGAAGCTGTCTCAAATCAACGACAAAGAAAGAATCCTGAAGACAGCCAGGGAAAAGAAGACGGTAACCTACAAAGAAAAGCCCATTAGATTATCATCAGATTTTTCAGCAGAAACGCTACAAGCCAGGAGAGAGTGGAACTAAGTATTCAAACAACAGAAAGAGAGAAAATATGAGCCAAGAATAATATATCCAGCAAAGATATCCTTTAGATATGAAAGAGGAATAAAGACCTTTCCAGACATACAGAAGTTGAGGGAATCTTCTAATACACGACCTGCCCTACAAGAAACACTCAAGGAGGCTATTCAACCACCATCAACAGGGACAATTTGTGGCAACCAAAACATAAAAATGGGGAGTGTAAAGGCCTGAACTGGAATATGGGAATGGAAAAAGTAAGCGTGCTGAGGAAAATGGAATACTACAAATATCAAACTTTCTTTTACATAAACTTAAGGCTAACCACTCAAAAAAAATCCAGAACTGAAATATATACTGTAATAAAAGAAGAAACAGAGGGAAACATCATAGAATACCACCACACAGAAATAATAGACAACAACAAAAAGGCAAAGAAACAATGGAGACACAGCCTTACCAGAAAACTAAAGATAGAATGACAGGAAATCCTCACATATCAATAATCACCCTAAATGTAAATGGACTGAACTCACCAATAAAAAGGCACAGAGTAGCAGATTGGATCAAAAAACTAAACCCAACCATATGCTGTCTCCAAGAGACACATCTCAGCTACAAGGACAAGCATAGACTCAAAGTGAAAGGGTGGAAATTGACACTCCAAGCAAATGGTATCCAGAGAAAATCAGGTGTAGCCATAATGATATCAGATGAAACAGACTTCAGGGTGAAAAAGATAACAAGAGACAAAGATGGACATTTCATAATGGTAAAGGGGACTATACAACAAGAAGACATAACAGTCATCAATATTTATGCCCCCAATCAGGGAGCACCAAAAATATACCAAGCAACTACTAACAGAACTAAAGGGAGAAATTGACCAAAACACAATTATACTAGGGGACTTAAATACATCATTGACGGCTATGGATAGATCATCCAAACAGAAAATAAATAATGAAATAGCAGCCCTAAATGACACATTAGATGAAATGGACATAATCGACATATATAGAGCACTTCATCCTAAAACAACAGACTATACATTCTTTCCAGTGTGCATGGAACATTCTCAAGGATATTCCATATATTGGACCATGAAATCACCCTCAGAAAATTTAAGAAGACTGAAATCATACCAAGCATATTCTCTGATCACAAGGCTTTTTGATATTGGATATCAACTGCAAAAAGAAAGCAGGAAAAAACACAAATACATGGAGATTAAACAACGTACATTTAAAGAACGACTGGGTCAAAGAAGAAATTAGAGGAGAGATCAAAGATATATAGAAACAAATGACAATGAAAATATATCCTACCAAAACTTTTGGGATGCAGCGAAAGCAGTTTAGGATGGAAATTTACATCAATACAGGCCTATCTCAAGAAAAAAGAAAAATCCCAAATAAGTAACCTCATGTTAAACCTTAAAGAACTAGAAAAAGAAGAACAAATGAAACCCAAGGTCAGCCAAAGAAAGGAAATAACAAAAATCAAAGCAGAGCTAAATGAAATACAGAAAAAAAAAGACAATAGAAAAAATTAATGTGACCCAAAGAGCTGGTTCTTTGAAAAGATTAACAAAATTGACAAACCGTTGGCTAGACTCACTAAGATAAAAAGAGAGAGACACTAATTAACAAAATCAGAAATGAAAAAGGGAAGTTATCACGGACACCACAGAAATACAAAGGATCATCCAAGAATACTATGAAGGACTATATGCCACCAAATTCAATAACCTAGAAGAAATGGACAAGTTCTTAGAAACATATAGCCTTCCAAGGCTGAACCATGAAGAACTGGAAAATCTAAACAGACCGATCACCAGTAACGAAATTGAATCAGTCATCCAAAACCTTCCCAAAAGCAAAAGTCCTGGACCAGATGGCTTCACTAGTGAATTCTACCAAACCTTCAAAGAGGATCTAATATCAATCCTGATCAAACACTTCTAAAAAATTGAACAAGAGACAGTACTCCCTAACTCATTTCATGAGGCCAACATTACCCTGATACCAAAACCTGGTAAGGACAACACAAAAAAAGAAAACTACGGACAAATATCTCTGATGAATACAGATGCAAAAATCCTAAACAAAATTCTAGCAAATCGAATACAACAATGCATTTAAAAGATTATTCATGGATAGCCACGTGCAAAAGAATGAAACTGGACTGCTATTTGTCACCATGTACCAAAGTTAATTCAAAATGGATCAAAGACTTAAGCATAAGACCTGACACAATAAACTGCATAGAAGAAAACATAGGTACTAAACTTATGGACCTTGGGTTCAAAGAGCATTTTATGAATTTGACTCCAAAGGCAATGGAAGTAAAAGCTAAAATAAACGAATGGGACTATATGAAACTCAAAAGCTTCTGCACAGCAAAAGAAACCATTGACAAAATAAAGAGGCCACCAACTGAATGGGAGAAGATTTTTGCAAACAGTGCCTCCGATAAGGGGCTAGTATCCAGAATATACAAGGAACTCATGCAACTCAACAACAAAAAAAGAAACAACCCAATTGAAAAATGGGCAGAGGACTTGAAGAGACATTTCTCCAAAGAGGACATACAAATGGCAAATAGACATATGAAAAAATGCTCAACATCACTAATCATCAGAGAAATGCAAATCAAAACCACAATGAGATATCACCTCACCCCAGTCAGAATGGCTATCATCAACAAGACAAATAGTAACAAATGTTGGAGAGGCTGTGGAGAAAAAGGAACCCTCATACACTGTTGGTGGGAATGCAGACTGGTGCAGCCGTTATGGAAGGCAGTGTGGAGGTTCCTCAAAAAATTACGAATAGTATTGCCATATGACCCAGCAATCGTACTCCTAGGTATCTACCCAAAAAATCTGAAAACATGTATACATAAAGACACGTGTGCTCCAATGTTCATTGCAGCTTTGTTTACAGTGGTCAAGACATGGAAACAACCAAAATGTCCTTCGATAGATGAATGGATAAAGAAGTGGTGGTATATATACACAATGGAATACTATTTGATGGTAAGAAAAGATGATATAGGAACATTTGTGACAACATGGATGGATCTTGTGAGTGTAATGCTGAGCGAAATAAGTCTGACAGTAAAAGCAGAGAACCATGTGATTTCACTGATATGTGGTATATACACCAAAAACAACAAAAGAACAACACAAACAAATGAGAAACAGAAACTCATAGACACAGACAATAGTTTAGTGGTTACCAGAGGGTAAGGGGGTTGGGGGGTGGGAGATGAGGGTAAGGGCGATCAAATATATGGTGATGGAAGGAGAACTGACTCTGGGTGGTGAACACACAATGGGATTTATAGATGATGTAATACAGAATTGTACACCTGAAATCTATGTAATTTTACTAACAATTGTCACCCCAATAAATTAATAAAAAGATATTCTGAAATAGAGAGACTAAATTCACATAACTTTTATCACAGGATATTGTTATATTCTATTTTATTATTAGTTATTGTTGTTACTCTATTACTGTGCCTAATTTGTAAATTAAACTTTATCGTAGATATGTATGTATAGGAAAATAAAACATAGTATATATAGGGATTGGTATTAGCTGCAGTTTCAGGCACCCACTAGGAGTCTTGGAATGTATCCTCCACTAATAAAGGGGGGTCTACTCTTCTCAAGATGGTGTGGTATTGGCAAAAGGATAGGCAAATACATCAATGAAATAGAATAGAAAGCCCAGAAATTGTCCAAAATTAGTTGAATATATTTGTGTGAGTCATGCAATCCAATGGAGAAAATAGAGTCTTTTCAACAAATGGTGCTAGAATAACTGGAAGTCCATATGCAAAAGTAAGCATCAACACATACCTTTCATCTTATGGAAAATGTAACTCAAAATGGACCACTGGCCTAAATATAAAATATAAAGCTATAAAACTTCTGAAAGAAAACATAGGAGAAACACACTGAGGCCTAGTGCTGGTTGCTGGCTTCCTTAAGACGCAAACACTGAAAAAGCCTCATGCACTACAAATTGGGTGTGTGCGGGGCCTCAGTGAATCACCAGGGTGAAGGAAGTGGAGCTCACCAAACCAATTCAGATTCAGATTTGGCCATGGTGGTCTGGGAGGGCTCAACTCAGGAAAGATGGCAACTGTCTGCCAGCTGCATGAAAGAAGGACCCCATTCAGGAAAAATGGCGACTATCTTCCAGCCCTCACCACGAAGCCACACACCTCAGTCTGCTCCCCCATACGTCTCTGATGCTGCTCGAGTCACTGTCCCTCCTCCATAGCCCAGGGTGTGTGCCTGTGGGTGAGGCTGTGTGGTCCCTTTAAGAGGACGTCTGGGTTTTCCACAGGCTTCTGTCCCACCCAGACTGTCGGAGTCTCCACTGTTTCTCACAGACAGATATTGTGGGGGCTCCTCTTCCTGGCACCAGTACTCTGGGCTGGGGTGCCTGCTGTGGGGCTGGAGTCTCTTTCTCCTCCGTGGGAAACCTCTGTGGCTGAGATATCCCTCCCAAGTTTCATCCACCAGACAGAGGTTTGGGGACCGCCCGTTTCACATCTCCGCCTCTCCTAGCAGTCTCTTCTTTATATCCTTAGTTATAAAACTTCTATTCAGCTAGACTTCAGATGATTCTCCAGTTTGATTGTTCTATAATTTCATTGTAATTTTGATGTGTTCACGGGATGAAGCCAGCACAGCATTTATCTACTGTGCCATCTTGGATCGCCGAAGTTGTACACTTTAAAATGATGAATTTTATGGTATGTGAATTAGATCTCTATTAAAAAATTTTTTTTCTAAAGTATAGGAAAATATATACAGGCTAATATGTTAAATAAAACTAATTATATATATTATTTATATATATAATATGTATTTAATAACTATATATATAATATGTATATAATAACTATATATATATAACTATATATATATAACTATATATATATATATATATATATATATATATATATATATATATATATATGTATGTATATGAAAAAATGGATTACAGGGCAAATTGCCAACATACAAGATTACCAGAAATAATCTCCTTGAACATCAATAAAATATTCAAGTCACCAGGAAGATATAGCAATTCTAAATTTGTTTGTAACAATTTACAAAGCTCCAAAATTGATTTAGTTACAAGGAAACATTAACAAATTTTGCATATCAATAAGCAGACAAAACCCCAGAAGACTATAGAGCATTTGAGCCAGTAAACAAACATGACTTAAGAATATACTAAACTGAACCCAACTGTGAAATGTACATTTTTTTTCAAGTCCTCATGGAACATTCACCAAAACTTTCACATGTTGGTCCGTAAAGCAAATCTCAGTAGATATCAACAAATTGAAATCATAGAAAGTTTGTTCTCTGAAGAGAATGGAATATAACTGGAAATGGCAAGGGCACTTGTCGGTTAAAACAGAAGCTAGCCCTGGCCCAAGGGCTGACACCAATTACAGAAAGCCTCCTGCTGTGCCAGGCATTAACACTTTAGTTGCTAGATGATAACTGGAAAAGGGACTGAGGTGGTCAGGGCGTAAGTGATGGAGAAACTAAGAAATCCCAGAGCTGTGACTACTTACTATATTTTCTGGAAATGTTTTACAAATTCATATGTCCAAACAATTGTGCATCTGTAGGGTATCATCCCTGTTTAATGGTCCAATTATAACATAGGATGCTTATATTTAAAAAGAAGAAAGTCTGATGACTAATGAGATGAGCATCCAACTCCAGAGACTAAAAAAAAAACACTACAGAATAAATCCAAAGACAGTGAAAGACATAGGATAATGATGAGAAAAATAGTTCAATAGAAAACAAAGACAACAGAATGAATCAAAAAACCAAAAGTTGATTACTTTAAAAAACTTATAAAAGTGATAAACTTCTGGTAAGATTGATCAAGAGAAAAAAAGAGAAGGTACAAATAAACAATATTAGAACAAAAGAGGATATAACTGCAAATGCAACAAAGATTTTTAAAAATACAAATATAAGAAATGTATGCAAATAAATTTGAAAAGTGATGCCAAATAGAAAAATTTCTAGATAACCATAACTTAAAAGTGACAAGTAGAAATAGCAAACTGGAGTGATTAAATAATTATCGTATCAGTTAAAATATTTCTTATGAAGAAGACGCCAGGCCCCAATGTTTTTACATGAAAGTTGTGCCAAATATTTAAAGAACAGGTAGTTCCTTGGACAACATTTGTCAGAAAATAGAATGAAAGAAAATAGTTCTCACTTTATTTTATGGCATCAAAATCAAACATATGAATGGAAAAGTACAGGCCAATCTCATTCATGAACAAAATGCCAAATTCCTAAACAAAATATTAATGAATTAAATCCAAGCAGTTTTTATCCTAGGACTGAAAGATTAGTTCAACATAATAAAAAATCTCTAATGTAATTCACATTAACAGATTAAAATATACAATCAACATGTCATCTCAGTGGATATAGAAAGCACCTTTAATAAAATTCAGCATCTACTCATTTAAAAATAATCCAATTGGCAAATTAAGAATAAACTGAACTTCCTTAATCTGTTAAATGGCATCTACAAAAAAATGCAGCAAACTTACTCAATGGTGAAACTTTAAAAGCATTCCCTTTAAAATTAGGATGAACATAAGAATGCATACTATTAACATTTCTACTCAACATTGTACTGAAAATGGTGAGTGTATTAGAGGTAGGAGGTCATAGCAGTGCAGTGATATATGAAAAAGCAGCTACAAAAAAAACGATTGGAGGGGGAAAATGATAACTGTCATTTATATACAAATTATCAAAACTGATAAGTTGATCAGGTTTGCTAGTTACATATACAATATACAAAACCCAATTATATTTGTATACATTAGCAATAAACTGCTATAAAATGTAATTTTCAAAAAAGTTATCATTTACAATAGCAACATAAAATAAGCAACAACATTTCTTACAATGATGTGCAAGCCCTTTTAAATTACAAAACGTCCCTGAAATAACATGAAAAACTCTAAATAGATGGAGGGAAAAAGATGTTAACGCTCCTTAAATTGATCTGTAGGCTGAATGTAATTCCAATTAAAATCTCAAAAGTTGTGTGTGTGTGTGTGTGTGTGTGTGTGTGTGTAATTTGTGTAACATGATAAGCTGATTCCAAAATTTATAGGGACAAAATTTTCTTTTCATTTCATTACATTTAATAACTAACAGCTAGAAACTACTTAATAGCTCATAAACAGTAAGATGGATAAATTGTGCTGCATTAACAAAATGCAACATTACACAGCAAGGAATTAAACAAGCTACAATTGCGTGCAATAATATAGATGGCAAGCAAGACATACAGGTGAGTAAGAAAAACAAGTCAAAGATGAATATACTCAGCTATTTAAGTATTTTACATGTTAATACGAGGTCAGATTATTAAGTTTGCGAACTCATCCTAGAAACAGTGTTACATACCTCATTGCTGAATATCACTATAGTCACCTTCGAAGTACTCCCCTTGGGAAGCTATGCACTGACGCCAACACCTAGTCCAGCCTTCAAAGCAATTTTGGAACTCTTTTTCTGGAATGGCCATCACAGCTGTCATCGTATTTCCCTTGATATCCTAAATGTCATCAAAATGTCTTCCTTTAAATATTTCCTTTATCTTTGGGTAAAGAAAGAAGTAATTGGGGGCTAGATCCGGTGAGTCAGGGAGGGTGTTCCAATACCGTTATTTGTTTACTGGCTAAAAACTCCCTCACAGACAGTGCTGTGTGAGCTGGTGCACTGTCGTGATGCAAGAGCCATGAATTGTTGGCCAAAAGTTCAGGTCGTTTTTGTATAACCTTTTCATGCAGCCATTTCAGCACTTCCAAATAGTAAACTTGGTTAACTATTTGTCCAGTTGATACAAATTCATAATGAATAATCCCTCTGATATCAAAAAAAGATTAGCAACGCTGTTTTGACTCTTGACTTGGACTGACAGAAGAACTTTTTTTGTTGTGGAGAACTGGCTGACTTCCATGGTGCACTTTGACACTTTGTTTCAGGGTCATATTGGTACACTCATGTTTCATCACCAACGATAACATGGCCCCAAACATCGTTTGCCTCTCCAAAAGGTCTTGGTAAACTTTTATTCTCCTTTGCTTTTGTTCATCAGTGAGCTCCTTTAGGACTATTTTTTGCACACAGCTTTCTCATGCCAAGGTTTTCAGTTAAGATTTTCCTAACTGTTTCTCTATCGATGTTTACTTGGTCTGCTATGCTTCTTACAGTCAGCCGACGATTTTGATGCACAATTTGACAAATTTTTGCAATGTTTTCATCAGTTCTGCTTTTTACTGGCTGCCCTCACTCCTCTTCATCAGTGACGCATTCTCTCCCCTCAGAAAAACGTTTAATCCATTTGTACACTGCTGTTTTCTTCATGGCATTATCCCCATAACCTTGGATTAACATGTGCCTGATTTCACTCCCACTCTTGCCAAGTTTAACAAGAAATTTAATGTTTGTTCATTGCTCTAATTCAAGCTCAGACATTCTCGCAACGGCACACAAAAACATGTAACATCAATAATGAATGCCTCTCAGCAAGACACAACCACACGTCGACACGAACTCAGCTGTGAGACACTGATATACCAGGGTTATGAAACCTTACTGAGCTGTTTGTATAGCACTGCCAATGTAAGTGCACCGTGGTGAGTTTGTGAACATAATTGTCAGACCTCATATATTTAATCCTCAGAACAACTTTATTAAGTGGTTGTTTGTCTCCTCTCCCCCACCACTGCCTTTGGGGCCAGGCAGATCTTCTAGAGAATGCTCCAAGCAAAAGATGATTCAGATATTTCTGGGGTAAATAGCCTGGCCTCCCCAGCAAGAAAAGGTGAGGCAGACATTGCCCAGGGCAGGACATGGCAACCACTATCTAGGTTTATTGCATCGGTGCTCTGACATAATTCAATCAACAACTAATGAGTCTCATACACACAGAGTCCCATGCTTAGCTATGGTGAGTGGTAGAGTAGAAATCACACAGAGTGACCATTTACCGAGCATCTTCTATGTGCCATGCTCTAGGCTTGATGCTGAAGATGTGATGGGCAAAAAGACCACACACCTACCTTCTTGTTTAAATAATCATAACTAACATTTATTAAATGCTTGCTAAGAACTGGACACTATTATAAGCATTCTACATGCTTCAGCTCTTTAATCTTCACAGCACTATTACTGACTTCTTTTTACAGTTCAGGAAACGGCAGCACAAAGAAGTTAAGAGACTTGTCCAAGGTCACAGAGCCAGGAGCTGGGACTCAAGCCTAGGCAGTCTGAATCCAGAACCTCTGAATCACTGAATCACTCCAACAACGTGGAGAGGTGGATATTAAGCCTGTTTTACAGCTGAGGAAAGAGAGACTCAGAACTGAAGTGAACACATATTTATTTTGCACCCTTTATGTGACAGAAACTATATTAGGTGATTTATGTATAGTTTTCCTCCAACCTGAAAGACATAGTTCCCAGGAATATAAGGGTCCAAACTCTGGAGGAGTAAGGTATGCAGAGAGTGGTTTGCCTGCTTGCCAGCTAAACTCAATAGCCCCTTAGAATGGATCAAGAGTGGCTGGGTGGGTGAAGGTGGCGTGTAATTCTGTCTCATCCAGGTTCCTAGATCTCTAGATGAGTGAGTAAAACTGCTGGTGGAAAGGAGAAGGGAGGAGAACAGGAGGCTGGGTTTTCTCCCCCTCTTCCTCTTCTTCTTCCATCCACACTCTCTACATCCTATACACAACATTTAACATCCACAAATTGGTAGTTACAAAATAGTCATGGGGATGTAAAGTACAGCATGGGGAATATAGTCAATAATATTGTAATAACTATGTATAGTGCCAGATGGGTACTAGACTTATTGGGGGATCACTTCATAAATTATGTAAATGTCAAACCACTATGCTGTACACCTGAAACTAATATAAAATAATAGTGAATGTCAATTATAATTGGAAAATTTAAAAAGTACATAAAATAAAATGAGAATAATTACAGCCAAAAACCACAACAAAACCATCCTACATCTTCCTGGATCTTCTAATCAACTATCTCTCCTCCAGCTAGCTCTGACCCTAGACCTCCTCCAGCATTAGCTTAGTGGAAGCTTGGTCAGCTGGACCCTGAGATGTCTGGGTCCTACAATCCACCGCTGTCTTATCTCCACCCACCTTATGGCTCCTCAGGCCATAATCCTTGGGCTGAAATCATCTTGGTCCACAACTGTTCCATTATCTATGGGAAATATATATATACAGGTTTTGTTTGCTTTTCCTTTGCCTCTGCTCTTTCTTAAATTTTCATGGTGAACACTACACCAACAGGCTGTCACTAAGAAGACTGAGTATCTTCTCCTTCTCTCTGAGTAGAACAACAAGTGTTCATATGTCCCAAGAAGGCAATTCAGGAGACAGGACACACAGACCTTTACCAACCCAGTCAGGTATAGATTTATTAGAAGAGGCTTGAGAAAGGGGACGGGCAAAACTCACCAATGACATGGCACTGTTGTGTACCCAGCACCTGTCCCCTGAGAAACGATTCCAGGAATCATCACCTTATTTCACCCAAGCACTATCACACAGGAAAAAATTTAAGACACTTCACTGAAGTCACCAAAATGCAACATTTTAGGCTAAGCACTGAACAATTCCAAACTAGAAATGTCAAATTTCAAACAAGAAGCATTCCAAATAAGCTCTGGATGAGAAAAAGTTCCCTGTCAAAAATCTCTCTGATTAAATGGTCTTTACCCAATCCTCATTCTTTCTCTGTCTTCATCTCTCTTTTTGTCTGTCTTTCTCTCATTCTTTTTCTACCTTTTCTGACACTAGCCTCTTGTTATCCTATAGCTACTTCATCCAGCCACTCATTTATTTCAGCTTTCAGGTTGGGGTGGGGATGGATGGGGGCATGTCCTTTGCTCTCCTTCTATACCCACTTTATCACCACCACCTTTAAGCCCATGAGAGCAAACCCCACTTACAGCCCCTCCTCCGTTGCAGCCCGCTGCTGCCACTGCTGTGTGGAATCCAGATCTTCTGCAACCTCGTTTGGGTGAGCTCTCCCATCTGTCGAGACATCTTACGTGTCACAGCTAATGACACTACTGTCCAAAAGGTACCGGACCTCACTTCCCGTCTTGCTGTCTCTTTTGTTGCTGTGGCCACAGCCGCAGGTGGACAGAGTTGGGACAATGAGGTGTACTGGGCTTCTGTGCCCTCTGGCAGCTTGTCTCCAGCCTCCTCTCCTCTTTCCTAGCCCTTGCCTGCCTCTGCTCCTGTATGTACCAGTGGGGGCTTGGGTGCAGAGAGGGAGAGGTTGGACAGAGGTCAGTAGAGGCCTCTGAACTCCAAGAGCTGTGTACATAGGAGATAAGTTCCTTCCAGCAAGGAAGGCAGCCAGCAAGACAGCCCAGGTCTGGCCAGTCACTTCCCTCCAATGAAGACAGGACTAGTAGAGTATGCAAATAAAAGAACAAAGATCATGTGCTTATATCCTGTGTGGGATAGGGAGGCAAAGGTGATGAAGGCAGGTCCCAGCAACTTTCACAGCTTTGAAATAAAATAACGGGCCCAAGTAGAATGTCAAATTTCAACAGGGAAACGGAGATCCACATCAGAAATGCAAGGTCCCCAAGTACGAACACACAAAGTCCCTATTGAAAAATGCAATGTTTTGATCCAGCAATCAAAGGCCCAAACTGGAAGCAGAAGGCTCACTGCCTCATTGCCCCATACTCCCCCCCCAAATGGCATTGCAACCCTTGTCTTTCCGTGAATTCTGCTGCTGTTCCTATTGCAGGCCCTCTCCCTCCTAAAATGTGCTGCCGGGGCACTCTTGGAGAGATGGGCACTAACTGATCATCTTTATGCTCTCTCCAGCCAAGGCTAAATAAATCAGAGTAAACCTGATACCTCTGGGAAGAGAAATGAATACAGCCATTGCTGCAGGAGAGATGGTAAGCACTGCCCACATGGCTACCAGCTGCAATCAAGTGCCCTAGGGAGAAAGGCATCGTGATTTGATCCAGAACCTGGCTAAAGACCCTCATGCCAAACCAAGGGGATGGAGGTTTAGAGTGGAGACTGTGGCAGGTGGAGTGTGGGAAGCAGGGAGCAATGGCCTCAAAATAGGACATCAGACCCAGTTGTCTCCACTTTACCCTCCCTCGCCCCCTGGTTGTGTTGAGGCTTTCATGTGTAGAACTCATCTAACGGCACAGCTCAGCTGGAAGATATCCAAGTGTGCTCTTACTTCATTCTTTTGCAACTTTCCCACCCCCTGATGAACCTCCAGTGATTGGCTATGAGGAAGCTCAACTTTCTTCCACTGAGCTGGGCTGCATACGGGCAATCTCTTATGGATAGAAATCTCCACTCCCTGCCCACCAATGCTTTCAGCTCCACTTGGCCTTTTTAGAAGTTCCCTAAAATGCATTCTCAGTGGCCTAGTCTACACAAGGGTTAGATTCCTTCCAGTTGTTGTTTATACCCATCTTTCAATCTTTCAATACATTTCAGAGACTGCCCATGTAAATGAATCTAGTGAGGCTGTGGATCACAGTGGTTAAGAACAATGGGCTCTTGGAGCCATACTACCCAGGTGGAATCCCAACTCTGCCCCTTGTTATGAGACCCTGTGCAGAAGACCTAACTTCTTAGAGCCTCAGTTTTTTCATCTGTTAAGAGCACCTACCACCTTAGTGTTGTTGAAGATTCAACATGTTAATATATATAAAGCAACCTGGGAAATGCTCGACATATATCACCTAACACTGTGATTCCCTCTGTGAAGTAAATGATCAGTCAACTTTTTGGCTAATCTGCAACTTCTAATGTAATGTTGAGCACACAGGAAATATTCAGTAAAGGAAACTTACAACATTATTACAAAAGGTTGACATTTATAATAAATAAAGAGCTCTTGCCAATCAACTAGAAAGATGAAATCATTTTTGCATTTTGGGTGTGGTGAAACAGAAGTACCCTAGAAATCATTTCATCCAATCTTCTCAGGTGAGAAAATGTAGGCCTACGGAGGGGAAGTATTTTCCTAAGGTCCTGCAGCAAATAAGTCACCAAGTCATCAGTAGATATTGGGGACCTGATTTCTCCCAGTCCATGGTTTGTCTTTGGTTAATTGATCAATCTAGTTTGATTTAAGAATGTTGTCTTCCAGATTAGCTCAGAATCTTTAGAGTCTCAGAACTAGACTTTGAAAGATATATAACTATCTTAATCCTAGTAAGTCTCTTAATAAGTATCACTGTGCTAATGCTAATAGTCTTAATAACTCTTTACTGTATGTTTCCTATGGCCCACAGAGCAACAACATATTTCTTATCTTTACAAACATTCTCACAAGCCTCACAGGGAAACTGAGGTCTAGGGAGGGGAAGTGGCTTATCCAAGGTAATTGAGCCAGTCACATGAACCCTCTTCTATGTTTACAATTTTGTCCTCATGATCCTGCCAAGAGGCGGAAAGATAATTTTAGCAGCAGGAAATCTGAGATAGGAGGTTAGCGGGCTTTTGGCAAGGTCTGAAAGGGTAAACCTAGGGTCCAGGCTTGAAAACTCAACTTAAGACTTCCTGGAACTAGCTTTTTTTTTTTACTGTTACCAATTCTGGTCCCAGAAGCAGGAGAACTAAACAAGCTTTATGGAAATGCCTCAGCCTGGTTCTTGTCAATCAACCTCCAGCATGCCTCTCCAGCCGTATCTCTCTTTAGACCCCAGTGCTTTGACTGCACCAGCTGACTCACAGGGCCCCAAAACATGCCATGTACTTTTTTCCCCCTGGGCCTTTGCTCAGCCTAGAATGACTTATCTTCACTTTCATTCTCAACGAAATACGACTCACTCTTCAATGTCTGGTTCAATGTTCACCTCCTCTGGGAAGCCTTCCCTGTATTCTTGGGACAGGCTTTGTCTTTGGTTCTCATATTACCTATATGCTTCCGTCTATCTGAGCAAGTATCCATCCATGTTTTACTGATCTATATCCCTACTGTGAGCTCCTTGAGAATGGGGACTGGATGTCAGTTATCTGTGGTCTGTTTGCAGTTTCTAGCAAAGGCCCTGGCACAGAGGAGACACTTGAGTGTTTGTACAATCTGTATCTCATTGCCCTAGATGAGGTGAACATGTGGACAAATAATCCCCATTCAACAAGGTAAATGTTATACAGAGAGCTACGCAGGGCACTGGGTATGGAAACTAACTTGGTCTGAAGATAGAGGTGTTATCTAGAAAGTTTCTCAACCTCGATGGGGCAGAACAGAATAAACAAAAGAATAAAGTCTTCCCTGAAAAGGTCCAACTAACTGGTTAAAGGAAAAGGGTTCACTCATTATCAGAGACTCACTTAAGACCAAGAGTTAAGCCACAAATTATACAATGGGTTTAAGTCTGGGAAAGAAAAGCATATAGTGTGACTTCCTGAGGCCCACATGTCCTGACCACCCTCCCAAAGTACGGGGTATATGAGAGAATCCCATTAAAAGCAGTATCAAGACAGGAATGATGAGTAAGAAATCACCAATGGGGTCTCCCTATCAGTAATTCTTGGAGTGTGTGGTGTGAATGCATTTGTAGGGGGTTAGGGTGCAGAGGAGAGATTGGCCACATGCTTACAGGTCAAGTGCTTGTATATAAGTATCAGGTCTCTTGTGGCAGCAGCCTATGATCCACTTCCTTCTTAGCTATTGCCTTGGCCCACCATCCCCTCACTATTTTCAGCTTCATGCCTGGGGCCCAAGGCTCAGTGCATCCTAGTCCTAGGTGTGGCTCTTCACAAACCATAGTCACTCAGGGAGAATAGCAGCTGGAGGTTTGTGGGTGGTATTGGAGGCTACAGAAAAAGCAGGATCACTAATCTCAGACAGAGCATAGAAGTCCTGAAATATCTCCACAGAGCTTTGGTTCCTGTCCTCCCACTTCTCTTCACCTTGAGACAACCCTATGAGGGAAGTAGGCTCAAGACTTCAATTTCCATTTTAGTGAGGAGGCTATTGAAGCCCATTGTATATTGAAGAAGCTAAACAGCTTGTTCAATGTGCCATAGCAAATCAGCTCTATCCTATACACCAGGGGAGGTAAGAGATATATCTATCATCCAGTTCATTCAAACTGAAGCAGACCAAGTTAGAGACTTCTAAAGGTACTAGGGAACTGCCCTTTAGGCCAGTGTCTGATAAAGACAGGACAGAATGGATGATAGATAGGTAGATAATTAAATACAGATATCATCTTTTCCCCAAACTGTCCCATACCCTTTAATGCACACTTCAAGTGACTACCTATGCCAAAAAAACACAATAAAATAAACAAACAGACAAACAAACCTTTCCAGACAGCCTAAAGAATGGATTTGGATTTGTGTAACTATCTATTTTTCCTTCTGTCTCACCTACCTGCTCTCCTAGAGGTTTTTTCTTCCATTGCTAAGTATCCGACACAGGGCTCTCTTGCATTTAGACTCCCAAAGCAGGTCCAGTGGGTGGCGTCAAAGAGGAAGCCTGGAGCAGTTAGTTGGTTCCCTGGGAAGGCTGGGGAAGTACCCTTGGTAAGGGGGGGTGTGTGTGCTCTGTTGAAATATCAGCTGTTATAGTTGCCAAAGAAGTTCCTGAGCCACTCGGAGCCTTTTCTCTTCAGGCCAACCATGTGTTCACCTTGCCCCAAAGGTCAGAACTAATATTAACAAGCCACTGCGGAGTGGGGAAATTAAAACCAGCAATTGAGATAGGTAAGATCGGTATTTGGGGTGGGCGGTGGGGTGCTGAGTTTCAGACTGGTCTTCAGTGTAAGTGGGCACAATCCCTAACTGGAAAGCAATTTGGCAATATGAAGCAAGAGGAATGAAAATGTTTATTTCCTTTGCCCTAGTTATCACACTCCTGGAACTCAATCCTGAACCAATAACCACCAAAACATGAAAAAGCTCAAAACACCAAATTTTTTATTTTAATTGCAGAGGTATTTTCTTATGGCAACAACTGAAAGGTAATTTTAAGTCCTCCAGGAGGAAAAGCAGCTCATTGGGTCTTTACTGCAGACATTGAGGATCATGAATCGAAGGCTATGGAATTTGGGGGGGGGGGGAATAATCATGCTGCAATTCTGGGTGAGAAACCTAAGAGCGCAAAGTTATGCCTTTCCCTGTACAGTGGACATGTCTATTATTTCTATTTCTGTATTCTCAAACACAAGTCACTAACCTGTTGATGCTCTTGCTATTTATTGTCCTTAGTTTGTTCATCAACAAATATTTATCGACTCCTCTAATATACATTTTCTCCTATATTAGGGGATAGGGCTAACAAGATGAATCAGGCATAGTCATTGTTCTCAAGTTGCTGGCAGTGTAGTGACAGAAATAGAAATCAATGATAGCTGTGCAATGTGGTAAGTGCTGTGACAGAATGGACCACGGGATGCAGAAGGGGCCCAGAGGAAAATATCTACCTGGGAAGGTGCGTGATTAGAAAAAAACTTACTCCAGAAACTATTCCCTGAGCTGATTAAGAGTTTGAATTCTGGCTCTACCATTTCTGTGAGACTGGGTTGAAGTCACTGAACTTCTCTTACTTAGCCTTAATACCCCTTACAGGGTTGTCCTGAGAATGAAATGAGATAATGTATATGAAAGAGCCACAGGCTACATTGGGAAAGTGCTGTCTTGGAGCTTGGGAAGCCCACTTAAATTCTCTGGGCTTTGATTTTACTCACCTGAGAAATGGAGCCAAGAGAAAGTATGTGTCAGGCCATTTCCTTTAGGATGTTATAAGGCCCAAGACGAATATTGGCTACAGGGCGGGCTTGAGACAGTCTCCATTAGTCCCACCACCCCACCCAATAAAGCCCAAAGACCTCTCTTAAGTCTTATTCTCCTAGTCTTATTTTACTAGAGCACTTGCTACTGCTCCCTCCTCTAGCCGTGAAGTTCCCTTCGCGCGCCCCCTGTCGCAATCAAGCAGTTACGTCAGCTACTCCCCAGGGCGCAAGCGCCGCAGCCATCTGCGCACTGCGCGGCGGTCTGTCGCGATGGGGGCGGAGCTTCAGTAGCTGCGCGGTTCCACTCCAGGTTTCTTTACTTAAAAGTGGCGAAATTCCATTTGTAAGTAATCGGATGCACCAAAGGGACTTTTGTGCAGAGCAGAAACGCAGTCAGACTAAGATGCGTGGGCCAGTGAACGGCGAGAGCACCAGCAGCCCAACGGACGGACCCCCCCCCCCCGCCCCAGCATTCATTCCTCTTAGGCGTCTGCACTGCCCCCTTCAGCTTCCGCTACTTTCGCCAATGGGAACTGAGGAGCTCGAAGCCCCGCCCCACGTGCGTCCGACTCTGTCGTGGCACGCACGAGAACGCCTGCACAAAAGCGCGCGGATGGCAGGGCCTAGCCGAGTTGGGAGTGTCCGGCAGTTTTGTTGTCCCTAGGTTCGGCGCGGGCTGGGAGGCATTGCGGTGTGCTGTCAAGATGTTGCGCGTGGTGAGCTGGAACATTAATGGGATCCGAAGCCCCCTGCAAGGGGTGGTATACGAGGAGCCCAACAACCGTACCACCATGGCCATGGGGCGCATTTTGGACAACCTGGATGCTGACATCGTCTGTTTTCAAGAGACCAAAGTGACCAGTGAGCGCTCAAGAATCCAGGACTCCTACTATACTTTCCCTGACTTTTTCCTCCTGCTCCATCTCATCTCACTTTCCGATCTTTAGAGTCTTCCCCTTAGGCGCGGTTCAGAATCCTGATCCTCTCCCCTTTAAACCCCTATTTCTCATTTTGGCTAGACCTCCTGATACCCACTTCATCTCCTGTTCTCAGCAGAACCTTAAGTCCCTCTCCCTTGCAACTTCAATCCTCACTGTGATCCTCTAATTCCAACTCATTCTCCGCCCCTGATCAGTCCCCCTCATTTCCTCCCTCCACACACGGTCCATCTCCCAATCCCAAGTCAGACTCCCCAGTTCCTCCTTCCTTCCCCCGGCTCAGATCCTTTAATTCCCACCCCATATTTGCTCCTAGGTCAGAGTCTCTAACTTCCTTTTACATCCTCAAATCAGATCCCTGGTTCCCCCTATCTCTCTACCCCAATCTCTTCTCCCCAGCTCAGAGCCTCTCATCATTCCTACCTCATGTCCTGCTACAAGCTTAGACCTTCTAATTACCTCTCCTTCCCACCCATCTCCCACCCCTACCACACTCCCCCTATTCCTTCTCCCCCCCCACGCATCCCCCTTCTCAGATCCCCTTATTACTTTTCCTTCCATCTCCATCCAGTTCAGATCCTCTATTTCACTCTCCTACCTCCTATCTCCAGCTCAGATTCCCAGTTCCCCCTCTCCCATATCCCCATTTCCCACCCCCAGCTCCCTCCTGTCATCTAGTCTCCTCCCACTTAATTCGCCATCTCCTGTTCCATAGATTCTCCCTCCTTCTGATTCTGATATCAATTCCCTCTCTAGTCCCTACCTTTCTAGCTCCTCCTCTAATCATAGATACTTCATTTTCATTCCCACCTCTGACTCTGATGTGTACAAGGAAATAGTCTACAACTGTAATTCCAGGCCTTTGTGTGTCCTGGGTCTTAGTTTTATCTCTGACATAATCTCGCATCTTTTTCTCCAGGGGATGCGCTGACAGAACCCTTGGCTATCATTGAGGGCTATAACGCCTATTTCAGCTTTAGCCGCAACCGTAGTGGCTATTCTGGTAAATGGGGCTTTCTGGGGACCCAGAAAATTAGTGATGGAGGCAGGTAGGGGGAAAGGGTTTCCAGTATTTGATGAGACGGTAATAAGAAATTTAAGCTTTTAGTCCACAGAGCTAAAGCCATGTAAAATTATATGAAGGATAAAATTATCCTATTGGACCTCAGAAGCACAATAGTGTAGTAGTTTATTGTATGAGCTCTGGAGCCAGACTGCCTAGGTTTGAATCCTAGCTCACTTCCTAGCTGTGTGCCCTCTGGCAAGTTACTAACCTCTTTATGCCTTGGGTTCCTCAGCTGGAAAATGGGAATACATAATGCCTACCTCCTATGGCTGTTACAAGGGTTATATGAATTAGTCCAGGTGGGAATGATAATAGCTAACACCTTTTGAACACATCATGTATCCATGTACAACACTTAGAATTTTAGCTGTTATAACTCTGTGGTTTTGGTAAATGAAGGAATTGAGACTCCAGGGTTTGAGTACAGTTGTCCCAGGCTCTAGGGAGCCATCAATAGCCTTTGAGTTGGGAGAGTTGTCAATACAGCCACACTTGATGAAGATAACTCAGGTGAACTGTGTGGGGGCAACAAGCTGTTGGCTGCCAGGCCTCCTCAAAGTACCCTGTCTGTCTCCAGGTGTAGCCACCTTCTGTAAAGACAGCGCTACCCCAGTGGCTGCTGAAGAAGGCCTGAGTGGCCTGCTTGCCACTCAGAATGGGGACGTGGGTTGCTATGGAAACATGGATGAGTTCACCCAAGAGGAGCTTCGGGCTCTGGATAGTGAGGGTCGGGCCCTCCTCACACAGCACAAGATCCGGTAATAGCCCACCTCCCCTTATCACTGAGCACTGCTGGTTCTACTCTGTGAGTGTGGGGATTCTGAGGCTAGCCATGCTTTCACCATGGAAAACTTCCCAAACGTGACTTTCCTGAACTCTAGTCCTAGCTGGGCTACTCACTACGTGACCCTGGGCAAATCATGTCCCCTTTGAGCCTTGATTTTCCTATTTCTACAGTGGGGGGATGACCGGGAAGTCCAGCTCTTATTACCCCAGGCATCCCAAAAGCACCTTAGCCAATGCTGAACTTATTACCCCAAGTTGCTCCCTTTCTGCTGTCTTGTCTTTGTGAACGACAGTACCATCATGTGGTTTACCTGGGTGTCATCCTACATCCATAGTTAGTCCCCAAGTCTTGTGTATGCCAGGTCATTCAAGTCTCTCTTCCCTTCCTTTGCGCTCATTCCACAGACAACCATTGAGTAGAAGCCATGCGGTGTGGTGAGGGGAGGCTTGAAAATGACTCCTTTTTTGGGGGGCGGGGGGTTCTCTTTTCCTCAGCACATGGGAAGGAAAGGAGAAGACCTTGACCGTAATCAACGTGTACTGCCCCCACGCGGACCCTGGGAAGCCTGAGCGGCTGGCCTTTAAGATGCGCTTCTATCGCTTGTTGCAGATCCGAGCAGAAGCCCTCCTGGCGGCTGGCAGGTACTGCAAGCCTGGGCTGCAAGTCTTCCTTCAGTTTGTCCTGGGTGCCCAGCCCTATGTCGAGCTCCATTTGGAAGGGATATTGGATATTTGTCTTTTGAGTTTCTTCACAGCCTAGTTGCAGACACCAGTATGCCTACCTGAATAGGCCCTGCTCTCTAAGAGCTGTTAGGAACAGGTAAAGTGACACAAATACGGGTTTTATACTCAGGTACCTCTGAGCACCTATCCTGGCTCCTCTTACTGAGAGCCCTGAGGCTAGTCCTCCCTAGTTTTCTGTTTTGTCAAATGAATGTTTGAATCCCTACCTGACAGAATAGTTTTAAGGTTGAAACTAAATGAGATGAGGAAGATAAAGTGCCTGGGAGCAAATATAAAGTGTTATCACAGGGAGGGACAGGTTTAGAGTAATCAAGGGATACTTCCTAGAGGAAGTGGTACCTGAACTCAACTTTGAAGGACCAGAAAGATGCCATTAGGTAGAGATCAGTGAGACAGTCATGTCAAACTGGGAACGATGTCACCTTTGGAGGTCAGAATTGGGTTGGTCAGGCATAAAACACAGCAAGGTTATAGTAAGATTGGTGAGGTAGGCTGCTATGAGTTGCTCTTGGCTCTCACTGTGGCCTCAGTGTGGGAGGTGGCCTCTCTGAGCTTATGGCCCAGGAGAAAGTAGATGGGCTAGGACTCCTGCTTCCCTCCCTTGACTATCCAGTTGACAATCCCATTTTGTGTTTTTCAGCCATGTGATCATTCTGGGTGACCTGAACACAGCGCACCGCCCCATTGACCACTGGGATGCAGTCAACCTGGTAAGGCTCCCTCAAGGCCCCTGGCCTCACTCCTAACTGTGGTTCTGTCCAGCCAGCAAACCAGTCTTGTTTTTTTGGCCTAGGGGCAGCGTCTTTCATGGAAAAGCAGAAATACTTATACTATTCTCAAAGCACTGAGGATTGTTTGTTCATTATGTAGACATTACTGACCCTACCCTTGGCTTGGCCCTGAACCACATGATGGGGACTAAGTTACCGGTTAGTTCCAGCTCTTGGCCCCTCAGAGCTCTCAGCATGGTTGTAGGCTGTGGACACATGACCTGTCAGTTATAGAATGGTGTCTTCAGGGCTGAGGCAGAGATGGCAACCCAGGATGCTAGGGAGCCCAGATGGGATTCCTGGGCAGCCTGGACATCAGGGGAGGCATCTGAAAATGTTCGCATCTTAAAAGATGATGGAACAGAGCTTTGGGGTGAGGGAAGCAAAGCATTCTAGCACAAGAAAAAGCTGCAAGGTGAGAATTTGCCTGGTGTGCATGGGAATTTGCAAGTTCCATTCTTGTTAGGGGGTGACATGGGAAGGGAGGTGAGTGGCAGGATATGGGGCTCCTTTGGAGGTGAGATTTCAAGGGCCTTGAACTCCACATTGCCTTGATTATTTCCCTAATACATTATCTGTCCTGCTCATGAACCTTCAGTACCTCCCTGTTACCTGTGATGCATAGAAAACATCTAGGCCTGGCATTCAAGGCTCTTGCTTGTCTGTGCCCAGTTTCCATTTTCATCTTCAGTACCCCTGCACACACTGTCCACTAAAGCCAGGTCATTTTCTCTCTGTCTATTGAAAAGTTATTCTGATTTTGGCTTTTCTCACTATACCCCGAATTGGTGGGCATTCCCTCCCTTCTGTCTTTTTCTGAGTCCCTCTAGGCCAATGGTTCTCAGCTCCTGACAGTACATTAGAACAAGGAGCTTTGACAAAAATATCAATACCTTGACCAATTAAATCAGATAGTGCTGGGTATGGGGGCTGGATAGCAGTATGTTTTTAAAGCTCCCAGGCTGATTTTATTGTATTGTCAGGTTTGAAAGCCGCTGTCCTAGAATGTACAAGCCAGTTCTCATCTTGCCTTGCCTCATGAGTGGGAGTGATCAGTAACTTATGTTGGCATAGTTCAACTCAACACTGGGCTTGGCTCAAAGAAGGGGCAGTAGGAAGATTCCTTGATTAATTTGCAGAAGAGCCATGTAAATATACACGTGGCTCCCAGTGGGGAAAATGAACAGAAATATTGGTGGTGGTAGTGTTGTGGTGCGGTAGGGGGTATACACTACAAAGTAATAAGCCTTCAGTCCCTCCCTACCTTACTTCTCATCAGGCATTTACTCAGTCTGTTCTTTCTGCTTCGTGTGATAGTGTCATATACTTTTATGCCTTCTCGCCTTCGTTTAGAAGTATCCTAGATCTAAATGCACCTCCTATCTTCTTTCTTCCAGGATAAAAGAACTAATAGTACCAGGTCACATGACAAACACAGTCTTTCCAAAACAGCAGAATATGTCCACTTCCCAGAAAACTGGATCTTCCAGTCATGTCAGCTCCCAAAATGGCACCATCATCCCCTTGGTTGCTCTGATCAGAAGCCTGGGCAATGTGTTAGTATTGTCCTCTTCCCACATTCAGTTGGTCAGCAAGTACTGTAGAGTCTAGCTCCAAATCATCTCTTTATTTTTCTCTGTCTCCTCTGGCACTACCCTAGTGTAAGTGACCATCATCTCTTACTTGCATGAACTAAAATAGCTATCTCCTGCTGTTATTTTGGCTCCCAGCCTTAGTCTCCCCTCAAGTTTTGGGGTATGCTGTCCCCTCCCTCAACAGGCCCATGACAGAGAATTTGTAACACCCTCTGCCTGGGTTACTCCTGCTCAGCCTTTACTTCTTAGCTCCATATCACTTTCTGAAAGGAAGCCTCATTGGTAGCCAGAACGAGATCAGGTTCCCACTTTGTCCTTAGCATCATACCTGGCACATAATCAGTGTTCTTCGAACATTTGTTGCATTGAATGAGTGGGTGGATGGATTGGATGGATAGATGAACTGGGGAGCAGAGCCAGAGGAAGTATTCAGACATGGATCCATGGAGCCCCTCAGCTCAGGAGTGAGGCATGGTCAGGGAGGGCCTTGATATAAGATAAGCCCAATAATGCCAGAAGGTTTAAATGAAAAAGCAGCAGTCTTCTTAACTTCTGGCCCCAGCCCTATTTTCTAGAGGCAACCATTTTAAACTTTCTATTTTCCATTCTTTTGGTGAGCGGTGCTGCGAATTGCTTTGATTAAGCAAACAACAAATCAGTAAGGATGGAAATTGAATCCCAGCTCTACCAGTTTTGGGCTGTGTGACCTTGAGCAGTAGTCTTTGGAACACCAACATTATCTTGTCTGTAAAATGAAGCAGTTAGTTTAAGTCCCTTACAGTTCTAGGCATCTAGTTCAGTCTCTTTCTTCATTCCCTTCTTCCTTCCCCAGGAATACTTTGAAGAGGACCCAGGACGCAAATGGATGGATGGCTTGCTCAGTAACCTGGGTTGCCAGGCTGGGTCCCATGTAAGGCCCTTCATTGATAGCTACCGCTACTTCCAGCCAAAGCAGGAGGGGGCCTTCACCTGCTGGTCGACAGTCACTGGCGCCCGCCATCTGAACTATGGCTCCCGGCTTGACTATGTGCTGGGGGACAGGACCCTGGTCATAGACACCTTTCAGGACTCCTTCCTGCTGCCTGAGATGATGGGCTCTGACCACTGCCCTGTGGGTGCAGTCTTGAACGTGTCCTCTGTGCCTGCAAAACAGTGCCCACCTCTTTGCACCCGCTTCCTCCCCGAGTTTGCAGGAACACAGCTCAAGATCCTTCACTTCCTAGTTCATCTCAAACAAGATCCTGTATTCAAGCAGTCAGCACTGCCACTCAGCAATCAAACCCAGGTGAAAATGCGCCCAAACAAAGCCCGTGTGCACTCAAGCAGGCCTCGGCCAAGTTCCACCAGAGGCCAAAAACAGCTGATGAGCTACTTCCAGTCATCCAGCCGTCTCCAAGCTTCTGCTAACTTGGAGCTTCCTAGCCTGGGCACCCTTGTGACCCCAAAGACCCCAGAAGACAAGGTGACGGCCAAAGTGGTAGAGGGGCAGTCCAAGGCTTCAGAGGCCAAGAATGAGAAGGAGGTACGGATCTCGTTCTGGAAGTCTGTGCTGGGGGGGCCCTTGCCCATGCCCCTCTGCAGGGGCCACAAGGAGCCATGTGTGATGCGAACTGTGAAGAAGCCAGGACCCAACCTAGGCCGCCACTTTTACATGTGTGCTAGGCCCCAGGGTCCTCCCACTGATCCCTCTGCTCGCTGCAACTTCTTCCTCTGGAGCAGGCCCAGCTGAACCAACCCACATCTAGGGATGTCTGGCATGGTCAACCCTGTACGTGATCTGAGACCGGCAGTCCTAAACTGCCACCTCCTCCCCCAAGTCTTCTTTCCCCTCCTTCCCCTCTTCCACCTTCCTCAAGGACCCTTCTGTTTCCTCTTTCTCTTTTGAGGCCTCTCTTCCTCTCTCTTCTTTCTGCCAAGCCCCTCCTCATTGGTAAGCTTCTTGTACCTTAATGCTGTGACGCAGTCCACCACCCCACTTCCCACCTTCCTGTAAGAAGAACAGAGGAACCAGTTGCTCCAGAAAGATTTAAATCCTTTCCTTTCTTGCTGGGAAATGTACCTGTGCCTAAATAAAGTCTGTCTTTGTTTTTGTGTACTGTGTCATGTGGACATTTTAGTATGATCCATAAAGTTGAGTCAGAGACGTGACCTTAATATTGGGTCTGCCAACTGCCTGTAGCCTGGTAATATAGCTCTCAGGGAGAGTGGAGGGAGGAGGAGTGGTGCTCACTATAAAGGGCTCTGCTGAGCTGGAGGGGTTCCCTGCACTGCTGAGGTTGGATCAGCAAGGGGGGCTGGGTGTGGTATGTCACAAAGCTCAGGTGGCCTGTGTAGTCCTAAGCCAACACTTCCCAACTGGTGTGTCCAACTGCTGCCACAAATGGGTTCTAGGGTGGGAAGAAATGAGTGTCAGCCCTAGAGTTTTCAGACGGTCAAAAATTGCACGTGTCAGGAAAGAATGCCTCCTAGGCAAGTATTATTTCACCCAAGTGTGCCATGCAGATGTTTCCAGTGTGCTGTGACCTGGAAAAGTTGGGAGCATTGCCTTGAACAAGCTGCTTGCTATAGTTACCTTGAAAAATGGGGCTGGTAAGTCATGTTCTGTAAGGCATGGGAAGGAAAGAGGATAATGGATTGAGGAAGACATTCATTCATTCCCTCTGCGGGAAAATACCTCCAAAGTTTTGGGGAACTACTCTCCTCCAGGCAGTTTGGTTAGGGCTGACTCTATCTCTTGGCTTCAGGGGCTACCTGAGGCCCAGGTTTCCAGGCCTACCAGTGAGTCAATCCCTGGATTTTTACTGAAAACATTGGGAAAGAGCCATTTCAAATAAACCTGCCAAGTGTCTCAGCTCTGTGCAGCTTACTGTAGTTTTTACGCATCTTTCTGGATTTCAGTTTATCAGTAAAATGGATAGACCAACAAGTGATCTGTGGTTTCCTGGTTGCTCTGCCACTTGTCTCAGGGAGTCAGGTATAGTGTAGTTGTCCTCTGTCCAACAGAGGGCTACAAATGCTGCAGTTTGCTCTTTATTTTCAGACTCAAGTCAGCTAGAGGCATACAACAAAGCAGAGGACAGGAGGGGCGCAGACCCAAGTCAAGTGCATGTGGGGTGGGGATATGAAGCAGCTGGCTTCTCAGGCATAGGTGGTGACATACTGGGGCCCCATGTTCCCAAAATAAGAGCGTTCCCACTCACTCATGAGCTCGAAGTGCACAGGACGGCGACAGAAATTGCAGGCAGCCAGAGACACATCCTGGATGGGCAGCCCCACCTCAGTCCAGGCTGCCAGCAGCTTCTCTGAAGGTGGTGGGGGCAGAGGAGGGAAATAATTGGTTAGACTAGGTCTTCTTAATCCCTGTGTCACAGTACAGATGTCCTACGATAATTGATCCTCTCAACCCTTCAAGATGTCTTGCAACCAGTTTACTCCATTGTGTGCTATGAATGTTGCCATTTGTGTATGGTTGCTGTGATGTATAAGAAATTGGGAAGCACTTATTTGACAGAATTTGTAGCTGTATTAGCCTGGTCTGGACTACTCCCTAAGTACAGGACATATTGTGGCCCAAGAAGTGAATCCATCTGCTTGGAAACGCCTAGCCTGGTAAGGAAGATGACACTGACAATAACTACACAGTGCCATTACCGTGACCTGAAAGCCTGGGGTGGGGGTTGTCCCTAGCAGGTGAGAACCCAGAGGAGAGAACCTGATCCCACTATCAGAAATGCATCAGGTATGTGCCAGAGCTCCATCTCTGCCTTTATTTTAAAATGCTCACTTCTTGGGTGATCTCGTCCAATCTCATGGCTTTAAACATCATCTTTATGTTGATGTTTCTGGAATTTTCATCTCCAGCCCAAACCTCTCTCCTGAATTCTAGACTTGTAGGTCCAGTTGCTGTTCTATATCTCTACCCAGATGTCTAATAGGTATCTCTAACTTAACGTGAGCACAGCTGAGCTACTGATCCCCTTACCCTCCACCAAGCTGACTCTGCTTTCAGCCTTATGCATCTCAGTTGATGGCAATTCCAATTGCTCAATCCATAAATTTTAGAGCTATCCTTTATTTTTCTCTTCCTCTCCTACCACACATGCAATCTATCAGCAAATACCACTGGCTCCACCTTCAAAATCTGACCACTTCTCATTATCTCCAATGCTATCATCAGGTCTGAGCCACCATCGTCTTTTACCTGAAATATTATAGTAGCCCCTTAATGGATTTCCCTGCTTTCACTCTTTCTCCCTTTTAGTCTATTCTCAACATAGAAATTGGAGCAATTCTGTTAAAACCTGAGTCAAATATGTCACTCCTCTGCTCAAATCATTCAAAACGCTCTTCATTTCAGAGTTAAATCCAAAATCCTTCCAATGGCCTGCAATATCCTATATAGTCTGGGCCCACATTGCCCCTTTGTCCTCAATTTTCTATCTCCCTCTTGCTTACACCACTCCACTTACATTTTCTTATTGTTTCTCAAATAGTACAAAAGGGATACTCCTGTGTTAGTATACTTTTTCCCTGCCTTAGGCCATTCCCTCTGCCTGGGATGCCCTTCCCTTAGTTCTGTGTCCATCTAACTCCTTCACCTCCTTCATATCTTTGCTCAAGTGTCATCTCAATGATCTCTACCCTTAACACTGTGTTTAATGCTACAACCCTCCTCCAATATAGCCCCTGCCCACCCCGAGCACTTCCTATCACCCTTATCCTACTCAATTTTTTTCATAATACTTAGAACTACCAGGCTATATTCACTTGACCCTTGTACAACATGAGGGTTAGTGGTACTGACCCCCACACAGTCAAAAATCCTCATATGACTTAACTCCCCCCAAACTTAATTATAGTCCCTCCTTATCTACAGGGGATTGGGTCCAGGACCCCGCCCCCCAATGGATACCAAAATTTACGGATGCTCAAGTCCCTTACATAAAATGGCATAGAATAATGCATACAGTCAGCCTTCCACATCTGCGGATTCCCAGCCACTAATCAAAAATACTGTTTTTGATCCACGGTTGATTGAATCCACTGATGCAAAACCTGGAGATATGGAGGGCTGACTGTATATTTATTGAAAAAAAATCCACGTATATGTGGGCTTGCACAATTTTAACCTGTGTTGTTTAAGGGTCAAGTGTGATTTACTTATGTTTAAAGTGTTTTTTTTCCCACTATCTCCTTCCACTAGAATGTGAGCTCCAGAAGGATAGGGATTTTGTGTCTGTTTTGTTTACTACTGAATTCCCTAGTACCTAGAACAGTGTCTAGCACACAGTATGCACTCAATAAATATTTGTTCATAGAATGAATTAATGAATGGATGGCTAATTAAGTGAAGAGGAGGAAAGAAAAGAAAGTAAACCAGAGGAAAGTTTGAGGGAGGGCATTCCAATTAGAAGGGAGCATTATTAGCAAAGTCTCAGTGGTAAGAGAATAGAACAAAATGAGGAAACTGAAAGTCATTCAGTGTATCTGGAGAAATAAAATGAATGTGGGGGAAGAGGTGAGGGCATAGAGATCACCATGTTGAGGCATTGAATGCCATGCCAAGAAGTTCCGACTGTTCTACAGATCAGTGGTCTCTGATTTTTGGACTATACATTCTATCAGTACAAATGTTTTAACATGTACTTCCAATCTATGTATGTATAGTTATATATTCTAAACATGTATCATAGTCAGTCTATATATTAAAGATCAAAAAACATTCAACTCAACACCAAAAACAATCCAATTAACAAATGGGCAGAGGACCTGAACAGTCATTTCTCCAAAGAGGACATACAGATGGCCAATAGACATATAAAAAGATGTTCAATATCACTAATCATCAGAGGAATGCAAATAAAAACTACAATGAGATATTACCTCACACCTGTCAGAATGGCCATCATCAATAAATCAAGAAACAAGTGTTAACAAGGATGTGGAGAAAAGGGAATCCTTGTGCACTGTTGGTGGGATTGCAGATTGGTGCAGCCACTATAGGAAACAATATGGAGGTTCTTAAAAAAATTAATAACAGAACTACCTTATGACCCAGCAATTCTACTCCTGGTAGAATTCTACTCCTGGGTATTTATCCGAAGAAATCCAAAACACTAATTCAAAAGACATATGTACCCCTAAGTTCACTTCAATGCTGTTTACAATAGCCAAGATACAGAAACAACCAAAATGCCCATCAATAGATAACTGGATAAAGAAGAGGTGATACATATATACAATGGAATATTACTCTGCTATAAAAAATAATGAAATATTACCATTTGAAACAACATGGATGAAACTAGAGGTTATTTATGCTAAGTGAAATAAGTCAGACAGAGAAAGACAAATATCATGTGATCTCACTTATATGTGGAATCTAAAGAACAAAATAAATGGGCAAACAGAAATAAACTCGTAGATACAGAGAACAAACTGATGGTTACTAGATGGGAGGGGTGTTGGGGGGTGGGTGAGAAAGGTGAAGGAATTAAGTACAAATTGGTAGTTATAAAAGAGTCATTGAAGATGTAAATTATAGTATATGGAATATAGTCAATAATATTGTAAAAATTAGTGTCAGATGGGTACTACACTTATCGGGGGGGATCATTTCATAATTTATATAAATGTCTAACCAATATGCTATACCCCTGAAACTAATATAAAATAATATTGAATGTCAACTGTAATTTAAAAAATAGTCACAGGGGTTTGATGGGCTGGGTGAAAAAGGTGTAGGAATTATGAAGTACAAATTGGTAGTTACAAAATAGTCACAGGGATGTAAAATACATTATGAGGACTATAGTCAATAATATTGTAAAAACTATGGTGTCAGATGGGTACTAGACTTATTGGGGGATCACTTCATAAATGATATAAATGTCTAAGCACTATGCTGTACACTTGAAGCTAATATAAAATAATAATGAATGTCATCTATATTTTAAAGAAATAGTCAGGGGGATGTAAAGTACAGCATAGGGAATATAGTCAATAATATTGTAATAACTATGTACAGTGTCAGATGTGTCTTATTGGGGTTGTCACTTTGTGAGGTATATAAATGTTTAATCACTGTGTTGTTTTGTACACCTCAAACTAATTTTTAAAAAGATCATTTTCAGTACCGTTTAATTTCCTATTTTTAAGATAAAAAGTAAACATAAAATTCTAGTAAATTCCCTCATCGTATGGATCATCTGTCATACCTCACTTTGGAGACCACTGCTCTAGTCTAGACAGTAAGGAAACATGAAGAGGTTTAAGCAAGGGAGCTATATGATCAGATTTTTTTTTTAATCCCTCAGGTAGTCGGTATGGAGAAGGGATTAGAAGGAAGAAAGACAAAAGCAGAAAAATTAGGAAGAAATCACACTGATGTGGATTGAAAAAGTCTCAGTGGAGAAAACAAATTTGAGAGATTGTAGAGAATATTTGCAAGATTTCAGGATGGGTTGGCTGTAGGTTTGAAGGACTGGTAGAGTCACTGTGAATACCTCTCATATTTCTTTCCTGCAAAAACTCAGCATAAATGGACACTCAGTGAACTGAGGGTGCTGAGAGCTCTATAATTGAAGCCCAGAGCAACTGAGAGGATTGAGCTAAAGTTACAGAAGTCTGGATCATCAGCTGAGAGAGGTAGTAGACCAAGTGGTTTTGACCAAGGAGGTAGAGACAGCCTCCCCAGTTCAAATCTAGTAGCTGTGTGAACTTGGACCAGTTATTATATATTTTATGCATCATTTTCCACATATGTAAATTGGAAATGCTAAAAATAACATCTCTACCTTATGAGAATTAGATGAGTTAATACATGAAAGTTTTTAGAATGGTGTGTGGCACATAAGTGCTTAATAAATGTTGACTAGCATTATTTGATTTTTTTTCAATGAATAAATGAATGAATGGTACCTATCTATCTTGTTTTCCCTGAAGTCTTATACCGTCTATGGTCCAGACAAGCAGTGATTGTTGCCAATGTATGCCCTCGGTTTTCCTATCTCCAGGTCCTTGCTGATGGAATTCCCTTATTTTGGAATGTCCTGACACCATACCAAATGCACTTCAAGGTGCTTCACAAGGACTTCCTCACCCATAAAGCCTCCCTAATTTCACTCTTCCTACCCTCTCTAGCCATAAATGACTAGAGCAATGGAGCTCATCACACTGGACCAGTACCATCAATGTCTATGTGTGTCTCCTCTGCTAGACCATCAACTGCCTACATATCTTTCACCCAACAGACCTGGAATGAGCACCTGCTCTATGCTAGGCCCTGTGCTAAAAATTGCACCCAAGAGGAATCCAGTAAACTTTAGGTGAATTGACTATACTGCCATCTTTTAGGATAAAACCCAAGCTAGTCAGTTAGCTCTACAAGTCTCCCAATCCAGTCCCTGTTTTGTGTTGTCTTTGTACTCATAGGTTGACACTCCCCTGCCCCACTCCTTTGTTACTATCTTACATTCCTGTAACACCTGCTATTGTTCTTGCCATATCCCAGGCTGCTACGCATCCTCCTCCTTGCCTTTCTTCATGTTCTTCCCTCTACTAGGATACCCCGTTCACACGCTCTTTCTTCTTAGTCCAATATCATTCACTTTGAAAGACTCAGCTCTCAGCTCAGGTGTTACTTCCACTAGGAAGCCTGTCTTGAATCCCATAGGCTGGGTCAGGCCCCTCTTCTCTGCTCCCACAACTCCCTGATGCACTGTCTTTGTTGAACATTGATCACCCCTTGAATTCATTGTTTGTGTTTTCTATGGCCTCCTCAACCAAATAGAGCCCTACAAGTCTAGGGACTGTTTCTCATTCATTTATGATCCTAGTATAGGGTCTGGCACACAACAGATGTTCCAGAAATTTATTGTATTTTTAAGCTAAATGGCATCCATTCTCTCAACTAATTCAGATCCTGGGGCCGAAAGGAGGAAGTGTGCTGTAGGCAACCAAGTTGAGGACTTACCCACAAAATCTTCCATCATCTGTGGGCTGTGGTGGGGGGAGGGTGCCAGGCGCAGTAGCTCCTCACCCCGGGGGACAGTTGGATAGTTGATGGCCTGCACATAGATGCTATGCTTGGAAAGCAGGAGATCACAGAGCTTGCTGTTCAGTGCTGCATCACCAACCTGGGCTCAGGAGAAAAGCTTGTCAGTATCTGCTACCCTGGCCCCATTATCACTAGCTTCATTAAGCAGGTGGAGGAAACCAGATTAGGGACCACTGAATTTTGGAACATGTTTTTTTCCATAAGGGGCTTAGTCAGTGGCAGCTCCAGAATATCTATAAAGGAGTTGCTCAGAGGCAGTAATCAAATTTTAAGGGGGTGGGGTAGGGGTGGTGTTAGGGACCATGTCTTGAAGCTGTTTGCAGAGCAAGCATGCTGCTTCTACTTAACTAGTATGTTAATTTGCGGGTGGTTCTGGATAAGAAGATAAATCCATCAAGCTACCTCTGGGGTGCTGTCACAGAGTTAATTAAAAAAAATAGATTATTTACAAAATCAGTCTTTCAAGGGAATGTTGGGTTAGCCCAAGGAGCAGTGACTATTTCTTTCTCATCCATAAAACAGTCACAGAAAAGTATCCTCCCCACACCCTGAGTTACTGACACACACAAATAGATGTTATTTAAGAAAGAATTAGCAGTTCATTTTTAAAGGCAGTAAACACTCAAACATAGTTGGGAGTCCAAAATAGCAGCTAGTCTTATGGTTTTTGATTTTGTATTTTCTGACTTCAGTTCTCAGTAAGAAATATGTTTCACACCATGATCATACTATATTCGTATATACATACATATGCATGTAATCATATACAAAACTGAAATAGATTTCTCATAAAATGAAACCCTTACTATGTGTGATGTACTCCAACATTTTCTATTCTATTTCTTCTGTTTGTTAATGCGAGTCATGACCTACTAAAGTGATGTTATAGCCCACTAGTTGTCTTGATGTACAGTTTGAAAAACACTGAATTATAGGTCATGGATACTCAATATTGTGAGGGTCAGGACCATCTAATAAGCATGAGATAATAGCTAATGCAAAAGAACAAAAACACTGGTTAATGCAGAATGGCTGATAATATTTCAAAAAGGGTTAACAGGAAAGCAAAGAGTTGATGACAGGAGCAGGTGTCAGTTTGCTGGGTGTGGGAAGGCTCTCAGAAGAGATAGCAGGGGAGGGCAATGGGAAGGGTGGGGCTCTCACCCGGATGGGAATGATGTGGCTGGGGCAGGGGATAACAGGAAGGCCCCTGTCCATTAGTAGCTGGCGCATGTGCTTGACATTGCGCTGGTGGGCCCGCCTCAGGGCTTGGCCCTCCTCTCCCTTGAGCAGCTGCACAGATTCCAGGGCCCCAGAGAGCACCATGGGAGGCAGTGAAGTGGTGAAGATGAAGCCAGCAGCATAGGAGCGCACCATGTCCACCAAGTCGCGGGTGCTGGCGATGTAGCCGCCCACACAGCCAAAGGCCTTGCCTGGAAACAGGGAGGAAGAAGATATGCACAGACCCTTATTATCAGTCCCCAGAGGAACAGGATCATGCCCCAGGTAACACAATGATGTGCACCAGAAGCTAGAGCTCCAGACTCACTTTCCAGGCCTCTCTGCTCATTTCTCCTGTCCATGACAAGGCAGACAGAGCTGATAATTCTGCTGCTTTGAGATAGGAATTTCAAGGCCTGCCATATGCAGTGACTAGATAGGCAGGAACTGAGAGGGGATCTTCAGCTGGTTAGGCCCAAAAGTGGAGCTAAAATGAAGATTAGGGCTGGAGTAGGAAAGGAGTTTAGGACTACAGCTCTCCACTTACTGGCTATTTGGCTCAGCTCAGGGGTCTTCTAAAAAAAAAACCACCCAGGTTTTTTCAGCAACTCTGCAGTGGGGAGGGAGTGGAAGGAGGGAATCCAGGAATTCCACAGCCTTGGGCTGTGAATTCTACCCAAATAGTTCCTGCAGCTTGGGGGAGGGGGAAGAAAAGGGTCTTGCAGGGGCTTTCTTTCTGGATTATACGTAAGGACAGTCCAAAGCACTCACTTACCAAGAGTTCCAGAGATGATGTCAATCTTGTGCATAATTCCATCACGCTCCCCAATCCCAGCGCCCCGGGAACCATACAGTCCTACAGCATGAACCTCATCTACAAAGGTCAGAGCCCCATACTGGTGGGCTACATCACACAATTCCTCAAGGGGACAGATGGCACCTGAGCAAAACCAAGGAATAGAGGTAGGAGATCATAACCCTTCCCCAGCTCCATCTCCAGGATGGAATTTGTGACCCACAACTACTTTGGGACTATTCTAAACCTCTTTATATGTACTGACTGCCTTCACCTGGCTCCCACCCAAGTGTGTTCTCTCTCTCTCTCTCTCTCTCTCTCTCTCTCTCTCTCTCTCTCTCTCTCTCCTGTGATCAAGGCTTGCCTCTCTGTCTTTTTATTTTTACTTCATTCTGACAATGTATGTTCTCTTGTTTATGCCATTTTCTGGCCTCTCTCTGCTTCCGTTGTTGTTTGTTTTTGTTGTTGTTTTCCTACAAGTCTATGTATTTCCATTTAGGGTTGGCACTAGTGTATGTGATACCTTTGTTTAAATAAATTGAAAAAAGTCACTTTTTGCTACAGGTTAATGCAGTCCTGATTTCAGATCCCACTCATTCCCTGAGTCAAGTGCTGTTGGCAGCCCTGTCAATGTGTTCATTCTTCACTGGTCCTCCGTTTCTATCTTTTTGGCTTTCTGTCAGAACTATCTCTCTTTTTGTGGCCATTCCCGTCTTTGTTTCTATATCTCTATTTTTCTGTCTCTACCTTTGTTTTGCTTTCTTTCCTCCCCTTCCTTCCTCTCTGTCTCTCTATCTCTCTCCCTCCCCTCTTTCTCACTGTTTGTGTCCCTTTCTGACTACCTCTCTGACTATCTCTCTATTTCACACTTTCTTTCTCTGTTCCTTTGTGTCTCTGAGTTTCTTTGTACCTCTGTCTCTGTCTTTTCTATGTCTCTGTGGGAGTGTATTTCTCATTTCTGTCAATGTTGTGACATGAGGGCACCTCCCCTCCCACAGGCTTAGTCTCAATGTGATATATCAATAATGTATTACAGAATTGTACACTTGAAACCTATGTAATTTTGCTAACCATTGTCACCCCAATAGATTATAATTTTTTAAAAAAGAAAGTGAGTTAGAAGTGATCTGTATGTTCCTCCCAATTTTCCATACAGATTTACTATTTTCCATGTTATTCTAGACATCAGCTATGTTGATAATTGTTTATAAGGCCTTTAAATGGCGGTGAATCTCATACGTAGACTTTTTGGCCATTCTCCATATACAAGAACTCATACCTTCTCCATCCCTGGAAACTGCTGATATGCAAAGAGTTGGAATACAGACGAAACGTCTTCAGTTGGAAACGAACTCCAGGCCAGGATTAAAGAATATGAGCAACATGAGGGGAGAGAGCCAGAGGACATGGAGCCCGAGACAAAGGGGACAATTTGATGGCTTAAGCATCATTCCAATGGGAGAAATTCCAGCCTAGGATTGACAGTTTAGGCAGAGTTTCCATGGAAAAATAAGAAACTATTCATTTGCAAATGTAAGGAAGTAGAATGGTCCTAATATGGTTTCCACTAGAAAAATAATGAATTACAGTACTCTAGCTAGTAGAAATATAATCATGGGATATTTTTAATTTATTGTTAGTTATAGAAATGTGGGAGGGGCCATGACAATAAGTTCTTCACATATATTAACTCATTTAATTCTCTCAGCTACTCTATTACTATCACTTCCATTTTTTAATTAAGGTAACTGAGACACAGAACAATTAAGAAACTTGCCCAAGCTAGTAAGTTGTCATGCTGGGATTTGAACATTGATAGTCTGGTTCCACAGCCATCACCATTACATGATGCTGATGGCATTTATGTTGGCTAAATCAGGGAATACCATGGACTCTCCTTTGTTTCATTTGGAAAAATGACAAATTGAAATGAGGTGGGGACCTGTTCCCTTTAATAAATCCAAAACGTGATGCCTAAAACACATGATTTCTGCTCGAGAGGGGCAGCAATAGAATGATTTGGGCATTGTTTCAGTTTGGGGAAAAAAGTGGTAGGAGGGTAAAGGTCATTTATTTCTACTTAGATCATAATAAATGGAATGGCTTCTATCATCTCTAATTCTTACAACCAGATGTTTTACTTTGGGGAAAACAGGCTCAGAGAGTTAAAGAGTTACCCAAGGTCATAGAGCCAGTAAGTGTCAGAGGTAGGATTTGAACCCAGGTCTGTCTGACTTAACCTGTTTTGATTCCACTGCTTCATACTGGACCTTGAAAAAACTCTCAGGCAATGGTTTGTGAAATTTTCCATTGCAGAAAGCAGACACTGGGTCATTGATTTACACATCATTTCACATGGAGGAGTGTTTTGTGAAGAAATTGGAATCATATGTCCCAGAGTGAAAAAACACTCATGTTGGCACGAATTTACTGAGTCACCCAAGATAAATTGGGTGCTATTTCTGAACTTTAATTTCTTAACCTGTAAGATCAGTATAATACCTGCCTCCATCCTTTGGCATTTGCTGGCTGTGTGATCTTGGGCAAGTTACTGCACTGTTTATGTATCACTTTCCTCATGTAAATGACAACAAAAAATAACACTACCTACCTCATTGAATTGTGAAGATTCCATAAATTAATATACATAAAATACTAATATTTTTTTCTTGGCACATAATAAGTACTCTGTAAATGTTCACTGTTATCATTGTCATCATGGTTTTTGTGAGACCAAAGTTGGTAAACATACACTCACACATATACATACCATCCATGGAGTGAACAGTCTCAAAGGCCACAATTTTGGGTGTCTCAGGGTTGGACTTTTTTAGAAGTTTCTTTAGGTGGTCAGGGTCATTGTGCCTGAAGACAAACTTGGCTGCTCCACTGTTGCGGATACCTTGGATCATTGAAGCATGGTTGCCCGCATCTGAGTAAATCTCACACCCTGAGGAATCAGATGCATAATTCTTAAGCTTCTGTCCCAGTATTCCCACTTCAGCCTCAGGAGTGATCTGGCAGGAGCAGAGGGCCAACCTTTTCCTCCCTTTGAAGACCCTGCTCTGCTCCCCCTTCCTCTGGAAGCCTTTGTAACGCCTCTTCCTCCCTTGGATGAACTCCCCTGTCCTAAAATTCTGACCCCAACACCTTTCCCTCTAGTCATTTCTAACCCTGGTCTGGCCTCTAATTGTTTTGGGGTGGAGGAAATTTTAATTTCCCAAGAAGCTCTAGAGTTTCCTGAAGACAGGGCCTAGGTTTCTTCTCCTAGACACATAAGACCAAGCCTTGGAAAGGAGTTTATCCCAGAGAATGCTTGTTGATTTGGACTGATGCTAGATTCTTCCTGGTGCAGATGAAATCCCACCCCTTCCAGGTAGCATCCCTCTGCTTATATTTATAGGGCGGATACTTATCAGACTTTCACTGTTTGAATCATAAGCTCATGGCATGTCAGAGCTGGAAGGGCCATTAATGACCATGAAATCCAGCCCCTTTAAAGTATAAGTGAGGAAGCTAAGGTCCAGAGAAGGTGAGATCTTTCTTTAGGACCTGAGAAATGCAGGGCTTTTAACCAGGCAATGCAGGGAGGACAGGTGGAGGTGGAAACTTGGTGGAGGGAGTTGATTCCTGGTCTCCCAAACTGCACTGACATCAAGTAACTGTGGCCTTTCGTTAAAGTAAGGGATAACTTCTACCTGGAGAAATCAGGCATGACTTGGTGGTGGACCTGCCATGAACGACAAGTAGACAGGGAGTTTCTTGAGAGCGGGAACCACGTCTTTTTATCTTTCTGTCTCTGTCTCTGATACCCAGTATAAGGCTAACTACACAGTGGATGCTAAGTAAACATTTCTTGAATGAATGGATGAAGAAACATAACTGATTTATATGTGAGTGAATGAATATATTACCAAATAAAAGAATGAGAAGACGGGTGTCAAAAAATGAGGCTGATAAGGTAGGTAGAGGCCAGATTATTTAGGACTTTAGAAGCCATGATAAAATTTTTGGATTTGGTCCTAAGGGTAATGGGGATATATTAAAGGGTTTTGGGCAGGGGAGTAACAAATATAGGTTTGCTTTTTAAAAATATCATTCTGCTCGATGGGAAGAATAGATTGCAAGAGGGTAAAGGTGAAATCAAGAAAATTATATTTGTTTGGGCTAGGATGGTGGTAGTGAAAATGGAAAGAAGTTGAATTATAATGGTTGAGGAAGGGGTACACCGAAGACATTTTCAAAAATGTTGGATTTAGTCAGGGTTATGTGTGAACTCAAGAAAAAGCTTCTGAGAAGCAATGGGGATATTTACAGTGTGCTGAAGAATCAGCAGGAAGTGAGGAAGTAGAGAGCAAGTGTGGAGACTTCTCTCAAGCAGTTTTCTAGTTTAAGGAGGAAAGAGGGCAGTAACTAGAGGGTGATGAGGGAATTTTTTTTTACATGCAAGAGACTTAAACATGTTTAGAGAGAGAGAGGCTGAAGATACAGGAGGGAGAGAGGGAACTGATAGATCAAAGTTCCTGAGGAGGTAGAGGGGAATGGGACACAGAGCACCAGCAGCAGGATTAGTCAACAAGAAAAAGGACAGCTCTTCCACTCTGACAGGAGAGCAGGAATGAGGAGAGGACTTGTGGGGATGTTCATGGGGTGAGGGTGAGGTAGAAGTGTAGAGGGCGGACAGTGGGCATTGGCAAAGCTGCCCTGGAGACTTGAAGACTTAACCATGAAATCAGGATTGCCAGAGAGCATAGAGGACCTGGTAGAGATGGGGAACCATACATTTTTAAGCAGTTATATAAGCCCAGGATTGACAGAGAAGGTGGAGAGTTATATTCATCCAGGGTTGGGGCTGTGATGGAAGGACGACAGGCATATGAGTTGAGGACATTATTGGCTAAAGAGTGGGAGAGTGGGAAGGTAGGATCCAGTGTACAAGGGAAGGGATTAGCTTTAGACGGAAGGAGAGGTGCACCTTCAAATTGCAAAATGAGAGAATAAAAGCAATCAAATAAGTTTATAGGTTTGGTGGCTATAAGTTAAAGGAGTCTCTGGTGACTTCTGTTTTCTTTGTGATGTAACATGTGAGGTTATTTGCTAAGAGAGGTTTTAGAAGGGGGAAGAAAGTTTTAAAAAGCAGACATGTGGACATAAAGTGACTGTTTATGAGTGTTAAGAGCCCAGTTGAGTTGGGAGATGACAAATTTATGGTGTTACTCTTCTGTGAGGTTGGGCAATGTTCCTCAGTAGTGGGGCTTAAGCCTATGTGTAGAAGGGGAAAAAAGAAGGATATAGTCATCCAGTGTTGAGGATATGCAAGGTGGGTAAGAAGGAAGGACAATGGGAGCAACTGAACTCAGAATAGAGGAAAGGAGTGATGGAGAAAGTGAGACTGGATGCTGTAGTGCAGGAGACCAGCCCTGAACAAAGCTCAGTCCCCAGGCTTACCTGGCAAGATCTTGGCCAAGGTGAAGAGAGTAGAGTCATTGGCCACAAAGCAGGAAGAGAAGAGCAGGGCTGAGTCCTTCTGGTGTAGCTCAGCCAGCTCCTGCTCCAGCTCCACATGAAACTTACTGGTACCTGAGATGTTGCGGGTGCCACCAGCTCCAGCTCCATGATGCTGCAGGGTCTCCCTAGCCAGGAAAAAAACAGAGGGGAGACAGAAGAAGAAACCCTTGTCAGACACTGAGGAATTTGGTAGGTTTCTCTTCCTTGATGGGGGTCAATGCTGACTTAGTGATCCTGTGTGAGCTGTGTCCTATATGACCAAGGAGAGGGCAGGATGGGGATGGTGGAGAGCAATGGGCCCTCCTTCTCAGGCTGAGGCACTCAGGGGTGGAGGGAGAAGCCAGGTTGAGCTTGAGCACCTTGGAAGACCTTCTAGAGGAGGTTACATACCATCTCTGGCAATACTTATTCTGCAGCCAAAGTAGGAGCTCATGGAGAGTGGGCTTGCTTGGTTTCCCATCCTCTCCTCCATAGCACTGGACACCCAACAAACATGGTTTGTTGACTGACTTAGTTCATATCTGCAGATTAATTATGCTGGAGGACCTTGTATAAAAGAGGTGGTGGGTAGAACCCAGGTTTCCACTAACAGCTCTGCCTTTTCCTTCCATGTGTCCCCACAGCTCATGGCCCAGACCCTACTACTCACTGTATAGCTTGCAAGACCCGAGGGTGCCGGCTCATGCCCAGGTAGTCATTACTGCACCAGACAGACACATCCTTTGAGGCTACAGATTCCTCAGAGAAGTGTTGGGCAAAGGGGAACGCATCAGCCCAGCGGTTCACAGTCTTGAACACACGGTAGGTGTGGTCCTGTTTCTTCTCCATGATCTTGTCCCAGAAAAACTTGTCATAACCAAAGACATGTTTTCCTGCAGGAGTAGTAATGAGGATGAAAATAATTCATTTTAAATCACTTCCTGGCTAGTCTCTATTTTATTCATGCTGTTAATTTTGCATTCTCCAATTCTCTTTCCACTTATTTATATTTGATCACTCATTAACTTGCTGGGCCACATTAACTCTCCACTACATTCCACCATCCCTTTGCTTACTTACTCACTCATTCACTCAGTTATTTATTCACACATGCACTCAGGTTTTCCACCCCGGCATGGCCTCATCTCTTTTCCTGAGGTTAGTATGGAAGTCTTCTTACTGGAATCACTACTTCTTGTTTCAGTGGCAAGAGTATCTAGTAACCATTCCTAGTTATGTGACCTTGAGCAAGTCATGAATCCTCTCTCTTAGTTTTAATTTCCTCATCTGTCAAATGAGGCTAATAATATCTTCCTTGCAGAATTATGAGTATCTAAGGACATTCAGAATGTTATACACCCAAACTAATATCTGACGCATAGTAGTATGATTACAACTATAGTAATAGTAGTAGTGGTAATAATAACAACTATTATTTAATTATATTATTACTTCAACATTTAATGGGTGCCAATTACATGTAATGCTCTCTCTTGTGAAATCTATAGGTATTATTTTATTTTCACAAACACTCTATATGGAAAGTTCTGTCGTTATCTTCATTCTACAGACAAAGAAATTGAGGCATAGTGAGGTTAGGTAACTTGACTAAGGTCATGAAGCAAGTAAGTGGCCTTAAAGTAAGTGGCCTAGAGTCCACCTCTTTGACCACTGCCACTACAAAATGGAGCAACCCTATTTTCAGGATAAATTGGAAAAACATATGCCAAAAGGCTTGTTAAACTCTGGAACTCGAGACAGAAATCATGATTGTTGCAGATTGCAACTTATGAGGTAGGGGTGTAAATTAATAACATCTTTGCTACAGGGATATTTGGAAATACGTATCAACAGTTTTTAAAATACACATACAGAAATACCTAGAGAAATTCCACAGCATATTTAACAGAAAAATTATTGGTATCCAGAATTTATTTTTATAAACTGAAAAATTACTACGAAAAAATTTCAACCCAGTAGAAAAGTGGGCAAAGGATATAAACAGAGAATTTAATAAATGTAGAAAAAGATGCTTAATCAGGGAAAATCAAAATGTAAAAACAAATTTTCACCCATCAAATTGATAAAAATTTAAGTTTGATAATATCAAGTGCTGGAGAGGTTATGAGAATATGGGTACTCTCTTTGATAACTGATACATCACTTTGGAGGGCTAACTGGCAATATTTATTAATATTGAAAATGTACACACCCTTACACCCTGAGAATTTCCATCTCTTAGTGTCTATACTAGAGAAATATTTACCTATGTGCATGAGGAGGTACATTCAATGATTTTTGTTGCACCACTGTTTGTAATAGGAAAAATTGGATGTAACCCAACAGAGGAATAGACAAATAATCCCAAGTATATTCACACTAAGTCTAAGATAATACTACATATTATATTTGGGTATATTTATATGTATGTAAAACCAACATACAAATAAACTGGAAGAACACACACACAAAATTGGAAACAATAACCTGAAATATAGGTGCTTTATTAACTGAATGATATTGCATCCATGTTACAGAACACACTTCAACCGTTAATAATTATTATGCAGCTCTATGTTTAGAGACATGAAATGATGCCCATGGCATATTGTTAAGTGAAAAAGCAAAATAACAAACTCTGGGTACAATAAGATCACATTCCTAATAAAAACATGTGTGGAGGAGTGCGTAGGGTGTGTGTGTGTGTGTGTGTGTGTGTGTGTGTGTGTGTGTGTGTTTGTGTGTGTTTAATCATAAGGAAATATCTGGAAGAAAATATAATAAAAAGTTAATGGTGGACGGTGGAAATCTGATTGATTTAAATTTATCTCTATACTTTCCTATATCTGTTGGAAATTTTACAATGAATCATATTCATTTTATACTAGGAAAATAACAGAGGGTAAGGGGGTTGGGGGGTGGTAGATGAGGGTAAAGGGGATCAAATATATAGTGATGGAAGGAGAACTGACTCTGGGTGGTGAACACACAATGTGATATATAGATGATGTATTACAGAAGTGTACACCTGAAATCTATGTAACTTCACTAACAATTGTCATCCCAATAAACTTTAATTAAAAGAAAAAAAGAAAAGAAAACAAATTCCGTTATGAAAATGAATATAAACAGACACAAAAGAGGGAAAAGACTCTCTAGCTCTCTATGAAGGATGAGAGTTTCTGAGGGAAGCATGGAGAAAACATAATAGGAATAAACCTAATATTAAATAAGTCCTCATAACAAGCTAGAAACACATTTATAAATTAATTTTATTTCCTCCCATTAAGGCAGGTATTAAAATCCCGATGAAGGGAAGTGATTTATTTGCGAAAGCACACAGATCCAGCAAGTGCCAGCATTAAAATTCAAACTCAAACTCCATTTGGTTTCAAAGTGCCACTTCCTCTACTTTGTCAGAAGCCCTTTCAGCACAACTTCCATATTCTCAACACCCTTTATTTCCACCTCAGCAAACTCACCAGTCATGTTGTGCTGAATCAGGTGTGTGACCTTCTCTGAAATTTGCTCTGGCTCCTGGGGACTGGAGAATGGCTTCCTCAGGCTGGTTGAGGCCAGGGAGCTGGGCAGGTCTGAGAGGGAGTATGGGATTCATTGGCCATGAAGGGGTTAGGGGGAGAAAGCATGTGTAGTCATCTTTAAACTCAATGCAACACATGATAATTCACCTTTATGGAATAGGGATGCCTTCTGCGGAGAGAAAAAAGTGTTCTGCAAAGTGAGCCCCTATTCATCTCCCCAAGTGGAGACTCCTATGTCAGGAAACCTTCCACAAAGTGAATAACATTTCTCTCCACTAGAACTTTCCTTTGGGTGAGGAAACTAGGGCATCCATCCTGGTCTTGCACTTAGGTGGTAGATGTAGGGCAGTGTACCTACCTTATTCTTCTTTCCTGAATGTTATTAAAATTCAATTTTGAAAATTTTACCCTTAATCATATCCCAAAAGGGCCTATGAAAGATGTAAACCATGTGGCCATCTGTCAAGTGTGATTATCTTGAGTGGTCTGCATCATTTGAGTTGACCTGGACTCTATACCCTTGTATAGGATGTACCTGCTTCCAACAATTATTCTTTCATGCAAATTTAGATTGTCATAGGATGGTATGCTTAAGTGTGAGAGCCTAGCCTTTTGGGATCCATTTAACCCCTTGGGAGAGAAGAGGCAGAACCCTAGAGGGATCATTTTAGACTAATGGCTAAAAGTTACAGGAGCCTGTGCATATATGTGTGTTGGGGAGGATGCATTTCACTGCACAGTCTAAGCTATTGCATACCATGGTCCCCCTGAGAAGACTCGACTTCCCATAATGGGATGTGTACTAGGTGCCTTTGGATTAGCTTAGCTCAGGACTGTAGTGAAGTGAATTCAAGCATTAAGAGCAGAGGTTGTATGAGCTGGAACTTGACTCCAACCTGTCTTGAAAACCTTCACATCCTCCTGGACTTCTGGGGCCGCCTTCTGCACAATCTTGCTTGTCCCATCCTGGAGTTCTGACAGCATGAAGGGACAGTGGCTCTTGGCCCAAGATGGAGAGTCTATGCAAAGGTAAGAGAGTAAGTAACAGTGCATTTCTAACCATAAGTTCAGTTTAATAATTATCACTGAGACCTACTGTATCCCAAAGCTCCATCTCAGGCTATGGTAGAAACACAGAGGTAGATGAGTCCCTGTGTTAGCAGAGCTCCTAAACTGGTGGGAAGGGCACACATTGAAGACACATTATAAACAGTGCTGGGATGGGAGGGAGAACATAAACTATGAAAATCTAGAAGAGGGAGGGCACGTGACCCAGAATTGGAATTGGACAGGCTTGAGGTCTAGGCAGGCTTCACAGAAGAGATGATGCCCAAGTTAAGTGTCTCATGAGAAATATGAGATACTCTGGCAAAGGGTATGAGAAAGGGTCATTTGAAAGGAGCAAAAGCACAGGCTCTTGAGACAATAGAGTTGATCCAGGCAGTTTTAAGTAGTTTCATAATGGCTGGAATATATATAGTGTGAGGCACATGAGAGTGAGGCTATTTTTAGAGATACTGGCAGAATCCCAGGTGTATTTTTAGGCCAGTTCATTCTGCCTTGACACTTTTCACATGAACCCCCCCCACACACACACACACAATTATTAGGCAATGATGACCAGTATGACTTGGAAACTTGTCCCCAGGACTCAGACATTCTCACCATTTGCTAGTAGTTGCATCTTACCTCCTCCAGCCTTGGTTGCCTTAAGGTGGATTTGAGAACAGGTTGGTCCTTGGGTGGCCAGGATGGGACAGCGTCCAATACCAAACAGGAACTGGTGAGTCTTAATCACCTTGCTCAGGGGGCCTATGGGGCCTCGGGCAAGCACTGGGCAGCACTGTAGCAACATGGCTGCTGCCACCATCTTGAGCCCAAAGTCCTGTAGAAGATGTGGAAGATGAGATTCCATCATGAAAGCCTAGCCAAAAGGCAAGTGTCATTTCTGTGTTTGATCCTTTGCCTTTAGCTTCCCACCCAATACTTGCTGCCCTCCCGAGAGATGCTCTGATTGTCCTTCCAGGTTAAGAACTTACCTAATGTTAAAATGTACCAATAGGACATCAGAGAGGAAGGAATAGGAAACTATTAGATGAAAGGGTGAAAGAGTTTCAACTGGATCTCAGAAAGCCTGAATTCTGATTCAGACTGCCACTGACCTCCTCTATGATAGTGAAGATCATTGAAGTATGATTATGTGTGCCAAAATGGGAGTTGACAACCCACCAACCCTTTAATCAATACTTAAGAATAACAATTTTTTAAAGACTATTGGCCTCAGCCAAGTGAAAATTCAGCCTGATAATGCAGACAGATGCCACTGATCAGGGATCCTGAGGTTCAGGCCAGAGTTTTTCCTGAGCAGGCCCAGACAGAGAGGGAGAAGGTGTTTGAGGCCACAGGCACCAGCTTAAGTAGATTAAGGAAAAAGGTGAAAGGGCAAGCCCTAGACCCTACAGACCATGTGCCACCAGACTGGTACTTTGGATTTGCTCCTGACTTACGGAAAACTATAGGAAGGAGGTGAAAGCAAGACCCAAAGGGTCTAGGAAACAAGTCTATGGGTGAATGAAAGAGGTGGAGATTAACAGAGAATAGAAAGGTAACAGTGAGAAGATCATAAAAAGAAACCAAACATGCATAAATATTTGTTGAATTTGGGAGTAAATTAATGAATGAACAGGGACTCAAATGGAGGAAAGAGAAGAAGAGTAGGGGAGGAGTCAGAAGAAAAGAAAAATTAGGAAAGATAAAATAAAGGAAGTGAGAGACAACAAAGGTACAGTGGTAGCAATGGAGTTAGAAGTACAGAGGGAAATGGGACAGTGCAGGGATAAGAACAAGGAGAAGAGGACTGATCCAGAAAAACAGAGGACAAAAAGATCGTGGGAAATATAGAAGGGTACGGAAAGAGACTGAGATGAGAGAAAGAGAGAATAGAGGGAGAGAGTATGTGGGAGGGAGGGTGAGGGGAGGGGATGAAGAGAGAGAGAGAGAGAGAGAGAGAGAGAGAGAGAGAGAGAGAGAGAGAGAGCAGCAATAGAGACAGAGACAGACAGGACACAAAAAGAACATAAGGAGAGCTCAAGAGGCATAGAAGAATATATAAAGACTCAGAAAACTGAGAGCAGGAGAAGAGAGAATCTAGCAGGGGCAGAGAGGCAGAGAGTCAGTCAGTCACAAAGATAAAGGAGAAATGCTGCCAGATATAGTGGGGGTGGGAAAGAGCAACAAAGAAAAGTTAGGTAAAGAGGAGCTGGACCTTGTCGAGGGAGATGAGAGAGAGACTGAGTGACAGAGAGAGGGAGTGAGACAAAATCATAGGCTAGAGACAGAGAAGTGGCTAAGGTGGTTTGGGGTTGCAATGAGGGAGGGCTGAGAGATACACAGAGAATGACAACTAGAAAGAGCAAGAGGGAGAAACAGATTAAAAGAAAAAGGGGAAACTGGATATCCAGCATTAGAGGATCAAGAGACAAGATATGGGACAGGACAATGTGAGAGATACGAAGGAATGTGGGAAGACTAAGGCCCTGGCATCGCCAGGAGAGCTACTGAGTAGAATCTAAGCACCTCTAGTGCTATTAGATATAGGGTCTTATGTTGCGAGGGACAGATGAACAGGAGGATCTCGTGACCCCTTCTTCATATGGCAACTTCCTTCACCTCTTACAGAGCAACACCCCTCCCTTCCAGACCTCACAGAGCAAGCATCCTCCCCCTAACTCACAAAGCAATCTCTTCTCCTTTTTCTATCCTACAGCATCCTCCTTCCAACTCTCCCAGACTATCATAAGAGCAAAGGTTAGTATATGGGGCAGGGTGTGTGGGCCCTAAAATTGGGAAAGGCCAAGGAGTGTTTAAAGGACTAAATGAAACTCATCATGTTAAGCCTTTAGGACAGTCCCTAGCACATAGTAAGTTTTCAATAAATGCTAGCTTTTTAAATTACAGTTCCAGCTCCCCAACTCCCTGTTGGACATTCTTGAAAAGTCACTTCCCCTCTCTGGATATCAGCTTTCATCATCTGTCAAATGTAAGGTATTTATGCCTACCTCATACGGTGGGTAATGAATTGGATCCAATGCCTACCTTGTATCTGGAAATATCAGTTTCCCTTCCCCTGCCTGCCTGGGGCTGAGCCTGCAGACCACAGATAAAGCTCCCAGAGTTTATCTCCGTTGGGGTTTGACCACTCCCCAGATGAGACCAGGGTGTGGGAGAGAAGAGTAGCTCCTTTCTAGAATCACGTCTGAGCATCTGGCTGTGGCTGACGCCGGCTATTGGTGGTAAGGAGGAGTGGATAGCCCAGGGAGATGTAGGCGAGGCAGATGGCCAGGTTCCAGGCTCCTGTAAACTCCTTTTCCCAATATCAACAACGACAGTAATAACAACAACATTGGGGTATGTAATGGTAAGGAAAGTCCCCAAGATTAGGAGCAAAGTCCAGTCCTACTTTGGAATGATGGTGAATTAAGGCCTACTTCCGCCCCCTCATATAAAAATGGAAGAAGTACAATACACTCATCTTCTCTAAGGGGCTTTGACCATGATATTCTCAGGGACCTAGAAAACTATAGACTACTTCTTGGAATTTGTTGAACTATCAAGTACTTTCAAGCTTCAGTTCCACTTTCTCTGTTCTGATACTCTTTTCCTGGAATTTGCCCTGCCTCACTATGCCTGTCTATCTTTATGACCCATAATCTTATAGTCTAGTTACCTTGGGCTCTGTTTACATTCCATCCCACTACCTATTATGGAATTGGAGTAAGATTGGATAAAATAAATATTTTAGGCAATTTAATGTATTAAGAGCACAGTCTCTGGAGCCAGACCACTTGGGTTTGAATCCTGGCTCTACCACCTACTAGCTCTGAGACCTTAGAAAAGTCATGCCTCTGCTCTATGTCTTATATCTGTAAAATGTAGATAATAATGAAGGTAATCTATTTCACAGGGGTGTTGTGAAGATTCAGTAAGATAATCTACATAAAGTATATACAAGAGTGCCTATCCCATAGCAAATACTGAAAAAGTGTTAGCTATTTTTTTTCTACATTTTCAATGTAGGAAAAGTGAAGGTACATCCAAGGGAGGTTATATCATGAATATACCAGATCAGGTATCAAAAATTGATTCTTGTCTCAATCCTGATTCTTGTCCTTAACCTGTTACAATTTACTATGTGAATTTGGGCTCTGTACTTTCTCTCCCTGAGCCTCAGTTTCTCCATAGACACTGGAGTAGATTACTGCATAAATTCCATCAGATTCTAGTATTCAGACATTCACAGAATACTCACTGTTCCAGACCTTGTTGAAAATGCTTCACATGTTTTGACTTATTTAAGCCTCGTGACAACCCTGTAAGGTAGACACTAATATCAACTTTATTTTAAAGATGAAGAAACTGGGGCCCCAAAAGATTAAGTAATCTGTCCAGGTCACAGGGCTAGTAAGTAGGAGAACCAGGATTTGAACCTAGGGAATCTGGTTTCAGAGCCTATGAATTTAACCACTGTGGATCTATGATTCAAATATTACTACATATTTTCTTGACTGAGAGCCTGACTTCAGAGGTTAATCCCCTCTACTACAGTGACAGGCCCCTTTCTAGGGCATTTGATTTTCAACTGTGACCAATGCCTTTACCAAAGGAAAAGATTTCTAACTGAGGTAGAATTTCAGGCACTGGTGAACATTCATTCTTTCTTTCTTTCTTTCTTTCTTTATTTATTTATTTATTTATTTATTTATTCGTTCATTAATTCATTCATTCATTCCACCACGTAACAACTTATGTACCCACTGTGTGGAAATCCTTGCCATGGTCTTCTTAAAACAATGCTTTCACTCCAAGAGATCATGGCAAAGTTTTGGGCCAAATGATAGATCATTAGTAGAAGGTTTTCCCTGCGCCTTAAAATCCTTTCATGTCAGCAGCCAATCTGTAGTCCTAGAGATCAGAAGGGCCAACCACAATGCTATCCCAAAAGAGAGACAGAAACCACTCTGCAGCATTCCTTGCCCCCAATCTCCCCTTTGTGGCCTGCTTTGTAAAAATCATTTAGGTCTGGAAGGGAAGTGGTCACCTCATTTCAGGAGTTTGAAGCATCAGGCTTTATTTCCCTTCCTAGCACCCTCTCTCCATCACAGAAAAATCATAGAGAATTTTAGATACCTGAAAGCAGAGAATCAGAAATTCTCAGAAACCAAAAATTTTAGAAGACCACAAAATCAAAATTAGAAGAGGCTGTGGAAATCATATCAAGACCCTTTTTCAGAGAGTGAATGACTTGCCTATGGTCTCACAATGAATTAGGGTGAGGACACAAATCTATTGACTTTCAGCATAGGGCCCTTTCAGTGACACAACATTCCTCTTTCACCTTTTCCCCTTACTTCTGCTAATTATTCATCTCAATTCCTTCAAATCTCTCCCTACCCAATTCATCATGCCCATGATTTCCACAATCCCTGTTTTCTCTCCCTACATCTGGCCCCCTAGGCTCTGACTTATTGAGCTCTGCTGTCAGCTGAGAGAGAGAGTCAAAGTAAGCAAGGAATGGAGAATTGCTGGAAGAAATATCAAGACATCTTCCTGGGAAACAGAGGAAGAGAGGAAGAGAAAGAGAGAAAGACAGAGGCTGCGAGATACAGAGTAGAAAAAAGAGACAGAAAGGAAGAGAGAGAGAGATTTAGAGAAAGGATACAGACAGAACTCAGATGAAGGAAAAATAAGAGAAAGCTAGAGTGTCAGAGATGAAGTGAAGTGAGTGATCTTGAAAACTAACAAAGGAGAGGAAACAGGAAAAAACAAAGGAAAGCTGAAAACAGGGAAAGGCAAGAAAAGACATGGGGGGAAATAAAGAAAACGACAGAGACAGATTCTAAGAAACAAAGTCAGATGTAGCCAGACCAGAGAGTCAGCATGTGCAGCCTTGAGGTGGACCAGCAGACCACAAAGAGGGCACCAGGCTGAAAGAGATTCTTACCTGTTGCCCTGCACTGAGGACGAACGAAGGACGGGTGAGTGCTGTGGATCAGGACCTGGCATTTATCCCTTCATCCTTGGCTCAGCTCCACCCACCCCGCCTTCTGCTGGCCTGACTGCACTGGCCCCAAAGGTATCTTAGGCTAGAGATAAAACCCAGTGTAGTCCCCTCTTACCTCCCCCCTCACCGAGCACTGGCTCTCTCCTCTCTATTTTCTTTCTCTTCTCCCTTAGGAGTAGTAAAATTAACTTGCTGGGCTTTGGAATCAGACCATCCATATATACCTAGGGCACCTTGAACAAAACCACCTCTCTGGCCCTCAGTTTCCTCAACTATAAAAGGAGGGCAATAAAACTCAGAAGCAACTGTAGCACAAATGGGAAGGGCTCTCTAACAGTCAGCTTCCATAGGTGATATCTAGGTCGTTGTAATGATTTAATAGCATCATGCACAGAAAACACTAGGCATAGTGCCTGGTCCAAAGAAATAATAGCTAATGTTGATTGAGGGCTCACTATGTACCAGACTCTCGGTTAAGTGCTTTACATGGATTAATTTAGCCTATCCTAATAAGGACCTTATGAGATAGGTACTATTATCCTCATGTTACAGATGAAGAAACTGAGGCCCAGGGAAGTGAAGTAATTAACTGATAATTACCCAGGTAATACCGTGTTTCCCCGAAAATAAGACTTAGCTGGACAATCAGCTCTAATGTGTCTTTTGGAACAAAAATCAATATAAGACCTGGTCTTATTTTACTATAATATAAGACCAGGTCTTATATCATATCATATCATATCATATCATATCATATCATATCATATCATACCATATCATACTGGGTCTTATATTAATTTTTGCTCCAAAAGATGCATTAGAGCTGATTGTCTGGCTAGGTCTTATTTTCGGGGAAACATGGTAAGTACAGAGTCTAACTATGAATGCAGGCAGTCTGGTTCCAAATCCACTCTTTAAGCACTACTCTCCCTTTTACAATATACAGCTTAAAATTTTGAAGTTTTTTTCTATTACCCTCTACTTATCTCTATCTAATTTTTCCTCTCCTCTTCTCACTGTCTTCTTCCCTTCTCAATCCTACCACAACAGGTTTATGTCATAACTAGGCCATTTTATCTGTGGAGCAGATTATCATCATTAACATTATATTTACATAAATGGGATCATTCTCTACATATTGATTTTCAATTCCATTTTTTCCATTTGACCATGTGCCACATAGGTCTTTCCATATAAATTCTTTCTGTTTAGTGGAGTTATAATATTCCAGAATCTGAATGTTACCATAATTTATTTAAACACTCTCTTACTGATGAAAATTTAGATTACTTCCAGGGATTTCTCCCCTCCATTATGAATAATATTGCAATAAACATCTTTGGAAATACATGAAAATATATTTTATAAGGTAGAATCCTAAAAAAAAAATAGAATCCTTGTGTGTTTTCAAATGGTCTGTAGACATTTAAAATCTTGATACTGTCAATTTGCCCTATACATATGTTATACATCCCCACCAATGGTGTGTAAGAGTGTGTGTATGCCTGTTCTATCATCAACTCGCCAACACCATTTGTTTTTATTAATTTTTAAAATCTTTGTTAATCTGATAGGCACTAGAAGTGGTATCTCAGTGTTGCTTTGATTTGCTTTTCTTTGATTATGAACAAGATTGCTCAATTTTTTCATGTTTCTTAGTCTTTTGCCTATTTCTTCTTGTTAATTGCCCAATCTAGTTCTTTCCCCGTTTGGGGGAAGTGTTGCCAGTAAAGAGTAGTGGGCTAAAAGTATGAGATCTGGAGTCAGATTCACCCAAGTTATCTTACTCAGTAGCTGTTGTGGTTTATTAAGCTTAAGATTCTTCCCTGTAAAATGGGCAGTCATAGAACCTACCTCCTAGGATTGCTGTGAGGGTGAGATGTAACTATTATTATTTTTTTTTGTTATTATTAGTTTCAGGTGTACAAAACAATGCAATAGTTAGACATTTCACCCCTCACAAAGTGATAAGCCCCTCCCCCAATCTATTGCCCCTCTGACATTGTATATATCTATTATAATTCCATTGACTCTATTCCCTATGCTACCTTGTTTCCCCGAAAATAAGACCTAGCCAGACAATCAGCTCTAATGCATCTTTTGGAGCAAAAATTAATATAAGATCCGATCTTATTTTACTATAAGACCTGGTATTATATTATATTATATTATATTATATTATATTATATTATATTATACCTGGTCTTATATTAATTTTTGCTCCAAAAGACACATTAGACCTGATTGTCTGGCTAGGTCTTGTTTTCGAGGAAACAGGGTATACTCCATATCCCGTGACTATATATGTATTAAATTATAGTTGACATACAGTATCATTCAACTTCAGCTTCAGGTGTATAGTGCAGTGGTCAAGCATCTACACCGTCCATGAAGTGGTCTCCCTAATAAGACATGTGCCCATCTGACACCTTACAAAATCTTTATAACATTATTGATTATATTCCCCAAACTGTCTTTCATATCCCCATGGCAATATTGTAGTTACCAATTTATGCTGCGTAATCCCTTCCCCTTCTCCCTGATCCCCACCTCCCTCCTTTCTGGCAACCATCAGTTTATCTTCCATATCTCTGAGACTATTTCTGTTTACTTTGCTTGTTTATTCAGTTCTTTAGATTCCACATATAAGTGAAATCATATAGTATTTGTCTTTCTCTGACTGACTTATTTCACTTAGCATAATGTTCTCTAGGTCGAGATGTAACTATTATTACCTTTAAATAGTATAAATATTAACCCTTCTTCTGTGATATTTGTTGCTCCACCTGGAATCATTAATTCATTCAACAAATATTTATTGAGTGCCTACAGTGTGTCTACACCTAGCACTGTGCTAGTTGTTTGGGATACAGCTGCATACATTTGGAGAATATGAATATAGCATGGTGTATTTAACTTTTTTTTTTTAAATTAAAGATTTTCTCTACGTACAAAAGTCCATTGCTTTCCTATATACTAACAATGAAATCTCAGAAAAAGAAATACAAAAAACAATTCCTTTTGCAACTGCAGCAAAAAGAATAAAATACCTAGGAATAAACTTAACCAAGGATGTGAAAGACCTATATGCTGAAAACTATAAGACTTTTTTGAAAGAAATTGAAGAAGACACAAAGAAATGGAAAGACATTCCGTGCTCATGGATTGGAAGAATCAACATGGTTAAAATGGCCATATTACCCAAAGCAATATACAGATTCAATGAAATCCCCATCAAAATCCCAATGGCATATTTTAAGGAAATAGAACAAAAAATCATCAGATTTGTTTGTAACCACAAAAGACCCCGAATAGCCAAAGCAATCTTAAGGAAAAAGAACAATAATGGAGGTATCACACTTCCTGAGTTTGGCTTGTACTACAGAGCTACAATAATCAAAACAGCATGGTATTGGTGGAAAAACAGACACATAGACCAATGGAATAGAATTGAGAACCCAAAAATAAAACCACATAAATATGGACAGATAATTTTTGACAAAGAAGCTAAAAACATACAATGGAGCAAAGACAGCCTCTTCAATAAATGGTGCTGGGAGAATTGGATAGCCACGTGCAAAAGAATGAAACTGGACTGCTATCTGTCACCATGTACCAAAGTTAATTCAAAATGGATCAAAGACTTAAGCATAAGACCTGAGACAATAAACTGCATAGAATAAAACATAGGTACTAAACTTATGGACCTTGGGTTCAAAGAGCATTTTATGAATTTGACTCCAAAGGCAATGGAAGTTAAAGCTAAAATAAACGAATGGGACTATATGAAACTTAAAAGTTTCTGCACAGCAAAAGAAACCATCGACAAAATAAAGAGGCCACCAACTGAATGGGAGAAGAATTTTTGCAAATAGTGCCTCCAATAAGGGGCTAATATCCAGAATATACAAGGAACTCATGCAACTCAACAACAAAAAAACAAACAACCCAATTGAAAAATGGGCAGAGGACTTGAAGAGACATTTCTCCAAAGAGGACATACAAATGGCAAATAGACATATGAAAAAATGCTCAACATCACTAATCATCAGAGAAATGCGAATCAAAACCACAATGAGATATCACCTCACCCCAGTCAGAATGGCTATCATCAACAAGACAAATAGTAACAAGTGTTGGAGAGGCTGTGGAGAAAAAGGAACCCTCACACACTGTTGGTGAGAATGCAGACTGGTGCAGCCGTTATGGAAGACAGTGTGGAGGTGCCTCAAAAAATTACGAATAGAATTGCCATATGACCCAGCAATCCCTCTCCTGGGTATCTACCCAAAAAATCTGAAAACATTTAGAGATAAAGACACGTGTGCTCCAATGTTCATTGCAGCTTTGTTTACGGTGGCCAAGACATGGAAACAACCAAAATGTCCTTCGATAGATGAATGGATAAAGAAGTGGTGGTATATATACACAATGGAATACTATTCAGCGGTAAGAAAAGATGATATAGGAACATTTGTGACAACATGGATGGATCTTGAGAGTACAATGCTGAGCGAAATAAGTCAGACAGAAAAAGCAGAGAACCATGTGATTTCACTGATATGTGGTATATAAACCAAAAACAACAAAAGAACAAGACAAACAAATGAGAAACAGAAACTCATAGACACAGACAATAGTTTAGTGGTTACCAGAGGGTAAGTGGGTGTGGGTTGGGGGGTGGGAGATGAAGGTAAGGGGGATCAAATATATGGTGATGGAAGGAGAACTAACTCTGGGTGATGAACACACAATGGGATTTATAGATGATGTAATACAGAATTGTACACCTGAAATCTATGTAATTTTACTAACAATTGTCACCCCAATAAATTTAATAAAATTAAAAAAAAAAGAAAAAAAAGATTATCTTTGGTAAGTTTACCTTACTTGCTCAGCTTTAAATCAAAATTTTATTCACTTTAAGCCTCACACTGGACCCATACTGTCAGACCCAGTCCAACTCTGGCCAGTTTCTGGACCCAGTCTGGAAAAACAAATGGTCAGATAAAGTCTGAAAGCTCATAACATAAAACCTGCCAAGCTGGAACCTGAGAGGGACTTACCCAAGACCTACAGAGGCAACAAGGAAGCAGTGAGCTCAAGGAGCTCAGCAGGTACTTACACCTGTTTGCTCATTGCTCCTGGGGCCATTGGGGTTCTTCTTCAGTTCCCTCTTCTGACATTAGAACTATCAAAAAATAAACTGAGGTATACTAAAAATGTTAAGAGTTTATTTGAGCAAAATTTGATTAGAATAGGGCAGCTCCAAGCTAGACATGTTTAGAAGTGCTCCACTGACAGGTGCCAGGGAGAAGACATATATAGAGAAAGTGTGGAAGCAAAGGAAGAAAATCACTTGATTGGCTGCAGCAGAAAACCTAGTTTTCTGGGATTGACTGTCCTTAGCGTTTTGGTTTCATAACCTTGAGGCATTTACAGGATTAGATTTTGGTTTGCTGATATAGGCCTCCATGGCATTATAGCTTCATCAATCTAATGTCCTCCTTGTTTAATTAATTTAATGTACTTATCCTCAGATGCTTAGGACTTATATATGGCCTACTCCACCAAGTATTTTTTTTAAGTTGATTCTTTTTTTTTGAAGGGGAACAGGATTTTATTGTTATTGGAGAACAGTGTGTACTTCCAGAACTTTTTTCCAAGACAAGTTGTTGTCCTTTCAATCTTAGTTGTGGAGGGTGCCATTCAGCTTCAAGATGTTGTCCTTTCAGTCTTAGTTGTGGAGGGCGCAGCTCAGCTCCAGGTCCAGTTGCCGTTGCTAATTGCAGGGGGTTTAGCACACTGTTCCTTGCGGGAGTTGACCCGGCAACCTTGAGGTTGAGAGGGCATGCTCCAACCAACTGAGCCATCGGGGAGCTCAGCAGCAGCTCAGCTCAAGGTGCCGTGTTCAATCTTAGTTGCAGGGTCACTGCCCACCACCCCTTGCGGGACTCGAGGAATTGAACTGGCAACCTTGTGGTTAAGAGCCCACTGGCCCATGTGGGAATCGAACTGGCAGCCTTCGGAGTTAGGAGCATGGAGCTCTAACCGCCTGAGCCACCAGGCTGGCCCCCACCAAGTATTTTTGATTTTGCCTTTCCTTGGTTTGTGAGAAATTTTGAGAGTTTTATATATGGGTAAGCTAAATACAATTAACTAAGTAAATTTAAATCTCAAAAGTAAGGTGATACAAAATAAAAGTTATGTTTTCTCTCTCTACTAAAATAAAGTTTGTTAAACTATTGGTCTGCTACTGATATGAAAAAGTTTTCTACCTAAAAAAGCAAAGATTATATATGTCATCAAAATAATATTCTATGTTTTATATTTTCTCAATCAGGTCCTTGGTTACTCAAAAATTAAATCTAAAAATTAAGTTTTGCTAATAGTTAAGTAAACTTCTGCATCGTAGAACTGCTAGAGTTCACGTGCCTTCCTCAGTATCAGCTGTAGGCCAATATAAGGAAGCTTAGCCTGATATTTTCTCCTAACTGGTAGGGAATTCTAACGGTTCCGGCCCACTGTTACATGCCTGATCAAGAGGCTCAGATCCTAGAGAAGGCCAGGAATTTGTTTAAATGTCTTTAACAGCCAAGACAGAAAAATGGGGAATAGAGGAACAGTGAGACCAGAGGATAAGACCAGAGCCAGGCCAGACTTTTGGCAACAGTTATAGACAACCCAGGGCTGAAGCCACCTCAAGGCACCCCTAAAGCCCCAGAGAGAAAATACCAGATAAAGGAGCTTGCTTTGGATGTGGAAGCCCAGACCACTAGACCTCCAAAACAACTGTGCCCCCTGTACAGACTAAAGGGCACTAGAGGAGGGCGTACCCCGTAATAGTCTCTGACTCACTGATAGTCACCTCCTGCAGTATCAGGCCCTCTTATTAGAAAGTCCTGTAATATACCCCTTGTTCTGAAGGGAGCAAGGACCAACTCCCTCCCCCAAACTGTCCATCATCACTGTTGTGCCTGAAGTTCCCAGTGACTCCCAAGCTATTCTCATCACAGGGGCTAAAACTGCAGGTGACCCTGACGTGACAGGTAAGCCTATTAATTTCCTAGTTGATATAGAAGCCATTTATTCTGTCTCAACCACTCACTCTGGACCTTTTTCCTCTGAAAACTGCTTTGGTTGTAAAGATAAAAACAGCCCCCAGATTTGGGCTCATTTTACTCAGCCTGTTTCTTATTATTGGTCTATACTTTTAAAAATGTAAAATAAACAAATTAAACTTAAAAAGGACTCTGGAACTATTTAAGTAAGGAACTAGACCTCATAGCACTGCTGGCCAGCTTGCCTATGAGCCATAGCTACAGCTGCCCTCCTGGTTCCTGAAGCCACCAAGCTCACAATGGGACAAAGTTTAACTGATGGGACAAGACTTAACTGTCTTTGCCCCTCATTACACACATTCAAGGGCTTTTAAATGCTAATAATAGTCACTGGCTCACTGATAGTCACCTCCTGCAGTATCAGGCCCTCTTATTAGAAAATCCTGTAATCTAAATACAGACCTGCTTCTCCCTTAATAATCCTGCCACCTTCCTCCCAGAGACGGAATAATTAACTCATGACTGCCAATAAGTTTTAATACAAACCTATACTGCTAGAACAGATTTACAAGAAATACCCCTAGACAACCCAGATTGGACACTCTTTATTGATGAGAGCTCTTTTATAGAAAATAATGTACAAAAGGCTAGATATGCTGTAGTTACTCTACATAATATCTTAGAAAAAAACAAACCTTCCCGCTGGGGCCAGCACACAACTAGCTGAGCTAATAGCTCTCCCCCAAATACTAGAACTGAGTAAAGAAAAAAGAGCCGTAACTCCGGCTAATCAATGTGTTAGTTTCACTGGCTGCTCCAACCAGTACTTTAACTCACAGGCTATCAATGCCATAAGACAAGGGTTATGACAGGTCAGAAAAACAGTTCTTAAACACAGCTGCCATAGATTATCTACTTCTCAAACACAATCAAAGATATAAAAGTTTAAAGGGTTATGCTGTTTCAATCTCTCTGATAATTCATAGTTAATTAAAGATAAAATTCAACTAATTCATAATGTAGTTTCCAATATTAAACTGAAAATAAGATTCTTTGCCTTCCTTACTTCCTGGCCTCCCAGTTTAGCAAGACTTAAGGAAACTTTTGTCATTTTTCTTTTATCCATTGTTATAGGTATTATCTCATGCTGTTGCCTACAATGCATCTCAGTTTACAGACTACCCACTGGTTGGCTCTAATGGCCTACAAGAAAACATCCTCACCTGGACTTGTTCATCTACTGGGGTCCCTTAAATAGGCCTCTGGACATGATGGAGAAACTGACCTTAAAATGGTTCCCTGTCACGTGGAACTGAGCTAAAATGGTGGCCTGAGCAGAGAGAGAAGTCCCCAGCCTAAGCCCCAGCCCACTTCCGCATAACCCCCTCCAAGCCACACCTTGAGCCAATCACCAGATGACATCTACTCCTTCCCTGACACAAGGAAGTCCCCAACCCATAAAAACCTGCTCAAAACCTTACTAGGGGCTCAGTCTTTTGGGAAGGATCCCGCTGAGCCTGCTGGCATTGAGACAGGATAGTTAGTATCGTTGCTAGGTAGACAGGGGGGTCCCTGGTGGAATAAATAAACAAACAAAAAAAAACAGCCATATCCTGAAACTCCAGGTCCTGGAATGTCTTCTTCACTCCAGGACAGAGACATGAGATTATGCCTTGCGGTTAATAGATAATCTCAAATCCCTTCTGGCCGGACAAAGGAACAGATCTGATAGATAAGGATGGGTTATTTTGTCAATCCCTTCAGGATGAGCAAACAGGACAAACCTAATAGATGAATTCTGTTAGAAGGCTTCAGTCCCCTTCCCCAAGCAGGCAAAGGGAGGTATAAAAGTAAGAGCTTTTGCACTGGGCACCCCCATTCGGGACCCCCGACTGCTCGGGAGCTGCAACCTCTTCTCCTGCCTCTAATAAACTATCCTCTATTTATTTATTTTGCTTGTTTGTTTGTAACTGGACTTTTATTGGGGAACAGTGTGTACTTCCAGGACGTTTTCCAAGTCAAGTTGTTGTCCTTTCAGTCTTAGTTGTGGATGGCGCAGCTCAGCTCCAGATCCAGT